>NC_092712.1:195629927-195952662 GCF_047496885.1 Scyliorhinus torazame | reverse complement strand
ACTACAAAATTGGACACTGATTATTGCAAGGTTTTCAAAGTGCGGGTTGTGACCCACAGGTCTCGGGTATCAGAAGGGTTGTGTTGCCAAGGTTCGCGGCAGTGTTCCCATATATTGCTTAAGATTAAAGCTCTACAAGTAGCAGCAACCCGGCCAAGCTGTTCGAAAACAGCTGCAACACTGTTATTTACCTGGAACTGTGAACAGTGATATCCACATACCAGTGCAAATAACCCCTTTTGAAATGAAATGAAATGAAAATGAAAATTTTTGCGAGTGGTGTGTGAGAGTTTTGGAGCCTTGTTACAAATGTCTATGATTTGTATCAATTCAGGTTCTGTTTCCACCCACATCGCCAAGCAATAGTACAGCCTCTTTGGTTTCAGAAGCGTTGGAGACAGATTATTTTCTCAATACCGATGTATGACTCGACACGCGGAAGCAATGGGTTAATTTCCTTTTTACTGCACTGAAGGGAATTTCTGGGGCCACAGGATAAAAAAGGTCTTAATTTTAAATCTGTCCAATGCTGAACATCACAAGGTGAGAGGTAGAGTGAGACAGTTAAAATTTTGAAGCACTCCATGGCTGAGTTAAAAAAAAAATGTATTTTATTACAAACATGTATCAAAATCGGTTGCAGCAAATAAACACCCCGGGAAGCATACTTCCCAACAATCAACTATACAGTCTGTACAGATTTTTCTCCCCTCCCCCTGCGATGAACAGCCCCTCAAACACAGTCACAAACATCCCCCACGTTTTCTCAAACCCCCAGTTGAGCCCTTTAACTCTTTATCTTCTCTAACCGCAGGAAGTCATACAGGTCACCCAACCATGCTGCTACCCCGGTGGCAATGTCGATTGCCACTCCAGCAAAATTCGCCGCCGTGCAATCAGAGGGGCGAAGGCCACGACATGGGCCTTCCTCCTCTCCATGAGCTCCGGCTTTCCATGGTTGAGTTTTTAAAACTGTTTTATCCAAAGGGAACAGCCTAACTTTCATCTCTCTATGTCTATATCACTAATTCTCAATATCTATGTGTCAATCACCCAACATATCTTTGTAACTCAAATTCTACTGTGATATACAGAAGTGCTGAAGTAATTGAGACCAACATGATGCTGGGGAAGAAAAACAAAACTGGCGGACAGATTTTAGAAATTAGAGTCGTTTGGGAACAGGGGGAGAAAAAAAAAAAGTGAACGAGGACAGGGGGAGTGACTGGGCCAGAGAGAAACAGAAAGAGAAACAAGGAAAACAAATAAATTCCTGGTGATAAAGGGAAAAATGGGAAAAGAGTCATACATTAGGAGAAACCCAGGAGAAAAAGAGACTTACAAAGGATAAGAGAGACATTGAAAAGGGAAAATAACGGCACACACATGGAGATAAAAGAAAATAAGACATGGCGGGAAATGCGGATTAGGACAACACAGTAGTAGTGGTTAACACAGTTGCTTCACAGCTCCAGGGTCCCAGGTTAGATTCCCGGCTTGGGTCACGGTCTATGTGGAGTCAGCATGTTCTCCCAATGTCTGTGTGGGTTTCCTCCGGGTGCTCCGGTTTCTTCCCACAGTCCAAAGATGTGCAGGTGAGGTGGATTGTCCATGCTAAATTGCCCTGCGTGGCCAACCATAGGTGGGGTGGGGTTGCTGGGTTACGAGGATGGCGTGGAGGTGTGGGCTTGGGTGGGGTGCTCTTTCCAAGGGCCGGTGCAGACTTAATGGGCCAAATGGCCTCCTTCTGCACTGTAAATTCTATGATTAACTTGTAGGGAGATGAACATTGATAAGGAGAGAGCAAAACTTTAAAAAAAATAAATTTATGTACCCAATTCATTTTTTCCAATTAAGGGGCAATTTAGCATGGCGAATCCACCTACCTTGCACATCTTTGGGTTGTGGGGGCGAAACCCACGCAAACACGGAGAGAACGTGCAAACTCCACACGGACAGTGACGAGATCGAACCTGGGGAGAGAACAAAACTGAGATGGTCATGGATAACCCAGACATGGGGGCAGGGGTGGCAGGAATGAGAGAGACAGTGAGAGAGGGCAAGGGGTGCGTCCTTCTTCTATGAGCTCAGTTACTCTGTTTTGATGTAGCTGGGGGAGCACTTCCTTCCTCCTGTCTCACCCAGCTGGAGGAGGCAAAACTCAAAGAGCGAGATCGGGAGGTCCCAAAGGTCGGCCAGCTTGGGTACGAAGGCTGGGCAGTTGGCAAAAGTGGATCACAGGAAAGAAAGTTTAAAAAACACTGGATTAATGAAAGGCTTCAGGTGGGAGGATAAAGTAACAGTCACTTTTCTGGGTTTATGGCTTTTTGCATGAAAAAGTGTTGGGATAATCTTCAGGTGCTAATTTCAAATGTCAGGCACTTGTCCAGGTTAAAAGTTCTCCTGCTGAGTCAAATACCAGAGTTGCTGGGAGAACGAGGGAATTGATATATTAATTGACCAGGCAATGATTGCGGAGATTAATTACCTGGTCTCTAACATAACTCCTATGGTGTATATTTTTTTCCCCCTGCTGAACCTTGTATGAAACTAATTTGAAAAGTGGAATTGTGGAGAGTGGAAGGAGTTGTGATCAGTAGCTCCACTGGCCAACCCCAAGATAGGAAAAAGGGATCAATTATCAAACCACAACTTCCTGGGGCAAAAAAGGGTAGAAAATGATGACCCATGTACTGCAAGTCAGTTGATGAAAGTCTGTTAAGAAATAAATAAGTGAGGCTAAACAGTTTACATTCAAAAGAGCCAGCTAGATGCCTCAGTGGGATTTGATGCAAAAATGGGCTAACACCAAATACATTTAACTCACTATTCAGAACATCTCACAAAAATGTTACCATGACAATCTACTGAAAGATTGGAGAAATGCATGAGGACATGCGAGAAAAACATAGGGCACAATTCTCTGGCCTCGTTATGCTCATGCTCAAGTGTAACGAGGCCGGTGAACAGCAGAGAGGCCAAAAACGAGATCCGCACCAGGCGCCAAACAGTTTGCGATGCAATTGGCCCACTCCCAGAAACAAAATCTGGATCTCGCCGTAGCATGGCGAGAAACCAATTATCATCACTTAAGCCCCATTTCCATACAATTAACGAGAGGCACCCCATATCCAATGGCCTCCCGAGCAAGTGATCAAGGTGGTTACGATTTAGTACTCCTTTTGAAAAACGTGAAACTAGCGGAAGGGCTTCTGTGGGGAGCCGAGGTGAGTAGCCACCTTTGCTCACAGGCAAAGAGCCCAGGGTGCTGGGGGGGGGTGGCAACCAGGGGGCAATCACTGGTGGCACCATCATGCCACCCCCTGAATCATGTGTACCCATACCGGGGGCAACCCTTCTCCCTGCCCGTCTGCCCCACGATCACCGATACTCCCCACCGACTGCTGAGGCCTCTGGCTGCGTGGCTGAAGGCTACTGACGAAAGGGAATAGGCAATCATAGTTAAGTGAGCACTTCACAGATGCCAAGTGAATTACTGTGGGTTGGCAGGCCATGATGTGAGAGCCATTGCCCAGCATCCTAATCACCCCTTGATGCCTGAACACTGTGCTTGAACAACGCGGGAGGCAACACCACACACACACATCTGAACATCCAGGGGATGGGACACAGCTCCTGGGACATGCCCACGGCCAGAGGGTGGTTGAGCACCATGGGAAGGGGGGGGAGGTGGGGTTGCCTGGAAAGGTGGGCAACGGGTCCGGAGGACAGTCCGCATTGCAGAAGAAAGTGACAAAGGCATCATAATGGTTGTGTAAAAAGGAGTTTATTGTGCTGTACAATACCCCTCCCCCTCCCCACCACTACCCCTTCCACCGGTGCCTTCAGTGATCCTCAACGTGCTTGGCCTTCCTAGCTCCATTACTGAATCCAGATGTTTCCCCAGGATGCATATCTGAGATGCAGGCTGCCAGCTGCCTACCTCATCCCGTTGCCTTCGATGCCCCTGGAGGGCATCCTCGGAGGTAAGAGGGCCCTGGCGCACTTTTCGGCGGCACATGCACAGCCGTGCCACCCATTCCCATGTGCTGACCTTGATACGCGGCATCAGAGAGGTGGAACTGGGGGAGCTAGTGGCCACCGTTGCCACTCCATGGATGGGTCCGGCCTGGCACTTGGCACCCCCTCCTCCCGATCAGTGCCCTTAGGGCCCTGGGGTCCACTTTGGGGCAAAGGGGCAGCTGGTTCGAACCCCGGCTGCCCCTGCACCATCTAGCTCTGCCAGCCCTGGTGGTTCACCATGGACCGCACCATCAGCAATGCTCCTCGGTGACTGGGACAAGCTCTGTAGCGTCTCCGCCATGCCCACCTGCGACTGGGACCAGCTCCGCAGCGCCTCAGTCATGCCCATCTGAGAGCCTGACATGTCCCACAGAACCTCATCAAGGTCGGTCTGGTGCTGGGTGACATTCCCCTGCGAGGCTGTCATTCAACCGAGGCCCTCAGCCATGACCATCACCGAATGCGCGATACCTTGGACACCTTCACTAATGGTGCCGACGTTGTGCACCAGGCTCTCCACTGCGGTCACCACCCTAGCAGTGTTGGCCTCGGTGCTACTCATTGCCGGTGCCATCTCCTGCGCCCATAGCCTCTGGGACTCCTCCAAGCGGATATGGATCTGCTGGAGCGACACTGGCATCTCCCTATGAACGTCCCGGCCGCTCCCTATCGTCTCCATCAGCTACGGGTAACCCACTTCCAGAGGCTCAGCATCAGGCTGTGACGCAGCTGGGGGGGGGGGGGGGGGGGTGACAGCTGTGTCACAACCAAGGTGGCATTCTCGCTGCTCTCCTCAGAGGTGTTCTGGTAGTCAGGAGAGGGTGCCGCCCAGAATGGGCCGGTTCCGTCGGCTGGAGGACCTGTGGGAGAATGGACATGTGATCAGTGGGAGAGATGGGTCAATCATGTTTGACAGTTCCCCCGGGTGGAGCCCGGTGGCTTCTCACCTCTGCGGCATCTGCCAGCCTCTGTGTGGCTGATCTATCCTCGGCCACCCCAGTCACCTCCAAGGCCTGCTTCTCGAAGGAGATGAGTTTTCTTAAGTCCAGCACCCACCACCAGTCTGGGACTCACCTACCGATTGTGAGAGAGCTTTTCTTGCAGACACAGATAGGGCATCGTTAGCCTCACACGTGGTTCACAGTTTTTGGGAGAGAGGGTGTGAAGGTGTGGGAGGGGGCGGGGAGGAGGAGGGGGATCGCATGGAGAGTTTGGGGGGGGGGGGGGGGGGGGAGGGTGGCATCTATTTACTCCTGCTGCCTGGTGTAGATCGTTGACCTTCTTTCTGCATTGCTGGCCAGTCTTCTTTTTCACACTACTCGAGTTTATGGCTGGCGCCACCTCATCCCAAGCAGTACTGGCTGCCTTGTGGTTCACCCTCCGGGACCCTCGGGGAATACAACATCCTTCCTGGTCTCCACCGCGTCCTGGAGCCTCCCCAGGTCAGCGCCCCCGAATCCTTGGCCTGGTCTCCTTGGCGCCATTGTTGCAAGCTAACTGGGGTTGGTTGAGCAAGTGCAACTTAAGTGCTGCTCGATCTAGTTAGTGTGGGGGGCTGGTGAGTGCGGTCCCGGCGAATCAGCTGGAGAGCCTTCATTTGCGTCGAGAAGCATGTGAGGCCTCGTTAAGTGGACCAGTTGACGTTGAATTGCGTTGCCAGCTTCGCTGGGCCAAGCTCCGGGAAGCGCTCAGCAATTCCCGCTCGCTACCACACAGAAATTTTTCCAGCGAATTGGGCCCATATTATCCAGTTCAGATTAAAAGGGGTTCTGTTGTGTATTATATGTTTTGTCTGGCTTGCTGTACTTTGCAAACCAGTGCATTGTGTGATTGCAGGATCCATGTTTTCTCATTAGTCTAACTAAGACAATAATGAAGAAGAGTTGCAATGTTAATCACCTCATATGTCTACTTGTGTCTTGATTGATCTTGAAAGACACCAGGATCAAAAACATGACAAAGTGGCGACAAGAACCTTTGCATGATGCCACTCAAAGTGAAACTAAAGAAAACAAATTTTCACATGAACTCCAAGTTGGATTTTGACTGCCCAAGAAAAAAGGCTGGCAGTTAAATATGGGGAGCTGTGGAGTTGAAACAAAAAGAAACCTGTAGAGTATCATAAAAAAAACAAAGGGTTGCAGCTGTCCGGAAGATTTGAAAGGAAAGGTCATCATAAATGCTGCTACTTTAAGTTAAAAAAACACGGGGCATTAAAAAAAAAAATAACAGCAAAGAGCTAGTAAAAAATTACCCGTGAAAAAAGACTGGCATTAGAAGCAGCTTCGAGTTAAAACAGGGTAGTATCTCGAAAAAGCATGGGAAATCAACAACAAAGAAACTGACAGGTTGCAAACAGCCCCTGATGTGCAAAATATCCAGAAGTAAGTATGTAGTCATTAAAAAAGTCAGAAGTCTCCAAAAATTAAAGAAAACGTAGCCACGATTGCAGGTCTCCCTAAAAAGCACGGAAAGAGCACAGCGATTCAATAAGCAGCTGCAGAGACGGCTGAGTGATGGTTTTAAAGTGGCAATACATTTAAAATGGCAACACAGTAACTGAGAAAAAAAATAAAAGGCTAAAAATGGACACACTTACTGGACCTACGGGACATTTTGATAAGACTGTTGAACCACGGAACTCGTACACTGAATGTTTTGAATTTTTTGTCTTTGCAAATGGAATTAAAAATGATAGAAAGGTGCAACTTTCTTAAGTGTGATGGGACCTTAAACCTTTGGCTTACTAAGAAGCTTGATTCTGGCTGACAAACTTGGCACAAAATCAGAAGGACATTATAATGTCCCGGGGATGCATTTTTCTCCTAAGCCACTTGTCATAGCAGAAAGATTTAGGTTTCCTAAAATAAACCAAGAGGGAGAAATAATTGTGCATTATATTAGAACAAAGAAAATTACAACTCAGGAACAGGCCCTTCAGCCCTCCAAGCCTGCACCGACCATGCTGCCCGTCTGAACTAAAATCCTCTCCCCTTCCAGGGACCATATCCCTCTATCCCCATCCGATTCATGTATTTGTCAAGACGCCCCTTAAAATTTGCGATCGTATATGCTTCCACTAACTCCCCCGGCAGCACGTTCCAGGCTCCCAACACCCTCTTAAAAAAAAACATGCCTCATACATCTCCTTTCAACCTTGCCCCTTGCACCTTAAACCTATGCCCCCTAGTAATTGACTCTTTCACCCTGGGAAAAAGCTTCTGACTATCCACTCGGTCCATACCCTACATATAGTCTTGTACATGTCTATCAGGTCACCCCTCAACCTCCATCGTTCCAGTGAGAACAAACCAAGTTTCTCCAACCTCACCTCATAGCTAATTCCCTCCATACCAGGCAACATCATGGTAAATTTTTTCTATACTCTCCAAAGCCTCCACATCCTTTTGGTAGTGTGGCAATCAGAATTGAACATCATATTCCAAATGCGGCCTAACTTAAGGTTCTATAAAGCTGCAACATGACTTGCCAATTTTTAAACTCAATGCCCCAGCCAATGAAGGCATGCTATATGCCTTCTTGACTACCTTCTCCACCTGCGTCACTTTCAGGGACCGGTGTACCTGTACACCCAGATCCCTCTGCCTACCAATACTCTTAAGGGTTCTGCTATTTACTGTACATTTCCCATCTATATTAGACCTTCCAAAATGCATTACCTCACATTTGTCTGGATTAAACTTCATCTGCCATCTCTCCACCCAAGTCTCCAACCGATCTATATCCTGCTGTATCCTCTGACGGTCCTCATCGCTATCCACAATTCCGCCAACCTTGGTGTCATCCACAAACATACTAATCAAACCACAATTTCCTCCAAATCATTTATATATATTACAAACAGCAACGGTCCAAGCACTGATCCCCGAGGAACGCCACTAATCACAGCCCTCCATTCAGAAACACACACCTCCAGTGCTACCCTCTGTCTTCTATGATCGAGCCAGTTCTGTATCCATACTGTCAGCTCACCTCGGATCCCGTGCGACTTCACCTTCTGTACCAGTCTGCCATGAGGGACTTGTCAAAGGCCTTACTGAAGTCCATGTAGACAATATCCACTACTCTACCCTCATCAATCATCTTTGTCATTTCATCGAAAAACTCGATCAAGTTAGTGAGACACGACCTCCCCTTTACAAAACCATGTTGCCTCTTGCTAATACATCCACTTATTTCCAATTGGGAGTAAATCCGGTCTTGAAGAATCCTCTCCAATAATTTCCCTCCCACTGACATAAGGCTTACTGGCCTGTAATTACCTGGATTATGCTTGCTCCCCTTCTTAAACAAAGGAACAACATTGGCTATTCTCCAATCCTTTGGGACCTCCCCTGGAGCCAGTGAGGAAACAAAGATTTCTCTCAAGGCCCCAGCAATTTGCTCCCTTGTCTCTCTCAGTATTCTGGGATATTTCAATCAGACCCTGGGGACTTGTCTATCAATGTTTTTCCAAGACCCCCAATACCTCCTTTTTTAATCTCAACATGACCCGAACTATCTACACTCCCTTCCCCAGACTCAATCCACCAAGTCCTTTTCTTTGATGAATACTGACACAAAGTATTCATTTAATACCTCACCCATTTCCTCTAGCTCCATGCATAGATTCCCTCCCCTGTTCTTGAGTGGGCCAATCCTTTCGCTCTTCATATATGTATAAAAAGCCTTGGGATTTTCCTTACTCCTGCTGGCCAATGACTTTTCATGACCCATTTTTGTCCTCCTGACTCCTTGCTTAAGTTCCTTCTACTTTCCTTGTAATCCACACTTGTTTCTGTGTTCCCAGCCTCCTAGCTTGACAAATGCTTCCTTTTTCTTTTTGACTAGGCTCACAGTATCCAAGGTTCCCAAAACTTGCCATACTTCTCCTTCATCCTTACAGGAACATGCCAGTCCTGACTTCCTATCAACTTACACTTGAAAGCCTCCCACATGCCAGATGTTGATTTGCCCTCAAACATCTGCCCCCAGTTCCTGCCTAATATTTTGTAATTCACCGTCCCCCAATTTAACAGCTTCACCGGAGGACTACACTGCATCAGTATCTTAAAGCTTACTGAATTGTGTTGCAGTACATTAAAAACTCATGGACATTGTGAATTTTATCAAGTACTGAATTATATACTCCGTGACAGGTTGGTCTGTGGCCTTCGTAAAGAAGCAATCAAGAAAGGCCTCCTGACAGAGGCTAACCTCGCTCTTCAGAAAGCCACATTGCAAACTCCATGGAGCTGGCTGCAAAAGAAGCAGAGCAGCTGAATGCGTCAACTCGAGTTCATAATGTGACAGCTGAGCATGCACATAAGATAGCAAGCAGCCGGGAATGTTACCAATTTGGAAAGCCTGATCATCATCTGAATGTTGGTGCAGAGACTTTGAATGCTGTCAGTGTGGCAAGAAGCGTGTATATAAAAAAAATAAAATCTGAAAAGAAAACCAGACAAAAAAAACATCAGCAATCTGGCAAAACAAGACGAATCTGCATGTTGTACAGCAGGAATGGGAGCACCAGAGATACAGTGAATCCGAAGAAGGGCCCCTCCACATCTGGACAGTGGCAGTTAGTTCACAGGGCTACTGACAAAAAAGCAGAATCACAAAAGGGTAATGTTCTGCAGAATCTTCTCAGTGCCACGTGCTAATGGGTAAAGAAATTAGAAAATAGTACTGACAAACATGTGGCTAGAAGAATAGTACAGGAGGGAGGACTTTATATTTCTGAAGCGCTGAGACAGATCCTGGGCAGGTAGGACCTATACATGTCAGACGAGTTGTACTTCAACAGGACCGGACTTATATCATGGCAGTGTGGTTAGCTAATGCTGTTCAGGAGGGTTAAATTTGAGGGGCTGGGTGGGGGATGGTAAGCTGAGAATAGATTTGGAAAGCCGAGAAACAAGGCTGAAAATGGAACACTGAAAATTAACAACAGAGAATGGAAGGAATGAAACACCGGCTAGAAACTAGACAACAAAGGGGTTGTTCAGTGATTAGCAGTACCTGTTTCAGTGCAAGTGTAACGAATAAGGCTGAGGACACAGATAGACAAGACACTTGGAAGTGCTTAAAGAGGAGCATGAATGGCAATTCAACAATAGAGAGAGAGAGAGATGAATATAAAAGGAGGGAGGGTTGAAATATTGGTTAAGGAAACTATCACAACTGTGACAAGTGATATAGAACATAGAAAATACAGCACAGAACAGGCCTTTCGGCCCACAATGTTGTGCCGAACCTTTGTCCTAGATTAATCATAGACTATCATTGAATTTACAGTGCAGAAGGAGGCCATTCGGCCCTTTGAGTCTGCACCGGCTCTTGGAAAGAGCACCCTACCCAAACTCAACACCTCCACCCAACACCAAGGGCAATTTTGGACATTAAGGGCAATTTATCATTGGCCAATTCACCTAACCTGCAAATCTTTGGACCGTGGGAGGAAACCGGAGCACCCGGAGGAAACCCACGCAAACACGGGGATGACGTGCAGACTCCGCACAGACAGTGACCCAAGCCGGAATCGAACCTGGGACCCTGGAGCTGTGAAGCAATTGTGCTATCCACAATGCTACCGCGCTGCCCTTAAGAACTAAATCTACACTATATCATTTTACCGTAATCCATGTACCTATCCAATAGCTGCTTGAAGGTCCCCAATGTTTCCGACTCAACTACTTCCACAGGCAGTGCATTCCATGCCCCCACTACTCTCTGGGTAAAGAACCTACCTCTGATATCCCTCCTATATCTTCCACCTTTCACCTTAAATTTATGTCCCCTTGTAATGGTTTGTTCCACCCGGGGAAAAAGTCTCTGACTGTCTACTCTATCTATTCCCCTGATCATCTTATAAACCTCTATCAAGTCGCCCCTCATCCTTCTCCGTTCTAATGAGAAAAGGCCTAGCACCCTCAACCTTTCCTCGTAAGACCTACTCTCCATTCCAGGCAACATCCTGGTAAATCTTCTTTGCACCTTTTCCAAAGCTTCCACATCCTTCATAAAATGAGGCGACCAGAACTGTACACAGTACTCCAAATGTGGCCTTACCAAAGATTTGTACAGCTGCATCATCACCTCACGGCTCTTAAATTCAATCCCTCTGTTAATGAACGCGAGCACACCATAGGCCTTCTTCACAGCTCTATCCACTTGAGTGGCAACTTTCAAAGATGTATGAACATAGACCCCAAGATCTCTCTGCTCCTCCACATTGCCAAGATCTCTACCGTTAACCCTGTATTCCGCATTCATATTTGTCCTTCCAAAATGGACAATCTCACACTTTTCAGGGTTAAACTCCATCTGCCACTTCTCAGCCCAGCTCTGCATCCGATCTATGTCTCTTTGCAGCCGACAACAGCCCTCCTTACTATCCACAACTCCACCAATCTTCGTATCGTCTGCACATTTACTGACCCACCCTTCAACTCCCTCATCCAAGTCATTAATGAAAATCACAAACAGCAGAAGACCCAGAACTGATCCCTGCGGTACGCCACTGGTAACTCGGATCCAGGCTGAATATTTGCCATCCACCACCACTCTCTGACTTCTATCGGTTAGCCAGTTTGTTATCCAACTGGCCAAATTTCCCACTATCCCATGCCTCCTTACTTTCTGCATAAGCCTACCATGGGGAACATTATCAAATGCCTTACTAAAATCCATGTACACTACATCCACTGCTTTACCTTCATCCACATGCTTGGTCACCTCCTCAAAGAATTCAATAAGACTTGTAAGGCAAGACCTACCCCTCACAAATCCATGCTGACTATCCCTAATCAAGCAGTGTCTTTCCAGATGCTCAGAAATCCTATCCTTCAGTACCCTTTCCATTACTTTGCCTACCACCGAAGTAAGACTAACTGGCCTGTAATTCCCAGGGTTATCCCTAGTCCCTTTTTTGAACAGGGGCACGACATTCGCCACTCTCCAATCCCCTGGTACTACCCCTGTTGACAGTGAGGGCGAAAAGATCATTGCCAACGGCTCTGCAATTTCATCTCTTGCTTCCCATAGAATCCTTGGATATATCCCGTCAGGCCCGGGGGACTTGTCTATCCTCAAGTTTTTCAAAATGCCCAACACATCTTCCTTCCTAACAAGTATTTCCTCGAGCTTACCAATCTGTTTCACACTGTCCTCTCCAACAATATCGCCCCTCTCATTTGTAAATACAGAAGAAAAGTACTCGTTCAAGACCTCTCCCATCTCTTCAGACTCAATACACAATCTCCCGCTACAGTCCTTGATCGGACCTACCCTCGCTCTAGTCATTCTCATATTTCTCACATATGTGTAAAAGGCCTTGTGGTTTTCCTTGACCCTACCCGCCAAAGATTGTTCATGCCCTCTCTTAGCTCTCCTAATCCCTTTCTTCAGTTCCCTCCTGGCTATCTTGTATCCCTCCAATGCCCTGTCTGAACCTTGTTTCCTCAGCCTTACATAAGTCTCCTTTTTCCTCTTAACAAGACATTCAACCTCTCTTGTCAACCATGGTTCCCTCACTCGACCATCTCTTCCCTGCCTGACAGGGACATACATATCAAGGACACGTAGCACCTGTTCCTTGAACAAGTTCCACATTTCACTTGTGTCCTTCCCTGCCAGCCTATGTTCCCAACTTATGCACTTCAATTCTTGTCTGACAACATCGTATTTACCCTTCCCCCAATTGTAAACCTTGCCCTGTTGCACGTACCTATCCCTCTCCATTACTAAAGTGACAGTCACAGAATTGTGGTCACTATCTCCAAAATGCTCCCCCACTAACAAATCTATCACTTGCCCTGGTTCATTACCAAGTACTAAATCCAATATTGCCCCTCCTCTGGTCGGACAATCTACATACTGTGTTAGAAAAGCTTCCTGGACACACTGCACAAACACCACCCCATCCAAACTATTTGATCTAAAGAGTTCCCACTCAATTTTTGGGAAGTTAAAGTCGCCCTTGACTACTACCCTATGACTTCTGCACCTTTCCAAAATCTGTTTCCCAATCTGTTCCTCCACATCTCTGCTACTATTGGGGGGCCTATAGAAAACTCCTAACAAGGTGACTGCTCCTTTCCTATTTCTGACTTCAACCCATACTACCTCAATAGGGTGATACTCCTCGAACTACCTTTCTGCAGCTGTTATACTATCTCTCATTAATAATGCCACCCCCCCCACCTCTTTTACCACCCTCCCTAATCTTATTGAAACATCTATAACCAGGGACCTCCAACAACCATTTCTGCCCCTCTGCTATCCAAGTTTCCGTGATGGCCACCACATCGTAGTCCCAAGTACCGATCCATGCCTTAAGTTCACCCACCTTATTCCTGATGCTTCTTGCGTTGAAGTATACACACTTCAACCCATCTCCGTGCCTGCAAGTACTCTCCTTTGTCAGTGTTCCCTTCCCCACTGCCTCATTACACGCTTTGGCGCCTTGAATATCGGCTACCTTAGTTGCTGGACTACAAATCCGGTTCCCATTCCCCTGCCAAATTAGTTTAAACCCTCCCGAAGAGTACTAGAAAACCTCCCTCCCAGGATATTGGTGCCCCTCTGGTTCAGATGCAACCCGTCCTGCTTGTACAGGTCCCACCTTCCCCAGAATGCGCTCCAATTATCCAAATACCTGAAGCCCTCCCTCCTACACCATTCCTGCAGCCACGTGTTCAGCTGCACTCTCTCCCTATTCCTAGCCTCGCTATCACGTGGCACCGGCAACAAACCAGAGATGACAACTCTGACTGTCCTGGCTTTTAACTTCCAGCCAACTCCCTAAACTGGTTTATTACCTCCACACCCCTTTTCCTACCTATGTCGTTGGTACCAATGTGCACCACGACTTCTGGCTGCTCACCCTCCCCCTTAAGGATCCTGAAGACATGATCCGAGACATCCCTGGCCCTGGCACCCGGGAGGCAACATACCTTCCAGGAGTCTCGCTCGCGACCACAGAATCTCCTATCTATTCCCCTAACCATTGAATCTCCTACAACTATTGCTTTTCTATTCTCCCCCCTTCCCGTCTGAGCCCCAGAGCCACTCAGTGCCAGAGACCTGGCCGCTAGGGCCTTCCCCCGGTCGGTCATCCCCCCCCCCCCCCCAAACAGCATCCAAAACGGTATACTTGTTTTGAAGGGGAACGGCCACGAGGGATCCCTGCACTGTCTGCCTGTTTGTTTTTTCCCCCTGACTGTAACCCAGCTATTCTTGTCCTGTACCTTGGGTGTGGTTACCTCCCTCTAACTCTTCTCAATCACCCCTCTGCCTCCCGGATGATCCGAAGTTCATCCAGCTTCAGCTCCCTAACACCGTCTTTGAGGAGCTGAAGTTGGGTGCACTTCCCGCAGGTATAGTCAGCGGGGACACCAGTCGTATCCCTCACCACCCACATCCCACAGGAGGAGCATGCAACTGGCCTAGCCTCCATCCCCTCTTACCTGACAGAATATAGCTGCCGTGAGGACTAACTAGATCTCCGCCCTCCGACTCTGCTCCCAGTTAGCTACACTTTCTGTAAACTCCTGGCTCTCTTCTCACTCTTTGCGGAAATGTCGGAAACAAAATGAAAGGAGCACCTTACTCCCTCCTCACCTAACTCCCTCGGTCACCAAACTCTTACTATAGCACTCAAAAAGCACCAAATTCAGCACTCCCTCGGTCACCAAACTCTTACTATAGCACTCAAAAAGCACCAAATTCAGCACTCAGTGCAAACAAAGTCTGCACTGTAGGGGATCACCTTTATACTGTGAATCTAGCCTCTGAAAACTGGCCTAATCCAATTAACTAATTAACAAGCTCCAGCTGCAAGTGCCTACAAGTAGAAGCCTGTTTAAAGCTGATTGAAAATTCACCTTCTTCTAAACCAAACAGCAACTTTTAAGTTAATTAACTAAATAAAAGGAAGACTAAATTTTACATAAAAATGAAGCCTTATACTCCCTCGGTCACCAAACTCTTACTATAGCACTCAAAAAGCACCAAATTCAGCACTCAGTGCAAACAAAGTCTGCACTGCAGGGGATCACCTTTATACTGTGAATCTAGCCTCTGAAAACTGGCCTAATCCAATTAACTAATTAACAAGCTCCAGCTGCAAGTGCCTACAAGTAGAAGCCTGTTTAAAGCTGATTGAAAATTCACCTTCTTCTAAACCAAACAGCAACTTTTAAGTTAATTAACTAAATAAAAGGAAGACTAAATTTTAGATAAAAATTAAGCCTTATACTCCCTCGGTCACCAAACTCTTACTATAGCACTCAAAAAGCACCAAATTCAGCACTCAGTGCAAAAACCAGAAGGATCATGGAACAAGGCCATATATGTTGAACTGAGGGACAAATAAGGAGCAGTTACACAGCTCCAAGTATACTACATATCTCAAAACAATCAGAGGGATATGGAAGAGCACATCTCTAGAAAAATTGCTGAGAAGTGCAGAATCAAGTGGGCAATAATATTAGGGGATTTCAAGTACACGAATATTAACAAAGATAAAACATTGCAAAAGATATAGAAGGCGCAGAATTCTTAAAATGCATTTAGTAGAACCAGTTAGCCAGTATACAGCAAGCCCAATAAAAGGGCAGTTATGGACTTGGTTTTAGGGAATGAAGCTGGACAGATTGAAATCAGTGGAAGAGCATTTGTGATAGTGATCACAATTCAGTTTAATTTTGCACAATTATGAAAAAGAACATAGATAGATCGAGAGTAAAGTTTAAACTGGGAAGAAATCAATTTTACTGAGCTGAAGTATAATGTGACAAAAGTCATCTTTAAATAGTTGAAAATAAATCAGTGGCAGAGCAGCGGGAGGCATTCAAGAAGGTGCTAAAGAAAGATCAGAGCAAATATGTTCCCAAAACGAGACTGTGGGGCTCACAAATCTAGGTAGAAATAAAAGAGCTGACAGAGTAGGGGAAAGCAAAAAAAAAGGAAGATACTGAGAATTCAATACTGCAGGAAACAGAGAAGTAGAGAAAAAACAGGAGATAAAATGAGAACAAAAATTAGGAAAGCAGAGAGGGCATGAAAAAATATCAGCAATTAAATCAAGGAAAACCCAAGCATGCTTTACAAATAAATGAAGAGAAAGAGGACAAGTTAGAACATTTTTCAAGGCACAAGAGGGAAACTGTGTCTTGATGGAAGATGTAGGCTGGTTATTAATGAATATTTTGCATCTCTTTTTCCAAAAGGGGACAGGCGGGCGATGGAAACATTGCAGTTAAGGAGGTGAAATATCAGATGACATAAACATAGCAGGACAGGAAATATTTGGTATTTAGCATCATTGAAAGCAAATAATTTGTCAGGCTTTGATGAAATGTATCCCAAGCTAATAAGAGAATCAAAGGAGGAAGCAATAGAGACTCTGATCGTCATTTGCAGTTCTCTATTGTTACAGGGGTAGTGCCGGAAAACTGGAGGACACTAACATTTTACCATATCTAAGAAAGCGTGGAATGGATATAGAGAGTAGTCGGTTTAACCTTAGCAGTGGGTAAATAATTGGAAAAGATTCTGACAGTGCAAATTGCCATTTAGGAAGACACGATTAACCAAGGACTTGTAAGAGGTATAGAACAAAGAACAAAGAAAAGTACAGCACAGGAACAGGCCCTTTGGCCCTCCAAGCCGGCGCCGACCTTGCTGCCCGTCTAATCTAAAATCTTCTACACTACCGGGGACCGTATCCCTCTATTCCCATCCTATTCATGTATTTGTCAAGATGCCCCTTAAACGTCACTATCGTCCCTGCTTTCACCACCTCCTCCAGCAGTGAGTTCCAGGCTGATGAACTTGTGAATTTTTTTGGGAGATAACAGGCAGAGTTGATGAGGGTTTGATGGATTTTTGAAGGTCCACATGGCTGACGGGTCAGAAAATTAAACGTCTCTGGGATACAAAGGAAGGAGAAAAGCTGGATCCAAAATTGGAATGACCTATTAGCAAAAAGGTCAATAACCAGAGTTATAGATTTAGTTATACTAGCATTGGCGGAAGTACAGTGAAGGCCGCAATAGACTTATTCCTGGGATGAAAGGGTTGCCTTATGATGAGGTGTTGCGTCATCTGAACATATACTCTCTGGAGTAGAAGAATTAGTGTAATCTCTCTGAAATATAGAAAGATCCTGCAGGGGATTGACAGGGTAGAGACTTGTTTCCCCAACTGAGGAATCTGGTACATAGGGCGCGATCTTCCCAAAAGTGAACAAAGTCCCCGAGCAAGTTTGTTTAGCCAGAAACAGATGACTATTCAATGCGAGTCACTTTGAACAACGGGGAACGGATGGCCGAGGTTGCACACAGGCCGATTTTACAATGGGGATCTCCGCTTGATGGAACTCCCCATTATAGCGAGAGATCTGGCGTCCCAATCTGGTCCACAAAAAAATAACCGACTCCCCACCCCTCCCCCAGCCCAAACTCAACATGGGAGGGTCCCCCGGCATCCCCCCCACCCAATCGTGAGGCTGTCAGAATACAAGAATTATTCCTAACATTTGTCATAAATATTACAGACTCTCAGTGCTAGATCTTTGAGCAGCATCTTGATACAGTGTTTATAAAAAACAAACATACCAAGTCCATTTTGTCCACCAACAGCATAGATTCTGTCATTTACAAAAACTAATCCATGGTTCTTCCTGGCCTCCAGCATTGCAGCAAGTTCTGTCCACCTGTGAATGATATAAAAATGAAACATTAGCTCATTGTGTTACTAACGCCTATTGGTACAAGAAAATTGTGCGCTTGAGTGATTATGGAAATGAATTGGCAAGCTTTACACTGCAGTCAATGATTCTGACAACGGTGTGCCACAGTGGTTAGCACTGCTGCCTATGGCGCTGAGGACCCGGGTTCGATCCCGGCCCTGGGTCACTGTCAGTGTGGAGTTTGCACATTCTCCCTGTGACTGCGTAGGTTTCACCCCCACAACCCAAAGATGTGCCGTTTAGGTGTATTGACCATGCTAAATTGCCCCTTAATTGGAAATAAAGATAAATAAATAAATCTGACAATAATTTCACATTTCTATGATATGCAGATGAATCTTTCATTGTCAATTAGCACACTTGGTCACTCTTCTAGCATAGCATTTTTTATCAGTGTCATATTGTAAGAATGCAGCATTGCCAGAGACATCGCCTTTCCAATGAGACACAAAACCGAGGCTTCATCTGCATTTTAAGTAAATATACCATTGAGTGTGGGAATTCTCATGGCACCCTCGTCTCTAGTTTTCGCACTCCCAAGACTAGTGCAGGACAGAATGGAAAAAAGTAAGCACGGCAAAGAGCGTGCACAAGAACAGATTTATGGATAACAAAGAGAACCCAAAAGATAAACATAGGAAAAGGGTAATCAAAGGACAGGTGGAGTTGATTAGGTATCGAAGAATTTATGGTGATGGAGGGCATAACTGAGACACTAAATATGCACTTTGTTTTGTTTTCACCAAAGAAGCAGATGCTGCCCATATTGCAGTCAAGGTAGAAGAAAAATGAGATAAGATTTTAATAAATAGAGGGAGGATGACCATTTTCAATTTTGAAAAGTCACTGGTGCGGATGGGTGCATCCAAGGTTAATGAGGGGCGGGTGGAAATTATGGAGGCTCAAGCTATCATTTTATAAACCTCCCAAGATACGGAATGGTGACAGGCTACTGGAGGATTGCAAACATTGTAACCCTGTTCAAAAAGGGGACTGTGATAAATCAGAGCAATTACAGGCTGAATGTCAGAGACTGGGAAACTTTTGAGACATACAGAAAGTTTTTGGTAATGACAGCACGATAGCATAGTGGCTAGCACAGTTGCTTCAAGCTCCAGGGTCCCAGGTTCCATTTCCAGCTTCGGTCACTATCTGGCGAGTCTGCACGTTCTCCCAGTGTGTGCGTGGGTGTCCTACGGGTTTCCTCCCACAATCCAAAGATGTGCAGGTTAGGTGGATTGGTCATGATAAATTGCCTTTAGCATCCAAAATGGTTAGGTGGGGTTACTGGGTTACGGGGATAGGGTGGAGGCATGGGCTTAAGTAGGGTGCTCTTTCCAAGGGCTGGTGCAGACTCGATGGGCTGAATGGCTGCCTTCTGCACTGTAAATTCTATGATTCTATGACATTATGTGTTGATCAGTCTGTTAAAATACAGACAGGATGCTTGGATTTTTGTTTATTGTCACGTGTACCGAGGTACAGTGCAAAGTATTTTTCTGCGAGCAGCTCAACAGATCATTAAGTACATGAAAAGAAAAGGAAATAAAAGAAAATACGTAATAGGGCAACACAAGGTACACAATGTAACTACATAACACCGGCATCGGGTGAAGTATATAGGGGTGTAGTGTTAATGAGGTCAGTCCATAAGAGGGTCGTTTAGGAGTTTGGTAACAGCGGGAAAGAAGCTGTTTTTGAGTCGGTTCTCAGGCTTTTGTATCTCCTGCCCGATGGAAGAAGTTGGAAGAGTGAGTAAGTCGGGTGGGAGGGGTCTTTGATTATGCTGCCTGCTTTCCCCAGGCAGCGGGAGGTGTAGATGGAGTCAATGGATGGGAGGCAGGTTCATGTGACGGACTGGGCTGTGATCACGGCTCTCTGAAGTTTCTTGTGGTCCTGGGCCGAGCAGTTGCCATACCAGGCTGTGATGCAGCCAGATAGGATGCTTCCGATGGTGTATCTGTAAAAGTTGGAGAGAGTTAATGTGGACATGCCGAATTTCCTTAGTTTCCTGAAGAAGTAAAGGCACTGTTGTGCTTTCTTGGTGGTGGCGTCGTCGACGTGGGTGGACCAGGACAAATATTTGGATGTGTACCCCATGGAATTTGAAACTGCTAACTAGCTTTAGAAAGGGTCCAGTGAAGATTTACTGGAATGGCTCCAGAAAGAATCATAGAATTTACAGTGCAGAAGACTTCAATTATGTGGAAAGACTGGAGAAACTGAAGTTGCTCTCATTAGAAAAGAGAAGGTTATGGGGAGATTTCATAGAAGTGTCCATATTCTTGAAGGATTTTGATAAGAGAAACTTTCCAATGGCAGTAGTGTCAGTAATTGAAGGACATAAATTTAAGGCATTTGGTAAAAGAACCAGAGACAAGATGAAGAAAACAAATTACACAGGTTATGGCGATCTGGAATCCACTGTGTAAAGGTGGTGGAAGAGATTTAATAATATCATTCAAAAGGGAGTTGAAGACATATTTAAGAAGGAAAACAATTTTGGCTTTGGGGATAAAACAGAGAAGTGGCAGATAGCTCTTTCAAAGAGCCAGATAGTCCCAATAGGCCAAATGGCCTCATCCTATACTGTAGCAATCTATGATTCTACAGCTGACCCATTTACGTTTCTGGCAAAGGACAAAGCCCGAGATGTCAATAGCGGACAAGGCTGCAACAGTGCCACTGACGGTTGGCGGGGGATTCCAGAAGTCGAGGCGGAAGTAAGCGCCGCTTTCACTTTCTGTCTATTTGCCTTTTCCCACGCGATTATTAAAATTCTAACTGCCAGCAGCATGTATGCAAAACACGTGCCATTTTCACTGGTGAAACTGGCCATCAGCTGACAATGCTGCACCTTTGCATGGCCCCTCAAAGAGCCTTTTGTTCAAACAGGGAGACTGTGCATCACTGCCAGGGTGCTTCAGTGATTGTGAGTGCCATATTGTTTGGAGACGAGTGGCTGGTGAAGCAGAACAACCCCACCGTTCAGGGAAAAACAGGGTGGGGAAGGAGAGGTGGGATGCTCTTTTCTAAAATTGGCTTCAGAAGGTCCTCCTGCCGGACCAAGACATCGAGGATGGAGATGGCAGAGGAAGTGAGCAATCATAGGGTCACCCGCGGAACCTGGGTCCAGTGGAGGATATGGGTCAACTGTAATGATATGTATCAATAAAGATCAAGAGGAAGGCTCGAGGGCAGGTAGAAATAGAAAGAAGTCGAACCGTGACGTCACAGCCTGCAGGTAAGGGATTGGCTGGTGACTGGTAAGTAGTTTTTCTTTTATTTTCCCTCTGGTGTTATCGTGCGGGGCGCAGAGGTTGCTGAGTGATAGCTTGTTGAGAAGGGGAGTGAATAACAGGTAAGCTCTTTCTTTCTTTCTTTTTTCTAGAGGGGATGGCAGGGAAGGTAGTGCAATGTTCCTCCTGCAGAATGTTTGATGTGAGGGACGCCATCAGTGTCCCTGCTGATTTCATCTGTGGGAAGTGCACCCATCTCCAGCTCCTCAGAAACCGCGTTAGGGAACTGGAGCAGGAGCTGGATGAACTTCGGATCATTCGGGAGGCAGAGGTGGTCATAGATAGAAGCTTCAGGGATGTAGTTACTCTGAAGAATAAAGATAGATGGGTGACGGTGAGAGGGGCTGGGAGGAAACAGTCAGTACAGGGATCCCCTGTGGTCGTTCCCCTTAGTAACAAGTATACCGCTTTGGATACTGTTGGGGGGGTAAGCCATGGCTGACAGGTCTCTGGCACAGAGTCTGTCCCTGTTGCTCAGAAGGGAAGGGGGGAGAGGAGTAGAGCATTAGTCATTGGAGACTCCATAGTTAGGGGGATAGATAGGAGATTCTGTGGGAAGGAGAGAAACTCGCGGTTGGTGTGTTGCCTCCCAGTGCCAAGGTGCGTGATGTCTCGGATCGTGTTTTCGGGATCCTTAAGGGGGAGGGGGAGCAGCCCCAAGTCATGGTCCACATAGGTACCAACGACATTGGTAGGAAAAGGGATAGGGATGTAAGGCAGGCATTCAGGGAGCTAGGGTGGAAACTTAGATCTAGGACAAACAGAGTAATTATCTCTGGGTTGTTACCCGTGCCATGTGATAGCGAGACGAGGAATAGGAGAGAGAGAGAGAGAGAGAGAGAGAGAGAGAGAGAGAGAGAGAGAGAGAGAGAGAGAGAGGAGTTGAACACGTGGCTACAGGGATGGTGCAGGAGGGAGGGTTTCAGATTTCTGGATAATTGGGGCTCATTCTGGGGTCGGTGGGACCTCTACAAACGGGGTGGTCTACACCTGGACCAGAGGGGTACCAATATCCTGGGTGGGAAATTTGCTAATGCTCTTCGGGAGGGTTTAAACTAGTTCAGCAGGGGTTTGGGAACCTGAATTGTAGCTCCAGTATACAGGAGGTTGAGAGTAGTGAGGTCATGTGTAAGGTTTCAAAGTTGCAGGAGTGTACCGGCAGGCAGGAAGGTGGTTTAAAGTGTGTCTTTTTCAATGCCAGGAGCATCCTGAATAAGGTGGATGAACTTGCGGCATGGGTTGGTACCTGGGACTTCGATGTTGTGGCCATTTCGAAGACATGGATAGAGCAGGGACAGGAATGGTTGTTGCATGTGCCGGGATTTAGATATTTCAGTAAGCTCAGGGAAGGTGGTAAAAGAGGGGGAGGGGTGGCATTGTTAGTCAAGGACAGTATTACGGTGGCAGAAAGGACGTTTGATGAGGATTCGTCTACTGAGGTAGTATGGGCTGAGGTTAGAAATAGAAAAGGAGGGGTCACCCTGTTAGGGGTTTTCTATAGGCCTCCGAAAAGTTCCAGAGATGTGGAGGAAAGAATTGCAAAGATGATTCTGGATAGGAGCGAAAGCAACAGGGTAGTTGTTATGGGGGACTTTAACTTTCCAAATATTGACTGGAAACGCTATAGTTAGAGTACTTTAGATGGGTCCGTTTTTGTCCAATGTGTGCAGGAGGGTTTCCTGACACAGTATGTAGATAGGCCAACGAGAGGCGAGGCCATATTGGATTTGGTACTGGGTAATGAACCAGGATAGGTGTTAGATTTGGAGGTAGGTGAGCACTTTGGTGATAGTGACCACAATTCGATTACGTTTACTTTAGTGATGGAAAGGGATAGGTATATGCCGCAGGGCAAGAGTTATATCTGTGGGAAAGGCAATTATGATGCGATGAGGCATGACTTAGGATGCATCGGATGGAGAGGAAAACTGCAGGGGATGGGCACAATGGAAATGTGGAGCTTGTTCAAGGAACAGCTACTGAGTGTCCTTGATAAGTATGTACCTGTCAGGCAGGGAGGAAGTGGTCGAGCAAAGGAACCGTGGTTTACTAAAGCAGTCGAAACACTTGTCAAGAGGAAGAAGGAGGCTTATGTAAAGATGAGACATGAAGGTTCAGTAAGGGCGCACGAGAGTTACAAGTTAGCTAGGAAGGACCTAAAGAGAGAGCTAAGAAGAGCCAGGAGGGGACATGAGAAGTCTCTGGCAGGTAGGATCAAGGATAACCCTGAAGCTTTCTATACATAGGTCAGGAATAAACAAATGACTAGGTTAAGAGTAGGGCCAGTCAAGGACAGTAGTGGGAAGTTGTGCTTGGAGTCCGAGGAGATAGGAGAGGTGCTAAATGAATATTTTTCATCAGTATTCACACAGGAAAAAGACAATGTTGTCGAGGAGAATACTGAGATTCAGGCTACGAGACTAGAAGGGCTTGAGGTTCTGGAAAGTGTGAAAATAGATACGTCCCCTGGGCCGGATGGGATTTACCCTAGGATTCTCTGGGAAGCTAGGGAGTTGATTGCTGAGCCTTTGGCTTTCATCCTTAAGTCATCTTTGTCTTCAGGGTGAATAGTGCCAGAAGACTGGAGGATAGCAAATGTTGTCCCCTTGTTCAACAAGGGGAGTAGAGACAATCCCGGTAACTATAGACCAGTAAGCCTTACTTCTGTTGTGGGCAAAACCTTGGAAACGTTTATAAGAGATAGGATGTATAATCATCTGGAAAGGAATCATTTGATTAGAGATAGTCAACACGGTTTTGTGAAGGTTAGGTCGTGCCTCACAAACCTTACTGAGTTCTTTGAGAAGGTGACCAAACAGGTGGATGAGGGTAAAGCAGTTGATGTGGTGTATAATGATTTCAGTAAAGCGTTCAATAAGGTTCCCCACGGTAGGCTACTGCAGAAAATACGGAGGCATGGGATTCAGGGTGATTTAACAGTTTGGATCAGAAATTGGCTAGCTAGAAGACGACAAAGGGTGGTGGCTGATGGGAAGCACTAAGGGCATTCAAATGGTCATTGGATAGACATATGGACGATAAGGGAATAGTGTAGATGGGCTTTAGCGTGGTTTCACAGGTCGGCGCAACATCAAGGGCCGAAGGGCCTGTACTGCGCTGTAATGTTCTATGTTCTATGTATCGTGCAAGTGTAGTAAAGGGTTAACATCAGAAACTGTGTAAATCAAACACTAGATGGCGTTACTAAGTTATTGTATATAAGGTAGCATCTCTAGGAATTCTGTGAGAACGTGATGAGAAGCTGATGAGAGCAGAGTGAGAATTGATTGTAGAGATATAGCACGAGGTCAAGTCATAGTGTAGTTTACTATTTAGATAGAATATTGATTACTGTACTACAGATTCAGTATTATTAGTTTAGTATCTGTTACTCAGTAAAGTGTGTGAACCTAATCAAGTTTAGTAGTGTAAAATAAATGTTTTTTGATTCAAACTTCTTATTTTTATATTCTTTGTCAAAACTACATATCTGGCTATCTTGGAGGAAAAGGCAAGGAATATAACATGGTACCAGGATATTGCTAGAGTAATTCAGATGGATTAGATCGACTCTAACATCAAAAAACTAGTACGTGACTCAGACTTCGAAGAACAGACCGTTTCCAGACCTGCTACTTTACAATACAGAAGAATCCCGAACTCATGGAGAAAGTGAAATCTCGATGACAGCTCAGGATATCTGGTAAACTAGATGTAAACTGGAAAGTTTTTTAACAGTTTCAGCTATATCTGTCTGCATCTGATTTAGACAATAGCAGTGACTATAAAAAACTAGCATTATTCTTAACAATGGCTGGTTCACAAGCTATTGAACTGTATAACTCCTTTCAATTCTCAACGGAAGTAGTTAAAACTAAATATAATGTTGTCATTGAGAAATTTGATCTGCACTGCAAGACTCAAGCAAATGAAACATATGAAAGATGTATCTTTAAGAAAAGGATGCGAAAAGATGGGGAATCTATTGATTGCTTCATAATAGATTTAAAACTCAAAGCTCAAACATGTAACTTCTCTATACGATCAGACTCTTATGATCAGAGACCAAATCATTTTTGGGATCAAAGATGAAAAGCTCAGAACGTTTGTTAAGACAAAAAGATCTGAAGTTAGCAGATGCTATTGAAATGTGTCGAGTGAATGAATTGTCTAAAAGTCAGTACTCTGAGATTCTGAAAAAAGAAAAAGGGCACGAAAGCGAGCCTCGAGTCCGACTGCGTTGGTAAAAATGCATGTTTCGGATGGCAGCCATATTACGCACGCACATTCCGACCTGAACATGTGCACTTCACCAAACGACGCGAGAAGGAAAACGGCCGTTCTGCGCATGCGCAAAGACAATTTGCACGTGGCGAAATTAACGTCATGACATGTGAACGTTGTGGACACACCCACCCACATAAAAAACATCCAGCACTTGGAAAAACCTGCTCAAAATGTAAACTCAATCACTTTGCTGTGCAATTAAGAACTTCACTTAAAGCAACACAATTTAAATCTGCAAATCGACCGAAGACACACATGAACACAAGAAGTGTTGATACAACTGCAGAAACCTTCAAAAGTGATAACATTGATAACGATCTTGATGTTTATAGCTTAGAAGATTCCTTCTTTGTAAGAATTATTGAAAAGATCAATGCTACTGCAGATGATACTTCTAATCCTCAAATAGTACAATTAACACGGAATCCGAATGGAATACACCGCTTCAAGTAAATGGTTCCAAAATCATCTTCAAGCTGGACAGAGGAGCTTCCGCGAGCTTGATAAACACTAATGACCTTAAGCAACTTAGTCAAAGTCCTAAAATACAGAAAAGAATGCCAATTACGCGATTATAATGGCAATGCTATTACCTCATTAGGATCTTGCTATCTTGTAGTGACACATACGACACAGTGATATCCTTACGGTTCGAGATTGTTGAATCTAATTGATCCCCGCTACTAGGTGCACAAGCCTGTCAGGGTCTTCACCTAGTTCAAAGAATCTATTGCACCAGTATACCTCTTCCACCTGTACAGGAAGATATTCAGGGAATTCTTGATCAATTTACTCACATCTTTGAAGGTATGGATACTCTTCCATTTCAATACAAGATACAATTGAAACAAAATGCCAAACCAGTGGTACACCCTTCCCAGAAGAGTTCCTGCTCCGCTACGTGAAAGATTAAAGCAGGAACTTGCACACATGCAGAAACATGGAATCATCCCCAAGATTACAGCACCAACTGATTGGGTCAGTTCGATGGTGTGCATCAAGAAACCATCTGGAGAATTGAGAATCTGTATAGATGTAAAAGATCGAAACAAGAATACAAAGCGTGAACATTATCCAATAACCAAGCGTGAAGAGATCACCAGCGAAATGGCAAATGCAAAAAATCTTCTAGTCTCCAGAGGATTTTGGCAAATGCAGCTAGACCTTTTGTAGGGTCCAACTACTGTAATTTAATGACACAAGCAAGAAATTGTGTACGTTCAACACACCGTTTGGTCGATACCGTTTCAACAGAATGCGATTTGGTATAATCTCAGCATCGGAGATATTTCATTGTACAATGGAACAAATGACTGAAGGCATCGATGGAGTATGAGTTTACGTGGATGACATCATCGTCTGGTCACCTACACGTGAAGAGCATAATGCAAGGCTATTGCAATTCTTCCAGAGGATACACAAATTTGGCTTAAAGTTGAACAGAGCCAAATGCAACTTTGGTATCTCAACTTAAAATTTTCTGGGTGGTCAAATCTCAGAACATGGTGTGCAATCGGACGATGACCAGTTTGCTGCCATACAGAAGATGACAGTCCCAGAGGACAAGAAAGCAGTGTTGAGTTCCTAGGTATTGTAAATTTTCTTGGAAAGCTCATTCCAAACCTCTCTTCAAAAACTACAAAACGTTTTCATGGACTGTTGAGCACCACACAGAATGGATGGACCTAAAGTCAACATTGACTACCGCACCTGCTCTTTCCTGCTTTGGCCCTGAAAGAGAAACAAAAATCCAACGGATGCAAGTCAAAGTGGAATTGGAATTCTTCTGCAAAAAGATGATGATTCTGTGTGGACACCCGTTGCTTATGCATCACAATCAATGACATCCACTGAGCAAAGGTATGCCCAGACAGGAAAAGAATGTTTAGGCTTACTACTGGAATTCTCAAGTTTCATGACTGTGCCTATGGCCTACCAACATTCACGGTCGAAACTGATCACTGCCCACTTGTTCACATCATTCACAAAGATATGAATGACATGTCACCGAGACGACAGCATATTCTGATGAAGTTAAGACAATATGATTTTCAACTGGTCTATACGCCGGGTAAAGATTTGATAATTGCTGATGCATTATCTCGTTCTATCAACTCAGAAGAACGACCACCAGAGTTAATTCAGCAGATTGAAGCTGAAGTACAGCTTCGAGCTGAAATCCTTCCTTCTTCGGATGACAAACTCAAACCCATCAGAGATGAGACAAACAAAGATGAAATGTTGCAGTGTGTCATTAACCATTTCAACAATGGTTGGCCCAAAGGACACCGTTCTAAATTCAGAAATATTCAATCTGAACTCACTGTTGTAGATGGTTTTCTACTCCGTCTTGATCGTATAGTTATTCCTATGACACTAAGACATTAGATACTACAGAAAATACATGAAGGTCATCTAGGCATAGAGAAATGCAAACGAAGAGCGAGACAGGCAGTATATTGGCCAGGCATCAACAAGGACATAACAAACCTGATTCGTGAATGTGAAACCTGTTTATGCAACATATCAACTTAAAGTAAAGAAACACTTCTACCTCATGATCTTGCAAAGACTCCATGGTCAAAGGTTGGCATCGATTTATTTCACTTTCATAGTCGTGATTATATTCTAATCATTGATTATTTCTCAAATTATCCCGAAGTAACCAAATAGTCTGTCTGAACTGCAAAATCCGTGATCAAGGCAACAAAATAAATGTTTGCTCGACATGGGATCCCTTCCAAAGTCATGACAGACAATGGACCTTGTTTTGCCAGCTATGAGTGGACAGAATTTGCTAAAGCATACAATTTTGCTCACATAAATTCAAGTCCTCTCTATCCCCAATTCAATGAAAAAGGGGTTCACCTATTTCCCTCTTGAACGTAGATGCCAAGCTTCTCGCCAAGGTGATGGCGACGAGGATAGAGGACTGTGTCCCTGGGGTGGTGCATGATGATCAAACGGGGTTTGTTAAAGGGAGGCAATTGGGACTTCCGGGTGCGGCGATGACCAGCTGAGTCGCACGTTTCGGCAGCTCCCTGTGAAACGGACTTTTGGGCTCTTGATAGGAGCCCCAACGGCAATTTTGACGGCTAAAAACACTGTGCGGTAAACCAGAAGGGAATCCCCCCTGGATACGGATGGAAAAAGGAGAGGGAAGTGGCCAGATTGCAGTGGATCCTTTAGAACAGCGGCAAGGAAGGCAAGCAAAAACCAAGATGGCGTCGGAAGGTGGCAGTTTAACATGGGGCCCTGAACAACAAGAGTTCTTGAAATGCTGTGTGGAAGAGATCAAAAAGGAAATGAAGAAAGAGCTGTTGGCCCCGATACTACAGGCGATCGAAGGGCTAAAGGAGGAACAAAAGACCCAGGAGCGGGAGCTTCGGGTCGTGAAGGCAAATGCAGCCGAGAATGAGGACGATATACAGGGCCTGGTGGTGAAGACGGAGACGCAGGAGGCACATCAGAAACGATGTGTGGAAAGGTTGGAGGCACTGGAAAACAACGCAAGGAGGAACAACCTGAGGATTCTTGGTCTTCCTGAAGGTGTGGAGGGAGCGGACGTCGGGGCATATGTGAGCACGATGCTGCACTCGTTAATGGGAACGGAGGGAACGGAGGCCCCGGCGGGTCCGTTGGAGGTGGAGGGAGCATACCGAGTGATGGCGCGAGGACCGAGAGCAGGAGAAATTCCCAGAGCCATAGTGGTGAGATTCCTCCGTTTTAAGGATAGAGAAATGGTCCTTAGATGGGCGAAGAAAACTCGGAGCAGTAAATGGGAGAACGCGGTGATCCGCATTTATCAAGACTGGAGTGCGGAGGTGGCGAGAAGGAGGGCGAGCATTTAATCGGGCCAAGGCGGTGCTTCATAAAAAGAAGATAAAATTTGGAATGCTGCAACCGGCAAGACTGTGGGTCACATATCGAGAGAGGCACCACTACTTTGAGACGGCGGATGAAGCGTGGACTTTTATTGTGGAAGAAAAACTGGAATGAGCGGGTTATTAAAAAGAACGTTCGAACAAAGTGGTGGGGCGAATGTGGGGGGCAAAGAGGGGTTTTATGTACTAATCCTGCGATGTGGTAACTTTTCTCTCTCCCACAGGTGGTGATGGGGGGAGGAGGGGAGGTGGAGGAGATGGGGCGTTGGCCATTGGGGGCGGGGCCAAGGGAGAAGCGCGGGCTTGATTCCCGCGCGATGATAATCATGGCGGGAATAGAGAAGCAGGAAGGAGGGGGCGTCGCACGGTGCGAGCCGAGGTCACGGGGGGAAGCCGAGGTCAGCCAGAGTTTGCTGACTTCTGGGAGCAACATGGGGGGAGTAATTACGCTAGCGGGGGATCTAGCGGGGGGGGTGGGAGGGGGGAATTACTGGGTTGCTGCTGCTGGGGAGAGGGGGGAGCTGGTATGGGAGAGGATGGGCGGGGGGGCACCGCCTGGGGGAGATACAGCTGCGTGGGAACCGGGTGAGGAGCTGGAAAAAGGTGATGGCTAATCGACAAGGGGGGGGGGTTAGGAAGCCCCCCAACTCGGCTGATCACGTGGAACGTGAGAGGGCTGAACGGGCCGATAAAGAGGGCACGGGTACTCGCACACCTTAAGAAACTTAAGGCAGATGTGGTTATGTTACAGGAAACGCACCTGAAACTGATAGACCAGGTTAGGCTACGCAAAGGATGGGTGGGGCAGGTGTTCCATTCGGGGCTAGATGCGAAAAACAGGGGGGTGGCTATATTAGTGGGGAAGCGGGTAATGTTCGAGGCAAAGACTATAGTGGCGAATAACGGGGGCAGATACATGGTGAGTGGCAAACTACAGGGGGAGACGGTGGTTTTGGTAAACGTATATGCCCCGAACTGGGATGATGCCAATTTCATGAGGCGGATGCTAGGACGCATTCCAGACCTAGAGATGGGAAAGCTGATAATGGGGGGAGATTTTAATGCGGTGTTGGAACCAGGGCTGGATAGGTCGAAGTCCAGGACTGGAAGGAGGCCGGCAGCAGCCAAGGTACTTAAAAGATTTTATGGAGCAGATGGGAGGTGTCGACCCGTGGAGATTTAGCAGACCTAGGAGTAAGGAGTTCTCGTTTTTCTCCTATGTCCATAAAGTCTACTCGCGAATAGACTTTTTTGTGCTGGGAAGGGCGTTGATCCCGAAGGTGAGGGGTACGGAGTATACGGCTATAGCCATTTCGGATCACGCTCCACACTGGGTGGACTTGGAGATAGGGGAGGAAACAGGAGGGCGCCCACCCTGGAGAATGGACATGGGACTAATGGCAGATGAGGGGGTGTGTCTAAGGGTGAGGGGGTGCATTGAAAAGTACTTGGAACTCAATGATAATGGGGAGGTCCAGGTGGGAGTGGTCTGGGAGGCGTTGAAGGCGGTGGTTAGAGGGGAGCTGATATCAATAAGGGCACAGAAAGGGAAGCAGGAGAGTAAGGAACGGGAGCGGTTGCTGCAAGAACTTTTGAGGGTGGACAGACAATATGCGGAAGCACCGGAGGAGGGACTGTACAGGGAAAGGCAAAGGCTACATGTAGAATTTGACTTGCTGACTACAGGCACTGCAGAGGCACAATGGAGGAAGGCACAGGGTGTACAGTACGAATATGGGGAGAAGGCGAGCAGGTTGCTGGCACACCAATTGAGGAAAAGGGGAGCAGCGAGGGAAATAGGGGGAGTGAGGGATGAGGAAGGAGAGATGGAGCGGGGAGCGGAGAGAGTGAATGGAGTGTTCAAGACATTTTATAAAAAATGATATGAAGCTCAACCCCCGGATGGGAGGGAGAGAATGATGGGCTTCTTGGATCGGCTGGAATTTCCCAAGGTGGAAGAGCAGGAAAGGGTGGGACTGGGAGCACAGATCGAGGTAGAAGAAGTGGTGAAAGGAATTAGGAGCATGCAGGCGGGAAAGGCCCCGGGACCGGATGGATTCCCAGTCGAATTCTATAGAAAATATGTGGACTTGCTCGCCCCGGTACTGACGAGGACCTTTAATGAGGCAAAGGAAAGGGGACAACTGCCCCCGACTATGTCTGAAGCAACGATATCGCTTCTCTTAAAGGAGGAAAAGGACCCGCTACAATGCGGGTCCTATAGACCTATTTCCCTCCTAAATGTAGATGCCAAGGTCCTGGCCAAGGTAATGGCAATGAGAATAGAGGAATGTGTCCCGGGGGTGGTCCACGAGGACCAAACTGGGTTTGTGAAGGGGAGACAGCTGAACACGAATATACGGAGGTTGTTAGGGGTAATGATGATGGCCCCACCAGAGGGAGAAACGGAGATAGTAGTGGCGATGGATGCCGAGAAAGCATTTGATAGAGTGGAGTGGGATTATTTGTGGGAGGTGTTGAGGAGATTTGGTTTTGGAGAGGGGTATGTTAGATGGGTGCAGCTGTTGTATAGGGCCCCAGTGGCGAGCGTGGTCACGAATGGACGGGGATCTGCATATTTTCGGCTCCATAGAGGGACAAGGCAGGGATGCCCTCTGTCCCCATTATTGTTTGCACTGGCAATTGAGCCCCTGGCGATAGCGTTGAGGGGTTCCAAGAAGTGGAGGGGAGTACTTAGGGGAGGAGAAGAGCACCGGGTATCTTTGTATGCGGACGATTTGCTACTATACGCGGCGGACCCAGCGGAGGGGATGCCAGAAATAATGCAGATACTTGGGGAGTTTGGGGATTTTTCAGGGTATAAATTGAACATGGGGGAAAAGGGAGTTGTTTGTGGTGCATCCAAGGGAGCAGAGTAGAGAAATAGAGGACCTACCGTTGAGGAAGGTAACAAGGGACTTTCATTACCTGGGGATCCAGATAGCTAAGAATTGGGGCACATTGCATAGGTTAAATTTAACGCGGTTGGTGGAACAGATGGAGGAGGATTTCAAGAGATGGGATATGGTATCCCTGTCAATGGCAGGGAGGGTGCAGGCGGTTAAGATGGTGGTCCTCCCGAGATTCCTCTTTGTGTTTCAGTGCCTCCCGGTGGTGATTACGAAGGCTTTTTTAAAAAAGGATTGAAAAGAGCATCATGGGTTTTGTGTGGGCCGGGAAGACCCCGAGAGTGAGGAAGGGATTCTTACAGCGTAGCAGGGATAGGGGGGGGGCTGGCACTACCGAGCCTAAGTGAGTATTATTGGGCCGCTAATATTTCAATGGGGAGTAAGTGGATGGGAGCGGAGGAGGGAGCGGCGTGGAAGAGATTAGAGAGGGCGTCCTGTAGCCTACAGGCTATGGTGACAGCCCCATTGCCGTTCTCACCGAGGAACTACACCACAAGCCCGGTGGTGGTGGCTACACTGAAGATTTGGGGACAGTGGAGACGGCATAGGGGAAAGATTGGAGCCTTGGGGGGGTCCCCGATAAGGAACAACCATAGGTTTGCCCCGGGGGGAATGGATGGGGGATATGGAATGTGGCAAAGAGCAGGAATAACGCAACTGAAAGATCTGTTTGTGGATGGGAAGTTCGCGAGTCTGGGAGCGCTGACCGAGAAATATGGGTTGCCCCAAGGGAATGCATTCAGGTATATGCAACTGAGGGCTTTTGCGAGGCAACAGGTGAGGGAATTCCCGCAGCTCCCGACACAAGAGGTGCAGGACAGAGTGATCTCAAAGACATGGGTGGGGGATGGTAAGGTGTCAGATATATATAGGGAAATGAGGGACGAAGGGGAGACTATGGTAGATGAACTAAAAGGGAAATGGGAAGAAGAGCTGGGGGTGGAGATCGAGGAGGGGCTGTGGGCAGATGCCCTAAGCCCGGATAAACGACATGGCAGGGTTCATAAAATTGGAGCGGATAAAGTACACATTATTTATTTAAAAAACGATCAATGTATATATCATTACAAAGTTGTAAAATGGGAAATTTCTGTTTTTGTTTGATCGAAAAACTTTAATAAAATTTTTTTTTTTTTTTTTTTAAATAAAAGAAAAAAGGGGTTCACATCGTGAAACAACTTTTCAAAAAATCTCTTGATTCTGATATGTACCTAGCTTTATTAAATTACAGAGCTACTCCTCTTGCAACTGGGTTATCTCCTGCTCAACTACTGATGACCAGAACATTGCAACTCTTCCATGCATAAGACTTCCTGATCAAGATCTTCAGCCAGTCATCAAGAAAATGCAACAAAGAATTCAGGAGAAATACTACAATCAACATGCGACACCACTGGAACCACTGAATCCAGGTGATCAAGTGAGGATTCGTATTCCCACTGGAGGATGGTCTGCTCTAGCTAAGGTAATACATCAAGCAGCCCTTTGTTGATATATCATTCAGACGAATGACGGTTCGATTGTTAGAAGAACACTTCTGAAAGTTCAATCTTCCAGTATGGTATTTCCTGATCTTCAACTCAATTAAAGTTTATTTCGCACTACAATAACATCTTCCAAGATGCCAGATGACTTCCAGAAGACGTTCAAGACTTCTACCACTCCACTTACTGGATTGAGAAGATCGTCCAGGATAAGAAAGAAACCAGACAGATTTAAACTTGTGAAGAAACACAAATGAACTGTTTGAATAATTCTTTCTTACTCATTTGTTAATTTAATATACGTGTCAATGTATTCTGTACTAATGTTATACATTTTTTTCTTTGGTCAGGTAGAAAAGAAATGTCTAAAATAAAAGAGGATGTAATGATATGTATAGTGCAAGTGTAGTAAAGGGTTAACATCAGAAACTGTGTAAATCAAACACTAGATGGCGTAACTAAGTTATTTTATATAAGGCAATGTCTCTAGGAATTCTGGGAGAACGTGATGAGAGCAGAGTGAAAATTGATTATAGAGATATAGCACAAGGTCAAGTCATAGTGTAGTTTAGAGTTAGATAGAATATTGATTACTGTACTACAGATTCAGTATTATTAGTTTAGTATCTGTTACTCAGTAAAGTGTGCGAACCTAATCAAGTTTAGTAGTGTACAATAAATTTGTTTTGAATCAAACTTCTTACTTTTATATTCTTTGTCAACACTACATATCTGGCTATCTTGGAGGAAAAGAGAAGGAATATAACAACGACCTGCTCCGACAGCAAGGCCAAGTACTAATGTTGCATCTTCGAACAGAAGTCCAGTCTCTTGTGTGGCCATCAATAATGTATATGTGCAAGTGGGCAGTTATGCCAGAAATGTTTATGCGTGATCAGCCATAGTTCCACATAGCAATTGAGACCTAAGCATGTGAAAGTTTTCCTTTTGTGTGCACTTGAATACAGCGTGTGATGACAGCCATTGTGTGTGATGGGGTGCATAGACAAGGGGGTTTGCTCCACTTGACATCACTAACATTGCACTTTGTCACACAGGACAAGCAGACATATAATTCAAGGGAGCGGGGACGCACAGCAGCAGGAGTTCCTGACTTAAGGCTGCTCACAGACACTTATGGCAGTAGCGATGGAGATTGCTGGAAAGGAGGGAGTGGAATCGGTGGCAGACCGTGAGGCCGGACCAGCCAGGAGTAAGAAAAGGCAACCATCCTTCTGCTGGCATATGGACACACAGGAGTACAATGAGGTGAGCACATCGCAGACATGTCCCAACAGCTGAGGGAAGATGTGACAGCCAGTTCCCCAAAAAATCATTGCTGGGGATCAGGCCACATACGGAGTCCCATGCTGCATTTCCAGCATGCTTTTGACTGTGACCAGGGCATGCTGGAAATGCAGCAGCGGCTAGTGGAAAATGTGGCAGAGGTTCCATTCCAGGGTTTTTCCAGTTTTGAACATGGTTGGCGTACTCCATGCATGCCAAGAGTTCAACCATATTCCAGGCACTTGAGCACATGCCTTCATGAATGGATACGATGGTGAACACGGTGGAGAGCCAAGTCAAGCATTTGATCCATATGCACTCAGACCTACATTCCAACACTCCAGCCTGGGTTCAGGGCAGCAGTGGTTAAATGAGAGCGAGCGAGGCTTCTAGGCTTCTCCAAGAGCCCCTCCCATCAGGGAGACTGCCCCTGCACACACAGATGGAGGAGGAATGTGTCAGTTGCCCCGGAGCCTTCATCTCAGGACAGCCACAAGGTTAGCGGCGTCTCCTCATCTCCACTACCACTGACCTCAATTGCTCCAACAGGCCAGACCGAGGGGGATGCCTCTGCAGCAGTGCAAGAGATCCCCAGTTGGCTGCAGCTCACAAGGCCCCTTGCCAACAAAAATAAATCAGAAAAAAGCATGCGCACTCAGGCGATATGGATGGTTCTTCCACGTCAGTTTCACTTGTTAAAATACACGTAATATAATTTTGTTTTCAAAATTATTGAGATTAGTGGGGATGTGTCAAATGTGATCCCACCTCTACTCTTGACTCCCTATCCGCCTCCCTTCTTCGGAGTGGTGCGCTAACATTCTGCTCACCTTTTCCCCATACTCATAGATCGCCCACCTTGCCTTTCTCAGTTGTTCCACCGCCTTCCCTGTAGTCAACAGCCCAAGTTCCACCTGTAACCTCCGCCTCTCCTTCATTATCCCCGCGTCTGGGGCTTCAGAGTATCTCCTGTCCACCTGAAGTATCTCCCCAATTAGCCTATCCCTCTCAGCTCATTCCACCTTTTCTCTGTGGGCCCGTATCGAGATTAACTCCCCTCTGACCACTGCCTTCAAAGCTTCCCAGACCGTTGCTGCAGAGACCTCCCCCATATCATTTGTTTCCAGGTAGTTCTGGATGGATCTGTTCACCCGCCCACAGACCACTTTGTCTGCTAACAACCCCACATCCAGCCTCCATAGCGGGCGCCTTCCTCTCTCCAAAGTAATCCATAGATCCACCCAATGTGGGGCATGATCAGATACTGCGATTGCCGAGTATATCCGCCACCCGTTAGTAGAGCCCTGCTCAGAACAAAAAATGCTTGAGCATACCATGTGGACATGGGAGAAAAAAGAAAACTCCTTCGTTCTTAGCCGTCCAAACCTCCATGGGTCTAAACCCCCCCCGCCCATTTGTTCCATAAACCCCTTCAATTCCTTTGGGCTGGCACCCTCCCTGTCCTGGATTTTGACCGGTCCAATTACAGATCAAGACTGTGTTAAAATCTACCCCGATGATGAAGTTATGTGACTCTAAGTCTGGGATCTTACCTAACACCGGCCTCATAAATTCCACATCGTCCCAGTTCGGAGCATATACGTTCACGAGTACCACCGCACCCCCTCCAGCTTCCCACTCACCGTTATGTACCTGCCCCAGTGTCTGACACGATTCTCCCTGCCTCAAATGCCACCCGTTTATTATTCAGAATCGCTACCCCCCTGGTCTTTGAGTCAAGCCCAGAGTGGAAGACTTGGCCAACCCACCCCTTCCTCAATCTCGTCTGGTCTGTAACCTTTAGGGGTGTCTCTTATAACATTGCCACGTCTGCCTTCAGCCCCCTCACATGCGCGAACACGCGAGCCCACTTGACCAACCCATTCAGCCCTCTAATGTTCCATGTAATCAGCCTGGTCGAGGGACTCAACGCCCCACCCCCCTCCCCCGCCTGCCGATTAGCCATCACCTTTCTACGCCAACCACCAGCTCGCGTTCCCGGCCTCCTCGAGCCCACCCTCGGGCATCCAGCTTCCTCGAGCCCACCCTCGGGTATCCGCCGTCCTCAACCTCCCATTTGTCCCCTAGTAACAGTTCCTCCCCTGTCAGCAAAGCAGCTCCGCCCTAAATCCCTCTGCCCTGGTAACAGCATCAGTAACCCAACCCCCCATATCAAGCTTAAGCTCATCACCTGCTCGCCCCCCCCCACTGTGCTTCTGTGAGCCAGCTGAACTAGCTGACCTGATAGCTCCCGCCCATGGTACCAAACGGACGGTCTCCCCATTGTTCCCCCCCGGAGACACATGTTCAAAGCATCACATTCTCCAGTGGAAACAGTGGGGGGAAAAAAACACAGAACCGCCCCCCCGCAATCCAGCTCCCAGTAAAACAAAGTAAACTTTAGACCCAGAAACAGCCTCATGTTTCACATAACACTACTTATTCAACCAACACAAAAGGGATTATCAACAAATTGCCACTGCAATACACTCCCCAAAGCTCCAGTGTCTTTAGTTCACATCCAGTCTTTTTTCGTTGATGAAAGTCAATGCATCGTCCGGTGTTTCAAAGTAGAATTCCTGGACCTCACGTGACCCACGGACGCGCTGGGTACAGCATCCCGAACTTCACCCCCTTCTTAAAGAGGGCTGATTTTGCCTGATGAAACCCGACTCACCTCTTGACCAACTCCACGCCCAGGTCTTGATAAATGCGCAGCTCAGAATTCTCCCACCTGCTGCTCCGCTCTTGCTTGGCCCACCACAGAACATGTTCCTTGTCCAGGAACCGGTGCATAGATACCACCATCGCCCTCGGTGGCTCGTTCGTTCAGGGCTTCTTTGCAAGGGCTCTGTGCGTTCGATCCACTTCCAGGGGCCATGGGAACAGCCCCCCATAACTTCTCCAACATGTTCGTCACATGGGCCCTCGCATCCGATCCCTCACTTCCCTCCGGGAGGCAGACGATTCTCAGGTTCTGCCTCCTGGTCCTGTTCTCCAAGTCCTCCAGCTTCCCCTGCATTCTTTTCTGGCGGTGATTCATCATCTCCAACTTGGTCTCCAACACGGTTATGTATTCCTCGTGCTAGGACACCTTTTTCTTCACCTCCTGGATCGCAGGTCCGTGGATTTCTTGATTCTGCACCACCTGATCAATCGAAGCCTTGATCGGGTCCAGCGTGTTCTTCTTAAGCTTGGCGAAGCATTCTTCAAAATAACTTCACCAGCTGCTCCGTCGACCACTGTGCCGTCTCCCTGCGGCCCTGCTTTTCCGCCATATCTTCCTGCGTTGCCAGCACTGCTCACGTCTTTCTTGTGAACCTTTGTCTTCTCACACGGCCACTTCTGGTCCAATTCTCCATGCACTGGAAAAAAAGGTCCAAAAGTCAGTCACAGGCGGGAGCTATCAAATGTGCGACCTACTCCTCCATGGCCACCACCGGAAGTCCAGAAAAGTCATTGTTGTGCAAGCCTTGTGTAGATCAATCAGGTTGTCCTTTGCACGTCTCTCCATGGTTCTGGCCTCCGTGAAAGGATCATTTGAATTTATGGGCTCCTCCTTATGCTCTGAAAAATCCTCTTCATCGGAGGAAGGCTGACCTTCCTTGCGCTCTTCCCTTGCAACATCAGTCCACGTTGCAGCACCAGGTTGTACAGTGCACAACAGACCACTAATAGTCATGAAACCGTCTGGGGTGTGTACTACAGAACCCCGCACCCCCCAAAACTGGTCAAGACAGCAGAAGTACATTTTAAGAAGCCCAATGGTATGCTCTATGACAGCTCTGGTGGACACAAGCTTAATTGTAGTACTCCTCTACCTCACTCTGGGGATGCTTCACTGTCATCATCAGGCATGTACATAGGGGATAGCCCTCGTCACCGAGGATCCATCCACCAGCCTGCCCTGAGGTTTCAAAAAACTCAAGAGAGTCGTGGGTTGCGCAAGATGTATACATCATGACAGCTCCCTGTGAATCAGGCTCACACCTGCATTAGTCTTTTCCTGTGTTACACACCAATTGTACATTCATGGCATAAAACCCGTTACAAATTTACACATGCAGTCAACTGTTCCCAGGGAGCTCTAAAGGCCACACGAGCCAGTTAATGTCACCTTGCACACAAGGAAACCCAGCAATGGCACAAAATCTGAAGCCTGGCTGCCTTTATTGGTGGTGAAGTGGATAAGACCATTGGCACGACAGTATAGGGCATCAGTTACCTCCTTATGCACCTATGTGTGACAGCTTGTTAAATGCCACATGTCACCCGTCACATCCTGGAAACACTGCTGCTGTAGAAATTAAGCACTGCAGTAACCTTGAGGGCCATTAGCATGGGGTCCCCACCAAATATGCGTGGCTGCACGTGTTTATGAACAATCAAACATATCTCACTTCCCAAGACATCCTCTAACATCACCTCTCTGACATCTGGAGGTAGTTTGTTCTTGTCCTCTGGATGCATTGATGCTCCAGTGTCTATGTTCACCAATGCCTTCCCTGGTTTTGTACGTCTGGACCAGGCTCCCTCTCTGGATCTGCTTGCTATTGGCCTTGAAACCTCTGTTGGACAGCAAGAACTCTCCTTCTTCACATTTGCTCATGTTACAGGAATATCAGGCAAACAAGACCCATGGTTATGGCAGTAATCGTATTGTGTTAAGAGGGTAGTTCTACATGTGACAGCATGTTCATCCATGATTCTCATCCGAGTCCCTTTAATCAGCCAATCATGCACAACATGAATTCCACCCACCCAAAATGACTCTCCTCTCAACTTCAATCCTTACAACTGCAAGTGTATTTTCAGTGAGCAACAGACAATTGTGCATGTTGCAATCAAAACTGAGCCTTCTATCCACTCTCTTCCCCCCCCCCCGCCCCCCCATTATCGATGACCCACCCAACATAACCTTTCCGCTCCACTGTTACTGTTGAACCTCCCTCATTACTCTGGACCCCATTATCATTTCTCCCCCATGCCTACACCCACGACCAGCCCAATGCTCACTCTGACCCTGAACCCTCTAATTTTCCATGCTTTTGTTTGCTCACGTGACCCACCCAAGACCTTCCAATACCCAACCATGACTCTGCACCTATCTTTATATCAAGTACCTTTGACTGTGTCGTGTCTTTCTGCCATGCTGCACCTTCAATTCCATCCCCAGGACCACACTATTGATAGCACTGATCCAGCCCTTTCGGCCCTTCATCCATCTTTCAATCTCTGCGTGACCCACCCATCTGCTTGCAGAATCACCACACCTGAACACCAACCTTTAAAACTCACTGCCTTGTGCAGAGTTCAAGATGGAAGCTTGCTTATGTTAGTCACAACTTCATAAAGCTGACTGGTGCATGGCACCTTGAAACAATAGTGAGCCCGGCGCCACAAGATTCTCGTACACTTCTGTCTCTATCCCGAGGATAGAACTTTATTGAAAACTATTTCAGGTTAATGAATATTCATGGAGAATGTACTGTATTATAAATATGAACCTGCCACAGGCTAGTGCAACTGACATACCACAAACATGCCGTTGACTTTATCTCGCATCTCAATCCGCCATCTGGAATTGAAAATAATTGCAACCCGCCTAATTCAGTCACATGTGTGACACAGCATGCTCTGTTTTCCAGCTCTTGTGGGCCTCATAAAATGTGTTGCAAACTTACAGCAGGGATAGATTAAACAGGAAGAGGGGCTAATGTGCTTGTCTGATGGTTTTGTGAATAAATGGACCTGAAGACTAGCATTATTTATCCTCCTTTTCAATGAATAAAGAGGCCGGAATCAGAGGAGGGCAGATATCTTGGAAGGATTGTGGGGCTGCGGGAGATAACAGAGCTAGGGAGGAGTGAGCCCATGGTAAGGGTTGAAACAAAAGAGAATTATTAAATCAAGACATTGCTTGGCTGAGAGTCAACGTAGGTCAGCGAGCACAGGTGAACATTTAAATAGTTTTAGGTGACATCAAATTTAGAGGGTAGAAGGTTAGCGGTTGACCAGGAATGCATTGGAAGTGAAGTCTCGACATAACAAATGAGGGTTTAACAGCACATGCACTGAGACAGGGGTGATGTCAGACAATGTCACAAAGATGAAAATAGGCATGAATACATGGAAGGACACTCATCTGAGAGTCAAAACTGGCACCAATGTTGTGACTAAACTGGTTAAGTCTCACACAGTTGCAATGAAGAGGGGTCAAGTCAGTAGACAGGGAACAGACCTGTGGGGTACTATGCTCTGGCCACAATTAATTAGATGGGAATTGAACTGGGTGAGAAGAGTTCCACCCAGCTGGAAAACAGTGGCATTGGAGGACGTTGGTGTGGTCAAACATGGCAACGGTGGTTTCCGATGGCGGCCATAGTGAGAGTGGTCGCACACAGGGCAGCTCCTGCTTGATGGCACAGAAGAGCTCTTTTTACCCGAAATTAGGTGCAACTTCGACAGAGAAATGTAGCTGAAGGTCGGAGGAGTTCCCCCAGGAGTGGTATGTCTGCTGGTTACCAAACCCGGCAGAAGGTGAAAGACCTGGCCAAGGAGTTGGAAGAGACCTGTGGCGCAGCAGCCAATGGAAGGATGGCGGAGGGGGAAGGGCTAGTGCAAGCTGGAAAGCCCCAGATGGAACAGTCGATGGCCTTGATCAAGAAACAGTTCCGTCAGCAAAGGAAGGAGAATCACTCGAAGGCCATCGAAGGGGCTGTGGCACCTCTGAAGGGCTCGATGGAGACGGTGGAGAAATGTTTAGAGGCACATTGAGAGATTGAGAGGGTATATCGGACCACAGCGATCGGGTGGTGTCATTGGAGGTGGAGGTAGGGCTCTTAGGAGACCTTTGCAGGGTGTTGAGAGCAGAAAAATAGATCAAGGAGGCAGAATCTGTAGATAGGGGACCTGCCTGAAGGAGTGGAAGGTGCAAGTGCCACGAGGTACGTTTTGAGGATGCTGGCGGGGTTGGTGGCGGAGGGGGTGTTCGATAAGGCTCCTGAAGTGGATAGAGCACACGGATCTCTGAGGTAGAAGCCTAGAGTGGGGGAGCCACTGTGGACAGTGATCGTGAGGTTCCATAAGTTTGCGGAGAAAGGGACTTCCAGTGGCGGCATGTAGGAGGAGGTTGCACGTTGGATGGCTCCTGCTCGAGGCTTGATTTTTTTAGAATGTAATGCCCGGTCCCAGGGGCAATTTTTCATTTTCGCTAAATAAGTGCAGGAAGACATAAGGAAGAAAGATGTCCAAAATCCAAAGGAAAATGACCGTGAAGAAGGGGGTGAATGAAGGTTCGCTGTTGAGTGGAAAGGTCGGCTCAGTGACTGGAAGGATGGCGGTGGCTGGGTCGCTGGGTGGGGCCGTACTGTTCACGGCAGAAAAGATGACCGAAGTGATGGTTGTGGAACTTGAAAAACAGTTCACAAGGCACATGGAGGTGATGAGGAAGGAGACGATGGCAGCATTGAAGGTGCTGGTGGAGGAGGCAATTGCCCCGGTGAAGGCAGCGGTGTCGAGGACATTGTCCGAGTTGCGGGAGCAGGGTGAGAAACATAAGGGAGTGGAAGAGGCCTTGTTGCAACACACAGATCAACTCACCTCGATGGGCGAGGTGCTGCAGAGGGTGGTGGAGGCCAACAAGGGTCCGTGAGCCAAAGTGGAGGACCTGGAAAACAGATCTAGGTGGCAGAATCGGAGGATCGTGGGCCTGCCCAAAGGGGTGGAGGACCCGAAGCCGACAGAGTATTTTGCCAGGATGTTGGAGGAGGGGGGAAAGATCCATCTCGGTTCGAACTGGATTGGGCTCATAGGGTGTGGAGACCTAAACCAAAGGCGAATGAGCCGCCAAGAGCAGTGATTATTTCTTTCCGTCGGTACCGCGTGAAGGAGAAGGTCCCGAGTTGGGCAAAGCAGACATGGGAGGGGCAATGGGCTGGAGTTGGTATACGTATATACCAGGACTTTACTGGGAGTTGGCGAGGAGACGGGTGGCCTTCGGCTGAGTGAAGACAGCACTGTATAACAGCTGTGTGCGTTTCAGCATAGTGTACCCAGCTAAGTTGAGGGGACCTACAACTCCAAAGACTTTTATTTTGAGACGGTGGAAGCGGCGGAGGCGTTTGTGAAGGCAGAAGGGCTGGGGCAGATGGGACCAAGGATTGGTCTTGGACTGAGGGTACGGGGGGGGGGGCGTAGATGAGTATGTAGTTCTATTTTTTTATCTCATGTTTTTATATGGGCTAAATGAGTTGAAGTTACCTATTTGGACAAGGCAAGAGTTGTGATTTTCTGTTGCAATGATGGTTCTTTGGGGTTTGTGTGTTTACACTGGGGTTGTGTGTTGAAGGGGATTTCTGGGGGAGGGGACGGATACTGGGTGCGGTGTTTGCGAGAGGAAGTGGATTGGGGGGAGGGGGGGGGGGGTTACTCAATGGTAACAATGAGACAGGGCGGGCCAAGCCAGTGGGCAGGGCCTAGAGTTATGATGATGGTGGATAGGAACCCCGCCCCGGTTAGGATAGTTACGGGGAATGTGAGGAGTTTGTTGGAGGGAGGTTTCCAGTGTCATTTCGAGGGTAGTGCTCATGAACTTGGAACCAGGGGCTCCTAGAAGCCTTTTCTGGGGGGTTGGTCTGGCTCGAGCTGCAGGCGGGTGTAGGGACCGATGTTCGCCTTCGCCTTGCAGATTGCCTGGAGGCGAGTCGTGTTGGGGTGGAGGTCAGCTTCTCCATCCTGTGACAAGGCTTGGCCGGGGGGGGGGGCTTGAATTTCTTTGACTCTCGGGAAGGTGAAGTCTCAGCTGAAGGGGATGAAGGAAGGGTTTCACGATTCAGGGGGACTGTTTATCATACACTTCTGAGGATTGGTTGCCTTTGAACATTAGGGGGGTTGGCGGTATTCTTGTTTTTGGTTACACTGTTTACGGATTGATTGTTAATTTGTGTTTTTTATCTGGAACGTACGGATGGATGTTTTGGTCTGTATACTGAGAGGGGTGCGGTTTGTGTGTGGGGGGTTGTTATTGTATTTGTTTGTTTTTTCTTTGATTGTTTATTGATGAAAATGTGGAAAATGAGGAGATAAAAAGTTGGTGGAAAAAGAGAAGATTCTGCAGTGGGCCAGGGAGATGCGCAACTGTGAATGGGAGAGGAACACGGTCCGAATATACCAGGAAATTGGAGCTGAGCTGGCAAAAAGCATGCGGGGTTCAACAAAGCCAAAGCTGTGCTATATCGACGCAGATCGTCTTTGGGGTGTTCTACCCAGTGACGCTTTGGGTGACATATGAAGGCCGGGAATACTATTTTGAGACCCCCAGAAGTGGCCAATGACTTGATCAAGGAGCATAAGCTGGAGGAGAACTGAAGTGAACAATTCTGGGAGACTGAAATGCTGGCACTTTGAAGTAATTGGGAATATGGGTAGGGGGGAGTATGGGTTTTCTTTTCCTCCGATGTTGGTTTTTTTTTCTTTTTAACAAAAAGTTGGACTGACAAAGGGTAGCTGGGTGAAGAGTATGCACGGGGATGACTGTCCCCATCACCCTCCTGCTGCCTGAGGCTGTGTTTCTTAAATATTTTTGTTTGTTCTTGGGGGAAGGTGACCTGTGGTTCGAGATGAGTTATTGTTTGGGTGGGGGAGGAGAGGTCAGCGGGGAGCCTTCTTCACAGAACAAAGAGTTGAGGGCGGGGTGGGGGGTCAGTGGGAGAAGCATTTGGGCATGAGCTGCCATGCTGGCAGGTAATACTGGTGAATGGAAGGGAGGTGGGGCGGGGGGGACGGGGACAGGGGGGGGGACGGACGGGCGAGACCCGATGAGGCGAAGAAACATGGTCGGGGTGGAGAAAGGGGCCATCTTGGATGGGCCAGGTAGAGGGTGAAATTAACTGGGTCGAGCCAAAGCGGAGGATGGCAATGGAAGATAGAAATGGAGGCGTAAGCCCCCGGTAAGGCTGATAACGTGGGATGTGTGAGGGCTCAATGGACCTGTGAAAAGATCTCGGGTCTTTGAGCACCTTGGGAGCTTGAAAGTGGAGGTGGGCTTTCTGCAGGAGATGCACCTCCGTGTGAAGGACCAGGTTAGGCTAAGAAAGGGGTGGGTGGGTCAGGTTCTGCACTCGGGGTTTGATTCAAAGTTGCGGTGAAGTAGGCCATTTTCCAAGACCATGTTTTTATCTCATCTCATCAAACATTCTTCTTTTATTGGACTGATTGACACCGTTTAACATTTATTGGACTGTTTTATTGGCCTGATTGGCACAGTTTATAATGTGCCCACAATGCAGAAGGGGGCACCCGGATGGACATTCGTTTAAATCCCCTTCTGCACAGCTGAGAGACCTTTAATTCGAAATTGATGGAAGACCCTTGTTCTGCCCAGCAACAGCACGAAGCTGCATCTTAAAACGGCCCCATGGCCAGGAGATCGGGATATCTGCGAGTCAAGACCCTGGCAGTGAGATATATGGTGTAGCCACCTAAAATGGCTGATTCCCTATTAATTTGGCCAAAACCCAATTTAAAATGGCTCACCGAAAAGTCTGATGGGAAAAGCAGCCAACAGGACACAAACGGACAGCTGCAGACAGAATAGCATATTCGGCTCTGGGGAAGTCGGCCCAGATCGATACTCAAGACCATTAGCAGCACATCAACCCAGACATCTGCAGTTTAATCGGCTATCCCCGGGAACAATTGCAACATATTAGCAATTGAATGCCGGGCCAGACCTGTCGGCGCCTGCAGTGGCCGAAACAAAGACAGGTGAACGACCGCCCCCCGATCGAGGAATCGCCCCGTTATTGAACGTATCGAACCCAGTGATTGGGAACAAATCCAATCACTTGGGACTCAGGGTCAACGGCCGCCCCGAGAGGCGGGAAGCCCCTGGGCCCTATAAAGTAAGGGGCCAAGTTCAGATCGCTCTCTCTCTCCCTTCTTCTCCTGCTCGAGACCTTCGCAAGAACATCAACAAAGAAACAGTAAGTTTGACTCCAGCGATCACTACCCGATAAAGACTCCTAGCCATCGACCTGTATCAGCCTTTTTGAATCCCGCGGGCCAGATCCGATTCGATAAGCCATTTGTTTCCCTGACCTGGTGGGTCCTTCCTAAAGTTAAGTATTGGCCAGTAGTGATAGGTTTCTGTATAGATAGTAGGATTATTGTGTAAGCATTATTTGTTGTATATAATAAATGACCGTTGATTTCAATCTTACTAAGCGGTGTGCTGACTTATTAATCATAACTCGAGCTTAAACCACGTGGCGGTATCAGAAAGATACCTGGCGACTCGTGAGCAAAGGTGACATAATCAGAGCTAATAAACTAAGGCTAAAAAGAGCAACAATGGCACAACTGTATTGCAAAGACTTATGAAAGAATGAAATAGTACATTAATAAAATGGCCAAGGCAGGCAAAGAAACCAGAATAGAAGGAATAAAAGAAATGTATAGATTAGATTAGCGTCCCCTACACACACAGCAGGACAAAGATGACATTAACACCTCATCTAGCAAACACAGAAACAAAAGCATAGCACAGCCACAGACATCGGAGGTCGATTTAGTTAAGGAGACACATCAGGGAGATAATGGAAAACACATTAGAGAAGGGAGGGACACCGGAGCGAGCACAGACAATCTCATCAACACGGACACACACCATACAGATGCAAATTGACAAAGTCTACCAGTGAGCTTCCTGGCCAAATAGGATGCATATGCTCAGTTTAAACCTGTCTGAGAGATCTAAATCAAAACTACCCGCCACTTTTTAACTATCATGTATGAGCAAATGTCCCCGCTCGAATTTGGATTCCTATAAAAATCCAGAGCGAATGTGTAATTGTCGAGATCAACGTGGCCAAGCCACTGTTTCGGAGCTGGCTGCGTGGGTCTCCCTGAAGGCTTCAATAATTGTACAATAAAGAACAACGCTTTGAACCTTGCCTTGAGACTCGGCCTCTTGAATGCACTGGAACAAGGGATTTTTCCCTACAAAAGCGGGAAGTGGCAATTTTGAGGAGTAAGAAAACGGATTTGTGAGCAGGAAGGAAGTGAGGGACCCGGGTGGGAGATATTTGATTGTGAGTGGGGTATTAGAAGGGACACCGGTGGTGTTGGTGAATGTGCATGCACCAAATTGGGATCATGTAGGTTTTATGAGGGGGTTGCTGACAGCACTCCCAGACTTGGCCACGCACCAATTGATTATGGGAGGAGATTTTAATTGCGTCCTAGAGCAGAGGGTAGATAGATCGCGCCCCAGGTCAATGGGTAGGATACGAATGGTAAAGGAGCTGGGTGGGTTTATGGAAAAGAATGGATATGGTGGACCCGTGGCGCTTCAAGAGTCCAGGGGGGAGTATCCCTTTTTTTCGCACATGTACAAGGTATATTCCAGAATTGACTTTTTTGTGGTGAACCAGGAGATTTTGGTTGGGATGGAGGGGGCAGAGTGCGCGAGGATAGTAATCTCGGACCATGCGCCCCATTGGCTGGAGATTGGGTTTAGATCGGGACGGGAGCAGAGGCCGGGGTGGAGCCTCGATTCGAGGTTGTTGGCAGATAGAGGATTTTCTGACAAAGTGCAGGCTGAGATTAAAGATTACATAGAATTGAACCGTGTCGGCAGCCACTTTTTGGGAAGCGCTAAAAACAGTGGTCCGACGGGAGATTATCTCGTTCAAGGCTCATGCGGATAGAATCATAGAATTTACAGTGCAGAAGGAGGTTATTCAGCCCATCGAGACTGCACCAGCCCTTTGAAAGAGCACCCTACCCAAGTCCACACCTCCACCCTATCCCATAACCCAGTAACCCCACCCAACACTAAGGGCAATTTAGCATGGCCAATCCACCTAACGTGCACATCTTTGGACTGTGGTAGGAAACCGGAGCACCCGGAGGAAACCCACGCAGACACGAGGAGAACTTGCAGACTCCGCACAGACACTGACCCAAGTCGGGAATCGAACCTGGGACCCTGGAGCTATGAAGCAACTGTGTTAAGTACTGCGCTACCGTGCCGCCCATCGGAAAAGGAGGGAGGAATATGAACGGCTAATGCCCAAGATAGTGGAGGTGGATAGGAAGTACTCGAGGGTGCCCAGCACAGAGGGAATGGCGATGAGGAAAAACTTACAGGGGCAATGTGATAGGCTGACAATGGGGAGGGTGGTAGGACAGCTGTGTCGGGCAAGAGGGGCGCGGTACGAATACGGAGAGAAGGTGAGCTAAATGTTAGTGCATCAGCTGTGCAGGCAGGCCGCGTCCAGGGATATATTGAAGATATGGACTGGGGCAGGGGAACTGGTGTCGGAGCTGGGGAAGATAAACGAGGCGTTTAGGGAGTATTATAAAGGAGCTGCACAGAGCGGACCCGGGGGATGAAGAGAGGGGCATGGGACTGTTCTTAGATGAACTGGAGTTTCCACAGATGGTAGAAGAGAAGAGGCAGGCACTAGAGGAGCCCCTGAGGTAGAGGGTGATATTGGACAGTATAAGGGGTATGAAGTCAGGGGAAGGCCCCAGGGCCCGATGGCTACCCGGCAGAATCTTATAAGGAGTTCAGGACGGACCTGGAGCCACATATCTTGGGGGTGTTTTCACAATTATTTCGGCATTGGAGAAGGGGGAGCTGCCGGAGACAATGACGCAGGCAATGATCACGTTAATACCAAAAACGGGGAAGGACCCGTTGGAATGTGGGTCGGATAGGCCCATGTCATTGTTAAATACTGACGTGAAAGTGCTGGCTAAGTTGGTGGTGGGAAGGATGGAAGGCTGTTTCCGGGGTAGTTGCGGAAGACCAAACAGGCTTCGTAAAGGGCAGGCAGCTTTCTAGTAATATAAGGAGGCTGTTAAATGTGATTATGACCCCGTCGGGAGCTCAGGAACTGGAGGTAGTGGTGTCCATGGATGCGGAGACAGTATTCAACTGGGTGGAGTGGCCGTAGCTGCTTGAGGTCCTGGGAAGGTTTGGGCCGAATTTTGTGGCATGGGTGCGTCTGTTATATGTGGCACTGAGGGGCAGCACAGTGGCACAGTGGGTTAGCCCTGATGCCTCACAGTTCGATCCTGGCTCTGGGTCACTGTCCATGTGGAGTTTGCACATTCTCCCCGTGTTTGTGTGGGTTTCGCCCCCACAACCTAAAGATGTGTACTCTTAAAAAAAATGTTTTTTTGTTTTTTTAAAAGAAATATGTGGCACTGAGGGCGAGTGTGCAAACCAATGACATGAGTTCACGGAACTTTGAACTGCACAGGGGAACAAGGCCGGGGTGTCCGCTGTTGCCGCTGCTGTTTGCGCTGGCTATAGAGCCTCTGGCAATGGCTCTTAAGGGGTTGGCAAAGTAGTAAGGGATTACGAGGGGAAGAAGGGAGCTTTGGGTGTTGCTCTATGCTGGCGACCTATTATTTTATGTTTCGGACCTGCTGGAGAGCATAGAGAGGATCATGGGCCTGTTGGGGAGATTTGGGGCGTTCTCGGGATACAAGTTCAATGTAGAGAAAAGCAAAGTGTTCCCGGTGAATGTGTTGGGTCGGCGAGCCAATTTGGGGGGAATGCCATTTAAGGTGGCTAGAGGCAGGTTTAGGTACCTGGGGATTCAGGTAGCAAGGGAATGGGCGATGCTTCACAAATGGAATTTAACAAAACTGGTGAAGGCGGCACTGGTGAAGGGAGGATATCAAAAGGTGGGACATGCTGCACTTGACTTTGGCAGGGAGGGTCCAAGTGGTGAAGATGAACATTCTGCCGGGGTTCCTGTTCATATTCCAGACACACCCAACCTTTATACGGAAGGCCATATTTCGGAAACTGGACACAATTATTTCGGACTTTGAATGGGCAGGGAAAGTGCCACGGGTTAAGAGGGCAGTGTTACAGAAGCAAAAGGGAGGGTTGGCGATGCAGAACCTGCTACATTACTATTGGGCAGCGAACATGGAGAAGGTGAGGTGATGGTGGGAAGGAGAGGGGGTAGAATGGGTTAGGATGGAGGAGGAATCCTGTCATGGATCCAGCTTAAGGGCTATTGTGACGGCAGCGATGGCGCCGAGCAGATACTCAGGGAGCATAGTGGTGCAGTCCACGGTGAAGATCTGGAACCAGCTGAGGAGGCACTTTAGGATAGAGGGGATGTCAGTGTTTACGCTGTTGTGTGAAAGCCACAGTTTCGTGCCGGGGGAATAGATGGCACGTATAGGAAGTGGAGAGAAGCGGGGCTTGTTAAGGTGAGGGATTTGTATCTGGAAGAAGGGTTTGCCAGTATAGATGAATTGAAGGAGAGTGTAGAGCTCCCAAGAAGTGAGTTTAGGTACCTGCAGGTAAGGGACTTCGCGCCGAAGGTTTGGAAAGAGTTCCCCAGGGTGCCGAGGAATACCTTGCTGGAGCGACTGTTACTTCCATATGTGGAAGAGGAGGGCACAATCAGAGACATATACAGGTGGCTGGGAGAACAGGTAGGTCAGCGGGTGGTGAAAATTAAGGAAAGGGGAGCTGGGAGGAGAGATAAATCGGGGAGTATGGAGTGAGGCACTACGAAGGGTAAATGCGACCTCTTAGTGCGCAAGGATGAGCCTGATACAGCTCAAAGTCACACGGTACATATCTCACGGGCAAGAATAAGTGGGTTCTTTCAGGGGGTGGCAGAAGAGTGCGGGAAGTGTGGGCAGGGACCAGCGAATCACGCACATATGTTCTGGGACTGCGAAAAGCTGGAGAGATTCTGGGTGGGTGTGTTTACGGCACTAGGAAGGATAGTGGGGGAGAAGATGGAGTCGGACTCTTTGGTAGCGATATTTGGGTTATCGGAGAAGCCGCAGTTGATGAAAGCCGATGTTGTGGCCTTTGCCTCTGACTGCCTGCCGACTAATTTTATTGGCAGTCAACAATGCCACCGGGGGTAGCGGCCTGGCTGGGTGCCTTATATGATTTTCTTCGGTGGAAACGATCAAATACGCGTTATGGGGTTCAGCGTAGGGTTTTGAGGCAAGGTGAGGGATGTTATTGACCATGTTTGAGGAGTTGTTTGTCGCGGGGGTGGGGGCTGCGAAAAAGGGAAACATTTGTACAAACTGTTTGGTGTGTGTTGAGAGGTTTATTTCCTGAATTGTTTATTTATTTTTATAAATTTAGAGTACCCAATTATTTTTTTTCCCCAATTAAGAGGCAATTTAGTGTGGCCAATCCACCTAAGCTGCATGTCTTTTTGGATTGTGTGGGTGAGGCCCACGCAGACACAAGGAGAATGTGCAAACTCCACACTGTGACCCAGGGCCGGGATCGAACCCGGGTCCTCAGCGCCATAGGCAGCAGTGCTAACCACTGTGCCAGCATGCCACCCCCAAATTGTTTATATGTTGTAACTTTTCATATAAGTTAGGAATAAAAAACATGACAACAGCCAAACACTGGCTAGGAGGACCATTACTTCAAAACTGAATTTAAAATAAAGGTTGGGGAAATTAATTGGGAAAGACAAAAAAGTAAAAAAGAGAAACATGGCTATCTCAGAAACAGTGGGCTGGATTCTCCGTTATTGGGTCTATGTCCCCACGCCAGCGTCAAAACTGTGGAGTTTCACAGCAGTTGCCACATATTCGTAGCTCTGCAGGGGGCTCAGCAGATATGGGCCCCTGCACTTCTGGACCACATTAGATCTGTGGGCAGCACGGTAGCACAAGTGATTAGCACTGTGGTTTCACAGCGCCAGGGTCCCAGGTTCGATTCCATGCTGGGTCACTGTCTGTGCGGAGTCTGCACGTTCTCCCAGTGTCTGTGTGGGTTTCCTCCGGGTGCTCCGGTTTCCTCCCACAGTCCAAAGACGTGCAGGTTAGGTGGATTGGCCATGCTAAATTGCCCTCAATGACCAAAAAAGGTTAGGAGGGGTTATTGGGTTCCGGGGATAGGGGGGAAGTGAGGGCTTAAGTGGGTTGGTGCAGCATCGAATGGGCCGACTGGCCTCCTTCTGCACTGTATGTTCTATGTAAATCCACGATGTCGGGACTTCAGCCGGTCGAGGGCAGAGAAGGCCTCCAGCAATGGCCCCAGGTAGATCCTAGGTGGGTAGATCCGAGGTGGCGCGCTGAGTACACCGCTTTTTGGGGCCCGCAGAATTGGGGAACCGGCTCGGATCCCAATTCAGTTCGGGAAAATGGATTCTCCGCACCCTCGCCTGCGGCAATTTTGACGTTGGGGTGCGGAGAATCCAGCCCCACAACTTTATAAAAGCAAACTACTATTTGGAGATTCCAGGATTCTGGCACTTACGACTCAGTTGCAGGATTGTACACTTCACAGGAATTTAGAACTCTTCCAGATACATTGTTGCCTAAACTTCCCCCACAAACATAGATGAGTCCTTTAGCCTCTACCATGCCATGGCTGCATCGAGGTGTCAACATACTGGGTTTGGTATGCCAATTCTCTGTTCTGGTATCATAGCATTCAAACAGATACAGGGCAGAGTTTCCTGCAATAGAAAAGAAACAATTAAAATGGCTGGTACCAACCAACTAAAAGGGTGACATACTATTCATATGTAGGATCAAACAACCTATTTTACTGATGGAGCAAAGCTGTGGTGTATGTCAAGAGATTTCTGCTCAAGAATCCCAGTCAGGGAAGAACTTAACAGGTGGAAAGTACCTCCCAATCAGAATAGAAGGAAGAAACATTTTTTATTCAAGTTTTTGAAAATAAATTTAGAGTACCCAATTCTATTTTTGCAATTAAGGGGCAACTTAGCGTGGCCAATCCACCTACCCTACACATCTTTGGTTTGTGGGGGTGAGACCCACACAGACACGAGGAGAATGTGCAAACTCCACACCGACAGTGGCCCGGGATCGAAGCTGGATCCTCGGTGCCGTGATGCAGCAGTGCTAACCATTGCATCACCATGCTACACTGGGCCAAATAGCTGGCTTGTAATGCAGAACAAAGCAGCAGCGTGGGTTCAATTCCCGTACCGGCCTTCCTGAACAGGCGCAGGAATGTGGTGACTAGGGGCTTTTCACAGCAACTTCATTGAAGCCTACTTGGGACAATAAGCGATTATTATTATTATTATGCTGACCCCTCGTTTTTTATTCAGTCAGTGCTTGTGCACCTCTTGGCCACAGCAGAGCTGACAAAGGCCTACTGCAGCCGTTTCTGTTTTTAACTCAACGTTTAGTGGCACAGTAGAATAACGTCAAAAATGTTTGTATTTTTAGTTCGATAAAATCATTGAGAGAATTGTCACATCTGTCGAGGAGCCCACAATTCATGAGCAGGCCCTACTGGTCTATTAGTTATACCAATCACAAAAATACAACAGTAAAGTCCACGCAGTCTCACAAGAGGACTTTTAAATGTTATAAAATTCAACAAAGAATTTCAGCCTTATTTGGGTGATTAACAGCAAGCAGTACAACCATGGGACTATATATGTCCCTGAAATTTACAACATCCCTCTGTAGAACATAGTGTTTACTGTTTCACTTTATCAGGAATAATACATGAAACGGAGACTGCAGAAGCCATTAATATTTATTTTGATCAAATCCACATAAAAAGTTCCTTGATGCCCACCAGGTAAACCTGTTGCCTGTTTGTACCAGTAAACCAGACAGGCCACAGGGTCCCAGGTTAGGTTTTCAGTACTTGGCTAGACCAGCTGATCTCAGCTGGCGCAAAACTTCATCACATAAATGTAGTATAATTAATACAATTGAACAATATTCTCAAACAGTGGTTGGGATTTGCTTTCTATAAATCAACACCTCACAAGACAATTCCTGGAGGCATGTGGACTATGCACTTTATAGTCATTAATTGTGGATAATAACTTGAAGCCCCCCTTTTAACTTGCATTTGCTGCCCACCCCAATTGCCAACGAGTGGCTTGCTAGGTTATTTCAGAAGGCAGTTAAGAGTCAACTGTATTGCTGTGGGTCTGGAGTCACATGTACACCAGACCAGGTAAGGAACTGACAATGGTTTCATAGTCGCCATTACTGAGACTGGCTTTTAATTCTAGATTTATTAATTTAATTTAAATTCCACCAGATTGCCATTGTAGATTTTCAACCAGTGTCCCAGCGCAATAGCTTGGGCGTCTAGGTTACTAATTCAGTGACGGTACCAATATGCCACCATCTTCTGTGACACTGCAATTAAATTTTACAAACATCTTGGGCTGGATTCTCCATCCTGCCGCACCAGATTTCTGGTTCAGCACGTCGGCAGGATGCTCCGTTTTGCCGGCTTGTCAATGGGGTTTCCCATTGTCGGGAAACCCCCGGGCTGCCGGCAAAATGGAGCATCCCGCCGGTGGAGAATGCAGCTCCTCGAGTGAGCTACAATTCTTCACTGATTAGAACGTGAAAGAGTTTTACAGAGCATTCATCTATAAAAACGGGGCAATGAAACTACTGTACTTTTAAACAAGAATATTTTAAAATGTAATTCTTAGAAAGTGGGCTTCTTGGCAAGGTCAACATTTATTGCCCATCTTGGTTAATCGCAAAGGCAGTGGTTGGCCTTGTTGAATCGCTGCAATCCATGTGAAGATATTCTCACTTTACTGTTAGATAGGGAGTTCTAGGATTCTAACACAGAAACAATGAAGGAACAGTGACATGTGCAAATCCAGATAGTTAGTGCCTTGTGATGATGTGTTGCCAAAAATACACACACAGCACATGCTGCTTTTGTCCTTCCAGGTGGTGAAGGTCGAAGGTTTGGGAGGTGATGCCAAAGAAGCCTTGTTTACTTGCTGCAGTGCAACCTGTAGGTACAAGCACCATTGAATTAAGACACTTAACTCACCTACTTCAGAGCCTCCAGATGTGTAAATCTTGCCTTCTGCAGCACATGCTGCAAGGCTGTCCCGAGGGGTTGGAGGGCCCAGCTTAGAATACCAGCTGTCCTTAACAACATTGTAGCAGTCCATCCGTTTGATGGGGAAAAGCTGTGAACCACCCAACATGTAAACAACATTGTCCCAGAAGACACAGGCTGCATCTCGACGTTTCTCAAATGGACAACGAATGTCTATCCAAGTATAATCCTGTGCAAAAAGTAACATCATTTAAGGAAACAAACTCTTAATTGCACTGAACAGCAAGAACTAACTTATCCATTTAAATTTGGTGTGTATACACTGAATATTTTGGGAGTTATTGGTTTAATAGTAAAGTTTTTCAAAGAAGAAAAGAACTACAATAGTACCAGATCCTTGGTGAATGTGTTAATCATTTAAACATTTCAGGAATATCTGGAGCACTTCTGGTATTTGGAGATGGGTAGGATGACATATCCCACACATTTTCTTTTCAACGCAGCATGAGGGAGACATCCCCTTCATTAATATATCCACCAAAATCTGTACCTCTTTTAGAAGAATTATTACTAATCACTTTTATTTAAGATAAAAATATCTACTGGGCGGCACAGTGGTTAGGATTGAATTCGGGTCCTTGGCGCCATGAGGCAGCAGTGCTAACTACTGTGCCACCCTGCCGCCCAGGGTAGATGGGATTCGGCTGTGGGGCTCCGGTGTAGTCGTGTCCAAAAGAGGCCAGGGGATCATTCTAAAGGATCTCCGCAACGGACACCCAGGGGTCTCGAAAATGAAGATGCTGGTCCGGAGTTCTGTGTGGTGGCCTGGGACAGACACAGACACTTTGGCGAGACATGTATGGCAGTGCAGCAGAGGCTCCCTCCTGCAACACCACTCCAGCCATGGGGGTGGCCTGACCGACCGTGTTCCCACCTCCACTTTGATTTCACGGGACCTTTCCAAGGAGCAATATTTTTACTCATTGTGGATGCCCACTCGAAGTGGATGGATGTCCACCACATGTCCATGATGACGACGCGAGCCAGAATTGAGAAGCTCCGCCAACTTTCAGTGCCCACAGACTTCGAGGTCTTGGTGTCAGACAATGGCATGGCCTTCACTAGTGCGGACTTCGGGGGTTTGCTGAAAATGAACAGCGTTCCTCAAGTAAGGACTGCACTTCACCACCCGTCCTCAAACGGGTTGGCCAAATGGGAGGTACAGACTTCTATGTTAGGGATGCAAAAACAGACTTCTGGTTCTCTGGAGACCTGTCTGGCCCGATTCTTATTCTACTACCGCACGCCACTACTGGAGTAGCATCGTCAGAGCTGCTAATGGGCCATTGGCTGCACACGCGGTTGAGCCTCATCCTGCCTGACACTGGGGAAAAAGTCCACGACCGGTAGGAGCACTCCACCAGAAGGCGACCCTGGCCTATAAGGGAATTTTCCACGGGTGACTCAGTCCAGAACGGCACGCTATGAATCCCAGGGATGGTGGTGAAGCGATCAGGTCCTCCAAATTTGCCCGGAGCTCCCACACCCATTGGTACCTCTGCCTCTGGCACAGCCGCCGTTGACAGTTTGTGAGGGGGGGGGACACCCCTCAACCTGGAAATGTGAGGCTGGGTCATCAGACCCCAGGTCTGACATGGAGACTCAGCCAACAGAAGTCACAACAGATCCGGTGGCACCCGTGAAGGATTTTCCCTCTCTGGCGGTCAAGATGGATGACGTGTCGGACTTAGGGGAGGGTGGGGAAGTGTTACAACCTGACCCAAGGCCACGGGGTCTGCACCATCAGGTTTCCTGTGGCCTCACTGGAGTATCATCCCGCCAGATGAGGGAGCGGGGCTACCCCTTTAAACTTAGGGGACCTTGGGACATAAATACCCCGGCCCAAGTGTGGAAAACCTTTTTGGGAGAAGATGTGTTTTGTAGGTGAATAAATATTGTGTTTTTCTAATCCGTCATCACTTCCTTGCAGTTGCCTGCCTGGGTCTTTACAACCTGAGTATTTCCAGCATTTTCTGTTTTTATTTCCAACTTGGACTGGTTTGGTTAAAGTGTTATAGATTCCATTTTCTATGCAAGTTCTACATAAGTATGCTCATGTCTTACAGAATTATTGATTGCAAATGCTTTGTTCCTTGCTTCCCCCAGTCCCCCACCTCCAGTCCCAGTGTTTACCTTGGGATTAAAGTATCGACAGGATTGTGGCTGAGATCCACCGAACAACGCAATACGATAATCATGTTTCTTTTGTCTTGCCCGTGTACTTTCTCCCAATTCTTCTCTGTCCTCTGGAGACAGAAGATGATAGCGCATGCCACCTAGAAGGAGAAACGGTCAACAATGAGGAACAGTATCAAAGACTTCCTAGACATTCAGGTAATATGATAAAGTAGAATGTTTCAACACCCATTTGCAATGTCACTCTCTCAGAAAAGGCAAGGTGGTTAGTTAGAAAGATCCTACCTCCTCGGAATGTGTTAACTTCCACTTACTTGAAGTTCAATTTATGCATTTTGTGCATTCATCAGTGACCAATCATATTAAATGTCAACACAAATTAGATAGAGTACACCCTTTTCTCTATTACCCCACAAAGTGCTTTACCCTTAACATCGGGCATCACCACTACTGCATATTTTCCGGACCGCCAATCTTATTGCTTATGCCCATTTAATTAAAATCTGGTCAGTGGCAGCAATTTGGCTCCGCACAACTGGGTTGAGACTGCCTTAATTCACACAAGATCAATATGTTGAATCCAAAATTGTTTTAATACATGTACCAAAAGTTCCTGAACAAATAGATTAGATCCAGCCTAAACATTCTAATGTGCTAGATTACATTCTGATCACTTTAGTAGAATTTTCCCATCAAGAAATATTAACTGTCCAACCTTAGATAAAATGCATATTATTCTGGTTACATCAATCCAGCATACATCTACCATATTGCCACATAATTGTATTATGAATTCTGTTTTGCTTTGAGTTCAATTGCTACCAAGATATGTTGATGGTAATTTATATAATCCTGATCTATGTATGAACTCTAATCTCGAAATATTCAGATTCTTGCCAGTCTTTCTACCAAAGCCTAGTAAATATGTATTGGCCATATGCTGGTCATTATGAAATATGTAAAACATTAAGTAAGTCTTAAATTAAACTGTTTGAAAAAGGGACAGAACCTTGCATTTAGTGTTCTGATCTCATCACTCAGTTGAGAACAGAGTTTAAAGTAATCATATTGTTTTCCAATCAAATTAACTATGGCAATGATTTAGGTCAGCATAACACATATACTTACTAATAACCATTTTAAGACACTCTGGATTATCCTGTATGAGTGATTCTGCTTGGACAGTTTTACTTAAGAAATTCTTAGAGATTAGTGGAAATCGGACTTTAGCCAGAATATCAACCATATACTGCTGTCGATTGAGCTCATCATATTTTAACCACCTGACTGCTGCATCATAAACCTACAGTGGAAAGAAATAAAATATCATAAATGAATCAATCATATCTGAAGAGAACTTACTTCCCTTCAATGTGTATATCGAAGACACACCATGAGAACAAAATAATATTTTGTTCATCTTCTCAAAAATAGATTTAAAGTAAAACATTAAAATGAAGTGGAAGCATTTATAGCTCCTGAATAATTTTTCAGTCAGCAGAAAATAGCAATAATGGATAGGCTCTCCTCCCATCTAATCCAATGCTAATACATACTACTTTTTCCTATGCCATAGTAACTATACAGATACTTGGTTGTGAAATTTGTACAAAATTCACTCGAATAAGGAGGTTTTGTGAAGGGAGTTTGAACATAGATGTTTCTACCTGGTCTTCTGCTCTAACTGTCAGTGCATCTTGTTTCAGCAGATGAGTTACTCTTTTCACATCAAGTTGCAAAAACTCATCAGTTTTGTAAACGTCAGTGAAATGCTGATGAATGAATGCATCTGCTGAAGTCTTGAGCTCTGGGCAGTCGAGGCACTCAGCCAACACACTTATTCCTGCAAACAAAGACAGAAAACAACCATGGAAGAACCATAGCCAATCACATATGTGCCAACTGTCCTCACATAACCTCTTTGTCAATTAGTTGTCAATTTTCTTCCAAAAGATTCCATGGCCTCTGGTTCAATTATTTCCTGCAGCGAAGTATTTCACACACCCACAACTATCTGTGTAAAAAAATATTCTTCTAAACACTCTACTCCCTCTCAAGTGACAACAACAATTGATGACTCCTTGTCAACCAGTCCCCAACCTGAAGAAATAATCCTTCCTCATCACCGGATTGAAACCCTTCATAATTTTCAAAACTTCTACTGCATCCCCCAGTGTTTTCAGCTTTCAGAGAAATAGTTCCAATATCCCAAATCTTTCCTCATAATTTCTCATTTCTGTCATCATTCTGATGATCTATGGTTTTTCATGTCCCATGAGGGAACACCGAAAATTACAAACAGTACTCTAATTGTAGCCTGACAATGTCTTGTACTATTAAGACTAATTTATTAAGCTTTGAAAGAATTAACGTACAATTCCTCTGAATGGCTTGTTCCTGTTACTTGTGTTTCATTGTTTAGAAACAGTTTTGAATGACGGTCACAATCCCAATTTAACATTCAACAATGATCGGTCAGACAGATTTATTTTATTAATGGAGGTAGACCAGGAGTTGGGGAAGAGCAAAGGTGCCCATAATACATAAATCTTTAAAAGCTAGTGCATGTGGTAAAAAAAAAAACCAAAGGTAATATTGGCCTTTATCTCACCCGAGCTAGAATACAAAAAATGGAAATAATGCCTTAGCTGTACACAATCTTGGTCCGACCCAATCTAGAATATTACAGTTTTGAGAACTGAACCGAAGGAAAGATATATTGGCCTTGGAAGGTTTACAATGCAGATGCGCTACAATGCTACGAGTTTAAATAATTGAACTATTAGGACAGGTCGTTTTAACTTGGGTTGTATTCTTTTGAGGTTTAGAAGTATAAAGTGTCACCTAATGAAGATATTTAAAATGAATAAGGGATTCGATATAGTAGATACAGAAAATGTATGTCCTTGTGTAGGGGAATCCAGAATAAAAGGGCACAATATTACAATAAGAGCTAGCCCATTAAAGAGTGAAATCAGGAAGGACTTTGTCCCACACAAAGGGAGTGGAATTTGGACTCATTCCTCTAAAAAGACAGTGGATGCAAGGTCTATTGAAATTTTCAAAGCGAAGATCAATAGGTTTTTTTTAAGACAAAAGAGTATCAAAGGCCAGAGAGCAAGGACAGGTAAATGGAATTGAGATACAGATCAACCATGATCTAACTGAATGGTGAAACAGCTCAAGAGGCTGAACGACTTCCTCTTGTTCCTCCTTCAAATCTAATTTACAATTTTCCTCTCCTACAATAGAGGTATTTGCTCGACCTCAGTGCTTGCAATTCAAGTTCAAGTTGGAACTCCAGCCAATTTCCTATTCCCTAATCCAAGAGTGCTAAAGGCAAATGTAGTGCCAGGTTTAAAATTTTTTTTTTTTTTTTTTTTTTATATATAGAGTACCCAATTCATTTTTTCCAATTAAGGGGCAATTTTAGCGTGGCCAATCCACCTACCCTGCACATCTTTTGGGTTGTGGGATCAAAACCCATGCAAACACGGGAAGAATGCGCAAACTCCACCTGGACAGTGACCCAGAGCCGGGATCGAACCTGGAATCTCGGCGCCGTGAGGCAATGTAGTGCCAGGTTGAGATGAGCTAACTCATTATATCCAATGGTCAATCTGCGAGTTTATTGATCTACGTGATTTAGCCATTTGCTGGACCATAAGAGCACGACATTGAAAAGATTAGAATCAAAACCAAGATCAACAAAAGACTGCATGGAAATCTTTTGAAGCATTTTTCCTTTATTAAGACAGCAACGGTCACTGTACACAGCATCATTTGTCATTATTTGTAATTTTTAAATGAGATTTCAAGACAATACAGGAGAAAGACATAGCGGGAGGTTTGAGGGATTAAAACACCATCATCACTACTGCTTACCCTAATTATATGACAATAATAGAGATCAATAACATACCAAGGCAATTTGAAGCATCAATTTGCTCTTTAAGGAACTCAACACACATTTTCTTCACCGGCTCAATCTGATACTGATTTGCTGCATCCAACAGAGATTGGACATTATTACTGTTAACAGAGATCCTGCAAACATTAAAAATAAATTAATGAAAACTGCAGTTTCTTTGAACCAAATGTTTTGCATTATGTCTTCCAAATTTAAAGCTTAAGGGACTAAATACAACAACTAAATGACAATTTGAAAAAATGAATATGGAGTTGAGGAAAGACTCACCTTGCAGTATACGCAAACTCTACCAGCAGTTCAATTATGTCAGGTTCAGCATCTTTCAGTTCCACTTCATACGACTTTGATTCAAGCATATTTGCTACCAGGGAAGAGCAGGCCATTAATAATTAATCAATTTGGAGTAAAGTGCAATGAGCCTCAATAACCACCCACTGAAACTGTAAAGATGATCAGCAGAAACAAACTTACTGGTAAACATTAGACTGAAAAAGTGGCTGGCAGCTGCAAGCACTACTCGATGAGCTGGGACTTTCCTATCCGACACCACCAGAAGGACATCACACAAAATTTTCTGCATAGAAAACATAAAAATTTTGAAACGGAAACAAGCGGTTTATCAATCCAGTCCATTTTGTATACGAACAGTAATCTTAATCCAGGTGTGCCCACCTGCTCAGATATCATTTTGTTCCATTTGGAGGTCACACATATTACATTCAGAAAGGACAGGCCAACAAGAATATGCAACTATAAAAAAAAGCAAGGTACTATGGATGCTGTAAATCTGAAATAAAAGAACGGAGTTAAGAGTGATTTCTTAAAAATATATTTCTATTGAAGGTATTTTCAAATATAACAGAACAGAAATGAGCAAACAACAACAGTAAACCATCTACAATTAACACTATTCCCCCGTACGAGCCTCTCTCCCCACCCGCACTCCGGGTCCTCTGGCACTCCAAATACACCACCCATGGGCTCGGCACTACCTCCACTCCCAAGTAGTTCGACATTACGTTAGCAAACTCTTTCCAGAAGCCCTCCAACCTCGGACATACCCGAAACCTCGGACATGGTTCGCCAGACTCCTTGCAGTGCCCACACATATCTTCCACCCCTGGAAAAAACGGTTCATCCGTCACATGAGCCCTATGCACCACCTGAAACTATAGGAGACTCAGTCTTGCACATGACGAAGACTAGCTGATCATCCACTAAGCCTCACTCCACACCTCAGTTGCATCACCCCTCCCAACTCCTCCTCCCCTCTCCACCTGGAATACAAATGACCACTCCACACAGCCAAACGCCTTCTCGGCACCCACAGACACAACCACCTCCATCTCCCGGCCTATCGAGGGAACCGTTATCACATTCAACAGCATCCGAACATTGGCAGATAGCTGCCAGCCCTTCATGGTCCTCCCCTATCACCCCTGCACACAATTCTCCATCTGCACCGCCAGCACCTTCACCAATAGCTTCACACCCACACTCAACAACAATATCGGGTTGCACAATCCACACTGCTCCGGGTCTTTGTGTTCCATTAAAATGAGCGAGATAAACCCCGGACACTGTGTGGGAGGGAGCTCGCCCCTCCCCACCTATTCATTATACATCTCCACACACTTTCGGAACTTTCAAGCGGTTATTGGATAAGCACATGGAGCACACCAGAATGACAGGGAGTGGGATAGCTTGATCTTGGTTTCAGACAATGCTCGGCACAACAGCGAGGGTCGAAGGGCCTGTTCTATGTTCTATCAAGGGCCCCAGCTCTGACCCAAACTACTTAAAAAACACAGCTGGGAACCCACCTGGGGCCTTCCCTGACTGCATTGCCCCCATACACTCCCACAGTCCAAACGGGGCCCTCACCTCATCCACCCAGGGAGCTCCAGCCGATCCAGAAATCATCTCATGCCCTCATCTCCTGCTGTGGGCTCTCAATTTGACAATTTCCAATAAAAAGCCTCAAACACCCATTTACTTCCTCCAGCTCAGTTACCAGCTTGCCCCCCCCATTCCTCATCTGCCACACCCCCCCACCGTCTCTCATCCACCCAATCTCCCTCACCGCCTGCCTCCTCAGCTGATGCGCAAGCACCCCGCTCGCCTTCTCCCAATACTCGTACACTGCCCCGCTAGTCCTGCGCAGTTGTCCCACCACCTCCCCTGCTGACACTAGCCCAAACTCTATTTGGGGCTTCTGCCTCTCCTTCAGCAGCGCCTGCTCAGGCGTCACTAGATATCTCTGGTCCACCGCCAGAATGGCATCTAGCAGCCTCAGCCTCTCTGCCAGCTCCGCCCTCACCTCATGCACCTTAATTGAAACAAACTCCCCTCTAACCACTCCCCTCAATGCCTCCGACAACGTATCCGCAAAGATTTCCCCCATCTTATTATGTTCCATGTAGTTCCAGATAGCCACCCCCAGCTTCTCGCAGACCTCCTGATCGGCCAATAACGCCACATCCAACCTCAAATGCATATTGTGGGAGTACCCAGTGTGGCGTGTGGTCAGACACCACAATCGTAGAATACTTGGCCGCAACCATCCCCGCTAACAGTGCCTTGTCCAGGACACAAAAAAATACTTTAAAAATTAATCAATTCGGGAGTACCCCCTGTGGACATGCGAAAAGAACGAAAATTCCTTCAACCTCGGCCTCTCAAACCGCCACAGGTCCACCGCCCCCACTAGTTTAATAAATCCCAAGAACGCCCCCCCCAACAAATCTATCCCCCACTTCACTCCAGTTAACTAGCCTATCCCCTAGTATGGTAACCCCCACTCGAGGCAACAGCCTGCCCCAAACTCACCCCCCAATCCCACGTATCCGCTCCACCCCATCCTAGCTCTGTCTGTTCCTGTACTTTGTACCAGTAAACGCCCATGAACGGGTAACAAGGACAAAACAATTCCACCTCAAGCCAGAGTCACTAAAGATGCGACCACTTACTCCATGACTGCCACGCAAAGTCTCCAAGAAAAGTCATATTCAACTCGAAACGTTAATTCTTGTCCCTCTCCACAGATGCTGTCAAGCCCGTGGAGTTTTTCAACATTTTCTGCTTTTATTAAGAATATGCAACTGGTCACTTGTAGTACTAAACTTGTGTATTGCAGGAAAAAAAAAAAGACCTGCATTTGAAGGTTTTCATCTTGCATGCATCAGGACAGAAGAATGCCAAATTTCAAAGGGAGCAACAATTAATACTGCATGAGAAAAGGTTGCTCGTTGGTTGGCAAATTGAATCGGATTGGTTGAGGTGTTGCCATGGATTATGCACAAGTGAACTAATACCCTCCAATGCTTTTGTTTAATTTTAAGGAACAATGACTGGGCTTATTCCTTTTGTCTACTGAACACAGGTTCCTGCGTATGAATATATGTAGCTTCCAGCAAGCATGATGTGAGCCACAATGCAAACCCAGCTAACAATCTTAAATTGTTTTTTGGTGTAATTCTAGCACACTTGGGTTTGTTCAGCTCATGCTGTTTGTTCACTTGTGGAATCATCTAAAGATAGACATTATGTTCAGAGTAATGCAAGCACAAGATGGTTTAGTATGGTCAGGACTCTCTGCCTATTGCAAACAGCAATTTGACACATTCTGCCAAATGTTGGGATGTACAGCCTACGACACTGAAATTCATATGCCACATCACTCATTTGTGTGGACAGAATATCTTTTTGTTAGTCAAAAATACCACTAATATTGTTTTTGCACACAGTAGCAATACGAAATAATTAGCTTCACCAGTTGCTCAAAAATATGTGACACCTTACCCATCCGTGGTAACTTGAGGTAGATCAGGCACTTTTCAGGTCTGAAACTGGTGGTCTTAGGCCCATTTGGGATACACTGGGAGACAATTCTCAGATTGGAGTAGCTATTATTTTGCAGGAAAGCTTTGATTCACCCTATTTTAGCATCAGATTGCATGGCGAGCAATTATCTGCGGTCCTATTTACAAGATTGTCTATAAAGCCATTATTAGAGCACGTGGAGCAGTCGGAATCGCAACATATATATTGAAGAATAATTTTTCCAGTTAACAACCGTGCAAGTTACAAAAGATGTTCAATATTCAAAGTGGTTGGACTTCCGGGTGCGGCGATGACCAGCTAAGTCGCACGTTTCGGCACCTCCTGTTTTAACGGACTTTTGGACTCTTATCCAGAGCCCAAACGGCAATTTTCGAAGGCTAAACCCACTGTTAGGCGACATAGAATGGTGTCCCCCCAGATGTGAATGGACAGAAGAGATAATAGTGGCCAGATTGCGGAGAATCCTCTGGAGCAGCGGCAAAGAAGGGAAGTGAGAAGCAAGATGGCGGCGGAGGGAGGCCAGTTGGTATGTGGCCTGGAACAGCAGGAGTTCCTCCGGCGATGTGTGGAGGAGCTCAAGAAGGTGGTGCTGGCCCCGATGCTGCAGGCGATTGAGGGGTTAAAGGAGGCACAGAAGACCCAAGAGATGGAGCTCCGTGGAGTGATGGCAAAAGCTGCCGAAAATGAGGACGAGATACAGGGCTTGGTGGCGAAGACGGAGATGTACGAGGCACTGCATAAGAGGGGTATGAAGAGACTGGAAGCCCTGGAAAATAGCTCGAGGAGGAACAACTTAAGAATCTTAGGTCTTCCCGAAGGGGCTGAGGGAGCGGACGTTGGGGCGTATGTGAGCACGATGCTCCATACCTTAATGGGAGCTGAGGCCCCGACGGGCCCCCTGGAAGTGGAGGGAGCGTATCGAGTCCTCGTGAGAAGACCAAAGGCAGGAGAAATACCTCGAGCAATAGTGGTGAGGTTTCACCGCTACAAGGACAGGGAGATGGGCGAAAAAGACACAGAGCAGCAGGTGGGAGAACGCGGTGATCCACTTGTATCAGGATTGGAGTGCGGAGGTGGCGAGAAGGAGGGCGAGTTTCAATCGGGCCAAGGCGGTGCTCCACAAGAGGAAAGTGAAGTTCGGAATGTTGAGGCCGGCAAGACTGTGGGTTACACACCAGGGTAAACACCACTACTTCGAGACGGCAGAAGAGGCGTGGACATTTATTGAAGAGGAGAAGTTGGACTAGATTGGAGAAAGAGTGTCTGAAATGAAGTAATGAGGTGGTGACATCTGAATCAGATGGGGGAAAATTTCCTTTCCCCTCGAAGGGGACACACACTAAGAAATGTGGGCGCCGGTGGGGAAGGGGAGGGGGGAAGGAGAGAGGGAGCTGCGTCATCAGGGGCGGGGCCGAGAGGGAAGCGCAGGCTTTGTCCCCGCGCTATGGAAATTGTGGCGGGAAAAGGGGGTGCAGGAAGGAGGAGGCCTCACATGATGTGAGGCTAAGGATAAACGGGGGAAGCCGAGGTCAGCCAGAGTTTGCTGACTTCCGGAAGCAGTATGGGGAGTAAGCTAGAGAGGGATCTAGCCGGGGGGGGGGGTTAACTGGGTTGCTGCTGCTAAGGGGAAGGGGGAGCTGTTACGGGATGGGATGGTCGGGACGGGAGGGCGCCGTCGGGGGGATAAGCGGGTGCGTGGGAACCGGGTGAGGAGCTGGTTTAAAAAAGGGGATGGCTAGTCGACGAGGGGGAGGGGGGGGGTAAAGAGCCCCCCAACTCGGTTGATCACGTGGAACGTGAGAGGGTTGAATGGGCCGATTAAGAGGGCAAGGGTACTTGCGCACCTAAAGAAGCTAAAGGCAGATGTGGTCATGCTTCAGGAGACGCAACTGAAACTGAATCAGGTCAGATTAAGTAAAGGATGGGTGGGACAGGTATTCCACTCGGTCTTGCATGCGAAAAATAGAGGGGTGGCAATACTGGTGGGGAAACGGGTATTGTTTGAGGCGAAGAACATAGTGGCGGACAGTGGGGGTAGATACGTGATGGTGAGTGGCAGACTGCAAGGTGAGGCGGTGGTGCTGGTGAATGTATATGCCCCGAACTGGGATGACGCAAACTTTATGAAGCGTATGTTGGGGTGCATCCCGGACCTGGAGATGGGAAAGTTGGTAAGGGGGGGGGGGGGCTTCAATACGGTGCTGGACCCAGGGTGGACCGGTCCAGATCTAGGACCGGGAGGAGGCCGGCAGCGGCCAAGGTGCTTAAGGTCTTTATGGAGCAGATGGGAGAAGTGGATCCCTGGAGATTTACTAGGCCAAGGAGTAAAGAGTTTTCCTTCTTCTCCCATGTCCACAAAGTGTATTCCCGGATAGACTTCTTTGTCCTGGGAAGGGTGCTGATCCCGAAGGTGGCAGGAACGGAGTATTCGGCTATAGCCATTTCAGATCATGCCCACATTGGGTAGATCTGGAAGTAGGAGAGGAAAAGGAACAGCACCCACTCTGGAGGTTAGATATGGGACTGTTGGCGGACGAGGGGGTGTGTGGAAGGGTGAGGGGATGTATTGAAAGGTACCTGGAGATTAATGATGATGGCGAGGTCCAGGTGGGAGTGGTCTGGGAGACGCTGAAGGCGGTGGTTAGAGGGGACTGACCTCCATAAGGGCCCATAAGGGGAAACAAGAGGGTAAAGAAAGGGAGAGATTGTTGAGGGAGATTTTGAGGGTGGATAGGCAATATGCGGAGGCTCCAGATGAAGGGCTATACAGGGAAAGACGGAGATTGCACACGGACTTTGACTTGTTGACCACGGGTAAGGCGGAGGCACAAGGAGTGCAGTATGAATATGGAGAGAAGGCGAGCCGGCTGCTGGCCCAACATCTTAGGAAGAGGGGGGCGGCGAGAGAGATCGGAGGGGTTAGAGACGAGGAGGGAAAGATGGAACGGGGAGCGGAGAGGGTAAACGGGGTGTTTAAGGTATTTTACGAGAGGCTTTATAAGGCTCAACCCCCAGAAGGGAAAGAGGGAATGATGCGTTTCCTAGACCAGCTGGAGTTCCCGAAGGTTGAGGAACAGGAGATGACAGGACTGGGAGCGCAGATTGAGGTGGAGGAGGTGGTAAAAGGAATTGGGAACATGCAGGCAGGGAAGGCCCCGGGACCGGATGGGTTCCCGGTGGAGTTTTATAGGAAATACGTGGACCTGCTGGCCCCACTTCTGACGAAAACCATTAATGAGGCTAGGGAAAGGGGGACACTACCCCCGACGATGTCGGAGGCGACGATATCGCTGATCCTGAAAAGAGACAAAGACCCGCTGCAGTGCAGGTCATACAGGCCTATTTCCCTCTTGAACATAGATGCCAAGCTTTTGGCCAAGGTGATGGTGACGAGGATAGAGGACTGTGGTGCATGATGATCAAACGGGGTTTGTTAAAGGGAGGCAATTGAATGCTAATATACGGAGACTGCTGGGGGTGATGATGATGCCCCCGCCAGAGGGGGAGGCGGAGATAGTGGTGGCGATGGATGCAGAGAAAGCATTTGATAGAGTGGAATGGGACTAACTGTGGGAAGTACTGAGGAGATTTGGATTTGGAGAGGGGTTCCTTAGATGGGTTCAGCTCCTGTACAGGGCCCCGGTGGCAAGTGTGATTACAAATAGGCAACGATCTGACCACTTCCGACTATATAGGGGTACAAGACAGGGATGTCCCGTCTCCGTTACTGTTTGCGTTGGCAATTGAGCCATTGGCCATAGCGCTGAGGGGCTCTAGGAAGTGGAGGGGGGTACATAGAGGAGGAGAAGAGCATCGGGTGTCATTATACGCGGATAATTTGTTGTTGTATGTCGCGGACCCGGTGGAGGGGATGCCTGAGATAATGCAGACACTCAGGGAGTTTGGAGAATTCTCAGGATATAAATTGAATACGGGGAAGAGTGAACTGTTTGTGATGCACCCCGGGGAACAGGGCAGGGGAATAGACGATTTACCATTGAGGAGGGTAACAAGGGATTTCCGGTATTTAGGGATCCAGGTGGCCAGGAACTGGGGAACCTTGCATAAGCTTAACTTGGCACGACTGGTAGAGCAGGTGGAAGACGGCTTTAGGAGGTGGGACATGGCGCCCCTGTCATTGGCGGGCAGGGTGCAGGCGGTTAAAATGGTGGTCCTTCCGAGGTTTCTTTTTGTGTTCCAGTGCCTCCCTGTACTGATTACAAAGGGCTTTTTTAAGAAGGTGGACCAGAGTATTATGAGCTTTGTGTGGGCTGGAAAGGCCCCAAGAGTAAAGAGGGGGTTCCTGCAGCGCAGTAGGGACAGAGGGAGACTGGCACTGCCGAGTCTAAATGATTATTATTGGGCCGCCAATGTGTCAATGATAAGTAAGTGGATGAGGGAAGGGGAAGGAGCGGCGTGGAAAAGACTGGAGATGGCGTCCTGTAGGGGAACTAGCCTAAAAGCACTGGCCACAGCGCCGTTGTCCCCGAAAAAATACACCACAAACCCAGTGGTGGTGGCAACTCTGAAAATTTGGGGGCAGTGGAGACGACATAAGGGAGTGACGGGTGCCTCAGTGCGGTCCCCGATAAGGAACAACCATAGGTTCGTCCCGGGAAGGATAGATGGGGGATTTAAATCTTGGCAGCGAGCAGGAATTGCGAAATTGAAGGACTTGTTCTTAGACGGGACGTTCGCGAGTCTGGGAGCACTGACAGAAAAATATGGGCTGCCACCTGGGAATGCATTTCGCTATATGCAAGTGAGGGCATTTGTGAGGCAACAGGTGAGGGAATTTCCGCAGCTCCCGGCGCAAGAGATCCAGGACAGAGTGATTTTGGGGACATGGGTGGGTGATGGTAGGGTGTCAGATATATATAGGGAAATGAGAGACGAGGGGGAGACGATGGTAGAGGAGCTGAAGGGAAAATGGGAGGAGCTGGGGGAAGAGATTGAGGAGGGGCTGTGGGCAGATACCCTAAGTAGGGTAAACTCTTCTTCCTCGTGTGCCAGGCTCAGCCTGATTCAAGGTTCTACACCGGGCACATATGACTGGAGCAAGGCTGAATAGATTTTTTGGAGTGGAGGATAGGTGCGGGAGATGCGCGGGAAGCCCGGCGAACCACACCCACATGTTCTGGTCATGTCCGGTATTGCATGGGTTCTGAGTGGGTGTGGCAAAAGTGATTTCAAAGGTGGTGGGGGTCCGGGTCGAACCAGGCTGGGGGTTGGCTATATTTGGGGTTGCAGGTGAGCCGGGAGTGCAGGAGGCGAGAGAGGCCGATGTTTTGGCCTTTGTTTCCCTAGTAGCCCGGCGAAGGATTCTACTTAAGTGGAAAGAAGCTAAATCCCCGGGCGTGGAGGCCTGGATAAACGACATGGCAGGGTTCATAAAATTGGAGCGGATAAAGTACGCACTAAGAGGTTCGGCTCAAGGGTTCACCAGGCGGTGGCAACCGTTCCTCGAACATCTCGCAGAGCGATAAGGGAAAATAGGAAAGGTAGCAGCAGCAACCCGGGGGGGACGACTCATTTGGGTCCTCAGGGGTTTTGTGTGTGTGTTTATATATTAGTTATTTGTATTAGATTTTACGAAGTTACTATTTCTGTTGTGTCTTATTTTGTTGTTGGCAGTTGCCGTTAGTTAGTATATTATTTATTTAAAAAACGATGTATATAATACTACAAAGTTGTAAAATGGGAAATTTTTGTTTTTGTTTGATCGAAAAACTTTCATAAAATATATATATTTTTAAAATACTCAAAGTGGTTAATCTTCTCGGTTTCATTTCAATGATGTGTGCCACTGGTAGGTAGGCTTGTGGTAGAGAACCCATTAGCAGATTTCTCAACTTGCACCTGGAGGAAAGGAGCTCATTAGACTGCTCCTTTGCAAAGGTGAATTTCAGCACAGGATGCAGCGTATGAAAGTGTGCAAAAAATTATTACTTGCAGCTGCAGATTCAAATACAGCAAACATATCTGCATATCAAAATATGGACAGGTTCGTAGGTATGGGATCATTCCATCAAAAGCATGTTTCTCAAGAAAACCAATGAAAATTTTAATATGAGCTAGGCCAAGTGAAGGTCCCATGGCAACATCACTAATTTGAGCATACATGGTGTCTTTCAAGCTGAACTCAACTGTGAGAGTTGCTACATACATAAATTCAGAAATGGTGCGTTAGATTACCATGACATAGTGCATATATGTCTATGGCCTTTTTGAGCAACACATTAGTGAATAGGCTTGCAAAAGTGAACAGGCACATTATCACAGCATTGTTATCGATAGGCAGACAGGTCACATGCATTCTTGGCAAAAGTGATGGAATCCTTCACTGTGAATATGGAAAGTTCACCTAGAATTGGTTGTAGCAACTCACGCCACCATTTTGTGCAGAATTAGCAGATAAAATAGGGCATGATGAGACAGCACGTGTGTCTAGGGCAGCCTTACATACATGAATGTAATGAACCATGAGGTCAAATTCTATCATGCGCATCCACTGATAGAACATAGAACATAGAACAATACAGCGCAGTACAGGCCCTTCGGCCCACGATGTTGCACCGAAACAAAAGCCATCCAACCTACACTATGCCATTATCATCCATATGTTTATCCAATAAACTTTTAAATGCCCTCAATGTTGGCGACTTCACCACTGTAGCAGGTAGGGCATTCCACGGCCTCACTACTCTTTGCGTAAAGAACCTACCTCTGACCTCTGTCCTATATCTATTACCCCTCAGTTTAAAGTTATGTCCCTTCGTGCCAGCCATATCCATCCGCGGGAGAAGGCTCTCACTGTCCACCCTATCCAACCCCCTGATCATTTTGTATGCCTCTATTAAGTCTCCTCTTAACCTTCTTCTCTCCAACGAAAACAACCTCAAGTCCATCAGCCTTTCCTCATAAGATTTTCCCTCCATACCAGGCAACATCCTGGTAAATCTCCTCTGCACCCGCTCCAAAGCCTCCACGTCCTTCCTATAATGCGGTGACCAGAACTGTACGCAATACTCCAAATGCGGCCGTACCAGAGTTCTGTACAGCTGCAACATGACCTCCCGACTCCGGAACTCAATCCCTCTACCAATAAAGGCCAACACTCCATAGGCCTTCTTCACAACCCTATCAACCTGGGTGGCAACTTTCAGGGATCTATGTACATGGACACCTAGATCCCTCTGCTCATCCACACTTTCAAGAACTTTACCATTAGCCAAATATTCCGCATTCCTGTTATTCCTTCCAAAGTGAATCACCTCACACTTCTCTACATTAAACTCCATTTGCCACCTCTCGGCCCAGCTCTGCAGCTTATCTATATCCCTCTGTAATCTGCTACATCCTTCCACACTAATCGACAACACCACCGACTTTAGTATCGTCTGCAAATTTACTCACCCACCCTTCTGCGCCTTCCTCTAGGTCATTGATAAAAATGACAAACAGCAACGGCCCCAGAACAGATCCTTGTGGTACTCCACTTGTGACTGTACTCCATTCTGAACATTTCCCATCAACCACCACCCTCTGTCTTCTTTCAGCTAGCCAATTTCTGATCCACATCTCTAAATCACCCTCAATCCCCAGCCTCCGTATTTTTTGCAATAGCCTACCGTGGGGAACCTTATCAAACGCTTTGCTGAAATCCATATACACCACATCAACTGCTCTACCCTCGTCTACCTGTTCAGTCACCTTCTCAAAGAACTCAATAAGGTTTGTGAGGCATGACCTACCCTTCACAAAGCCATGCTGACTATCCCTGATCATATTATTCCTATCTAGATGATTATAAATCTTGTCTCTTATAATCCCCTCCAAGACTTTACCCACTACAGACGTGAGGCTCACCGGCCTATAGTTGCCGGGGTTGTCTCTGCTCCCCTTTTTGAACAAAGGGACCACATTTGCTGTCCTCCAGTCCTCTGGCACTATTCCTGTAGCCAATGATGACATAAAAATCAAAGCCAAAGGTCCAGCAATCTCTTCCCTGGCCTCCCATAGAATCCTAGGATAAATCCCATCAGGTCCCGGGGACTTATCTATTTTCAGCCTGTCCAGAATTGCCAACACCTCTTCCCTACGTACCTCAATGCCATCTATTCTATTAGCCTGGGGCTCAGCATTCTCCTCCACAACATTATCTTTTTCCTGAGTGAATACTGACGAAAAATATTCATTTAGTATCTCGCCTATCTCTTCAGACTCCACACACAATTTCCCATCCCTGTCCTTGACTGGTCCTACTCTTTCCCTAGTCATTCGCTTATTCCTGACAGACCTATAGAAAGCTTTTGGGTTTTCCTTGATCCTTCCTGCCAAATACTTCTCATGTCCCCTCCTTGCTCGTCTTAGCTCTCTCTTTAGATCCTTCCTCGCTACCTTGTAACTATCCATCGCCCCAACCGAAACTTCACACTTCATCTTCACATAGGCCTCCTTCTTCCTCTTAACAAGAGATTCCACTTCCTTGGTAAACCACGGTTCCCTCGCTCGACGCCTTCCTCCCTGTCTGACCGGTACATACTTATCAAGAACACGCAGTAGCTGATCCTTGAACAAGCCCCACTTATCCAGTGTGCCCAACACTTGCAGCCTACTTCTCCACCTTATCCCCCCCAAGTCACGTCTAATGGCATCATAATTGCCCTTCCCCCAGCTATAACTCTTGCCCTGCGGTGTATACTTATCCCTTTCCATCATTAACGTAAACGTCACCGAATTGTGGTCACTGTCCCCAAAGTGCTCTCCTACCTCCAAATCCAACACCTGGCCTGGTTCATTACCCAAAACCAAATCCAACGTGGCCTCGCCTCTTGTTGGCCTGTCAACATATTGTTTCAGGAAACCCTCCTGCACACACTGTACAAAAAACGACCCATCTACTGTACTCGAACTATATCTATATCTTTTCCAGTCAATACTCGAACTATATCTTTTCCAGTCAATAGCTGGCAGCCACTGCCCTCAAGTCAAAAAGACATTCAGCATATCGCGCAAATTAATGTGCTAAGAATTACACTAACAATATAGGATTATCAGTTGAGCTTGCAATGTGGTTCACTTACGCACGCTAGTAGCTACATATATTCACATGCAGAGACCTGTCCTCTGCACACAAAAGGAACATGTCCAAGTATCGCGCCTTTTTTTTTTTTTGAATCAGACAAGAACGTGGGGAACAATAGTTCCCTCGTACATCCTCCATGACAACACATCAACCAGAGTTAACTGACCGACCATTTTCTTTAAAAGCTTCATCCCGTCCTCACCAAGCACCCAGACCAGATGAACACAGAGTAATGGACAACGTCGGGCTGGGAAAGCCCCGAGGGTGAAGGTCCTTCTTGAGCGGGGTCGCAGGGAGGGAGGCTTGGCCCTTCCGAACTTTATTAATTACTACTGGGCAGCTAATATTTTGTTGGTTAGGAAGTGGGTAGTGGGGGAGGGGTCGGTGTGGGAGTGGGTAGAGGTGGCATCTTGTAAGGGCACGTGTCTGAAGGCTCTGTTAACAGCTCCTCTGCCATTCTCGCTGGCTTGGTACTCCACAGGCCCAGTGGTGGTGGCAGCCCGAAGGGTGTGGGGGCAATGGAGGCAGCATAGGAGAGTTGGTGTGGTCACTGATCTGTGACAATCACCGGTTCGCTGGGGGGGGGGGGGGGGGGGGGGGGGCTGGCTGGATGGGGGCTTTAGGAGGTGGCAACAGGCAGGGATTGAGAGATGTGGGGATATTTTCATTGAGGAGGGGTTCCCGAGCCTGGAAGAGCTAGAGGAATATTTGAGTTGCCGGGTGGGAACGGATTTTGGTACCTACAGGTACAGGTCTTTGTCCGGAGGCAGGTTCCAAAGAGACAGGTTCCAAGCTTCCCTCGCCTTCCTCTAAGGGGACTATAGGATAAGGTGATGTCAAAAACAGGGGTTGGGGAGTGGAGGGTCTCGGAAATATACAACGAATTGATGGAGTAGGAAGGAATCCCAAATGGGGAGGTGAAGAAGAAGTGGGAGGACGAGTTGGAAGTCAGGCCCTGAAAAGAGTGAATGCATCCTCGTCGTGTGCCAGACTCAGCCTGATCCAGTTCAAGGCTGTCCACAGAGCTCGTATGACTGTGGCCCGGATGATTAGGTTTTTTGAGGAGGTGGACAGGTGTGGGATGTACGGGGGAAATCCAGCGAATCATGTACATATGTTCTGAGCATTTCCGAAGTGGAGAGGATTTTGGCAGAGATTCGTAGGTGTCATGTCAGAGGTTCTGGAAGTGAGGGTGACTTTGAGTCCAGAGGTGACAGTATTCGGAGTGTCAAAAGATCCAGGAGCCCAGGGTGGGGGAGAAAGGCCAATGTTTTGGCCTTTGCCTCTCTGGTGGCCCGGAGACTGACCGTCAGCAGGAGGGTGGTGGAAAGTGGAGGCATGGAAGTGGAGAATAAGGGCAGGGAATCTAATATATGGGTAGCTAGGAGTTAGGGTTGGGGGGGGGGGGGGGGGGGGGGGGGGGGGGGGGAGTGTTGGGTACGTTACTGTGGGTTTTTGCGTGTGTTGGACGGCTCTGCTATTTAGAATGTTAATATGTGATGTTAAAATTATAAATGCCTCAATAAAATGTTTTCTAAAACAAAATGGACAACTACGAGCAACTAACTTTAATGCCCTCCCTCTCCTTTTCCCCCACCTAATCCAACACCCACAACAGTAATATTAAATCTTTTTTAAAAAATATTTTTATTAGGGTATTTGCAATTTTTATAATAATTACAATAACAGCAACATAAACATGGCACAATAAACATTTCCAACCCCATCACAATCTTCACCCCCCCACCCAAACAATAAAACAACAGTCTGGCCCTCCCCCACCCCCACCTTTTTTGGAATTCTGCTTCTGCTGACATTTTAATTTTCCCTGAGAAAATCGACAAACGGCTGCCACCTCCAGGTGAACCTTAACATTGACCCTCTTAACGCAAACTTTATTTTCGCGAGACTAAGAAACCAGCCATGTCACTGACCCAGGTCTCTACACTCGGGGGCTTTGAGTCCCTCCACATTAATAAGATTCGTCTCCGGGCTACCAGGGAGGCAAAGGGCAAGGCACCAGCCTCTTTCACCCCCAGAACACCCAGCCCATCCGACACTCCAAAGATCACCACCTCCGGACTCGGCACCACCCGTGTTTTGAGTACCGTGGACATTGCCTTAGCGAAACCCTGCCAAAACCCTCTAAGCTTCGGGCATGCGCAAAACATGTGGACATGATTTGCTGGGCTTCCCGCGCACCTGTCCTCTACCCCGAAAAACTTTTCTCATCCAGGTCACCGTCATGTGTGCCCGGTGGACTACCTTGAATTGTATCAGGCTAAGTCTGGCACATGATGAGGATGTGTTAATCCTGCTTTGGGCATCCGCCCACAAACCCGCTTCTATCTCTCCTCCCAACTAGTCTGTAATATTAAATCTTTACAGAACTTAAACCTACCAAAACTACATTCTAAGCTCCTGTTTGCAGGGTGTTTGCAAATAGGAGCAGCATTTTACCCATTTTCATACCTCCTATCAGCTAACCTCATCTTTGGCTGGGAGGCTCTCCACTTAACCTTATACTCAAAGAAAAGAAAAACGATTAACATTTATAAAATTCATGATGCGACAATACAATAACAAAAGCACAACGTAAAGAATATGTACAGCACTTGTAAAAAAAAAAAAATTAACGATAATTTCTTTATTTAAACCAACAATGTAATAATTCTGAACTTTAAAACACACATATGCTTCAACATATGTAAAACAAAGCAAGAAACTGAACTTCTGAACAAATAAGTTTGCATCTTCTGGAGAGTCTAAAAAGTGATCCTTCTCAAAGTGATCCGAAACACTTGTCAAGAGGAAGAAGGAGGCTTATGTAAAGATGAGACATGAAGGTTCAGTTAGGGCGCTCAAGAGTTACAAGTTAGCTAGGAAGGACTTAAAGAGAGAGCTAAGAAGAGCCAGGAGGGGACATGAGAAGTCTTTGGCAGGTAGGATCAAGGATAACACAAAAGCTTTCTATAAATACGTCAGGAATAAAAGAATGTCTAGGGTAAGAGTAGGGCCAGTCAAGGACAGCAGTGGGAAGTTGTGCGTTGAGTCCGAGGAGATAGGAGAGTTGCTAAATGAATATTTTTTGTCAGTATTCACACAGGAAAAAGACAATGATATCGAGGGGAATACTGAGATTCAGGCTACTAGACTAGAAGGGCTTGAGGTTCATAAGGAGGTGTTAGCAATTCTGGAAAGTGTGAATAGATAAGTCCCCTGGGCCGGATGGGATTTATCCTAGGATTCTTTGGGAAGCTAGGGAGGAGATTGCTGAGCCTTTGGCTTGGATCTTCAAGTCATCTTTGTCTACAGGAATAGTGCCAGAAGACTGGGGGATAGCAAATCTTGTCCCCTTGTTCAAGAAGGGGAGTAGAGACAACCCCGGTAACTATAGACCAGTGAACCTTACTTCTGTTGTGGGCAAAGTCTTGGAAAGGTTTATAAGAAATAAGATGCATAATCACCTGGAAAGGAATAATTTGATTAGATAGTCAACACGGTTTTGTGAAGGGTAGGTCGTGCCTTACAAACCTTATTGAGTTCTTTGAGAAGGTGACCAAACAGGTGGATGAGGGTAAAGCAGTTGATGTGGTGTATATGGATTTCAGTAAAGCGTTTGATAAGGTTCCCCATGGTAGGCTACTGTAGAAAATACGGAGGCATGGGATTCAAGGTGATTTAGCAGTTTGGATCAGAAATTGGCTAGCTGGAAGAAGACAAAGGGTGGTGGTTGATGGGAGATGTTCAGACTGGAGTCCAGTTACTAGTGGTGTACCACAAGGATCTGTTTTGGGGCCACTGCGGTTTGTCATTTTTATAAATGACCTGGAGGAGGGCGTAGAAGGATGGGTGAGTAAATTTGCAGGTGACACTAAAGTCGGTGGAGTTGTGGACAGTGCGGAAGGATGTTACAAGTTACAGAGGGACATAGATAAGCTGCAGCGCTGGGCTGAGAGGTGGCAAATGGAGTTTAATGCAGAAAAGTGTGAGGTGATTCATTTTGGAAGGAATAACAGGAAGACAGAGTACTGGGCTAATGGTAAGATTCTTGGCAGTGTGGATAAGCAGAGAGATCTCGGTGCCCATGTACATAGATCCCTGAAAGTTGCCACCCAGGTAGAGGGGGTTGTTAAGAAGGCGTACGGTGTGTCGTGAGCACGATCTAGCTCGGAGGGCTTGGTGGGAGGGAAACAGTGCATGAAAACTCCTTCACCCACCATTTTGGAGAGCATGTTGGACAAATATTCCATAGTGGTGTTGCACTCGATCCCCTCCGGCAAACCCACAAGGCCTTTGGGACCTGTTTTCAAGATCATTTAATTTGGCCTTTAAATTTTTATTTGACTCCATCACTTAAGACAGGTCATTCTCTAGCGCAGAAATTCGATCACGATGATCAGAAAGGGCCTCCTCCATATTTTTCACCACATGTGCCTCCATAACTTTACTCATACCTTCTAATTTACTTGAAACCAGGGCCAGGGCTTCATCCACCAATCTCTTCATCTCATCTGCCAGGCTTTGGTGGTACTTTCTCAATTTTTAAAAATTCATTTACGGGATGTGGGCGTCGCTGGTTAGGCCAGCATTTATTGCCCATCCCTAGTTGCCCTTCAGAAGGTGGTGGAGAGTTTTGCCTTCTTGCAGTCCTTGTGGTGTAGTTACACCCACTGCACTGTTAGGGAGGGAGTTCCAGGATTTTGGCCCAGCGACAGTGAAGGAATGGCAATATATTTCCACATCATGGTGGTGAGTGACTTGGAACGGAACCTCCAGGTGGTGCGATTCCCAGGTATCTGCTGCTCTTGTCCTTCGAGATGGTAGTGGTCGTGGGTTTGAAAGGTGTTGTCTCAGGAACCTTGGTGAGTTACTGCAGCGCATCTTATAGATGGTGTACACGGCTGCCACTGTTCGTCGGTGGTGGAGAGTTTGAATGTTTGTGGAAGGGGGAGCAAATTCAGCCACCGCGATGCAGCTGATGTCATCAGCCGTCGGCCAAGCGCATGGGAGAAGCTCACCGCCATTTTGCTGTCCGTCAAGTCTTGTGATGCCTCAGAATCCGAGGAATATGTATGACCCGTTTCTATTCTTACTCGGCATATTTTGTAGCCTGGTGTTTATGAGGTGATTTGTTGGTTTTTGAAAATTTGTGCTGCAGCCATTGAGCTAAAAAGTTGGGATCAGCACGGAGAGCCTCCAGTTTTCCGGCTACATCCACCACTGGAAGTCAGCTATGTAATTATTAGTGGATCATTGGCGGGCACATCGGTGGTTCAACTAAATAGGGGTACAAGTCAGGGGTGTCCATTGTACCCAATGTGTGTACACCAAACTGGGATAACATGGCATTCATTAATCAGGTGCTGGCTTCTATCCCAGATCTGGATTCACATCAGCTAATCATGGTAGCAGTGGTTAGCACTGTTGCTTCACAGTGCCAGGGTCCGAGGTTCGATTCCCAGCTTGGGTCACGATTGAATTTTACAAACAATTTGCGGGTCAGTTGGTCCCACTTCTGTTCTATATGTTTAATGATTCCATGTCCCCGGAGATGTTGCCAGCTACATTGGCACAGGCATCGATTTCCATGATCCTAAAGGACAAGGATCCCACTGAATGTGGGCCGTTTCGACCTATTTCATTGTTAAACGCTGACGTTAAGTTGTTGGCTAATGTGTTGGCAATGTGTTTAGAGACCTGCTTCCCTGGGGTGATTTCAGAAGAGCAGACTGGGTTTGTTAAGGGCCGGCAGGCAGCCAACATTAGGAGATTGTTAATTGTGTTGTTACCCTCCTTAGGGCCAGAGCCAGAGGTGGTTATTTCGATGGACACGGAAAAATCGTTTGATAGGGTTGAGTAGGGTACTTCTTTGAAATCCTTGGAAGATTTGGCTTTGGGCCAAAATTTATATTATGGATTAGGCTTTTGTACAGGGCTCCTACCGCGAGTGTGCGTACGAATGCCCTAGTTTCAGGTTATTTTCAACTAAATAGGGGTACAAGTCAGGGGTGTCCATTGTCCCCACTTTTGTTTGCCTTAGCAATTGCTGGCCATTGCGTTGAGGTCGTCCACTAGATGAGGGGTTAGAGCATGGAGGAAGGGAGCATAAGTTGTTCTTTATGCAGATGATTCGCTACTATATATTACGGACCCACTTTCCAATGTGGAGGAGATAATGACACTGCTTCTTCTTGGGGTACCAGCTGAATCTGGGCAAAAGTGAATATCTTCCAGTGAACCCCTGGGAGAGGGCAGTTGATCTGGGGTGGTTGCCATTTCATCTGGCCAGGACTAGCCTCAGTTACCTGGGAATCCAGGTGGCCCATGATTGAGCTTCACTCCATAAACTTAACTTTGATAGTCTGGTGGGTGGGGTGAAGTCCGACTTGAAAAGGTGGAACGCCCTCCCTCTGACCTCGGTGGGAAGGGTGCGCAGATGAATATTCTCCCGAGGTTTTGTTTTTGTTCCAGTGTCTCCCAGTCTTTATTCCTCTTTTGCAGGGTCCATAAATTGATATCTACTTTTGTTTGGGCTGAAAAGGTCCCTCAGGTTCCTAGGACGTTTCTGTAAAAGGTATAGGCAGTCGGGGTGTTTGGCACTACCGAATCTATTATATTACTATTGAGCAGTAAATATTGATATGGTGTGGGGGTGGTTCAGGGATCCAGATTCTATATGGGAGTGGATTGAGGAGGGTTCATGTATAGGGTAGAGTCGGAGGCCTTGGTTACTGCCCCACCCCTGTTTTCCCCTGCAAGATTGTGTGATAACCACTTTGAGGAATTGGAATCAGTTTAGGCAGATTTTAAACTGGGCCCAATGTCACTGTTGGATCCCATTTGCAGGAACCATAGGTTTGTGCTGTCTGGCCTGACTCATCGTTCAGGGTGTGGGAGAGGGAGGGATTAGCGAGGTTCAGGGACATGTTTCTGGAAGGTAGGTTCACCACCTGGATGGGCTTTTAGAGAAGCTCCAGCTCCCGAGAGTGAATGTATTCAGGTACTTGCAGGTTTGCAACTTTCTACATAAGGAGCTTCCTTCATTTCCCCTGACACCGTCGCCCTCACTCTTGGGCAGGGTCCTGTCCTTGGCAGGGTTCGGGGAGGGTAAGATTTTAGATATTTATGTGAAGATGTCGACAGGGCAGGCTTCGTTGCAAGAAGGAAAATGAAAGTGTGAACTAGGTTTGGTTTTTGAAGGGGGAGGGTGTGGAGCGAGGCTCTTCACAGGGTCAACTTCACTTCCTCATTTGCGAGTTTAAGCTTGATCCCGTTCAAGGTTGAGCACAGGGCGCACCCGAGTAGGATGCGTATGAGTGGGTTCGTCTCGGTGGCAGGATAGGTGTGAACAACGCGCTAGGCGGCTGCCAAATCATACGCACATGTTTTGATCTTGCCCCAAGCTTGTAAGCTTCTGGGCCTCCATTTGTGACACTATGTCAGGGATTGTGGGTATTCAGCTGGAGCCAGGCACACTGGTGGCCATTTTTGGAGTATCGGATTCACCAGTCCTGCAGACAGGGTCAAAGGCAGATGTCCCAACCTTCACCTCGTTAATAGCCCAGAGGCAAGTTCTGCTTGGGTGGAGGTCCCTGGTGCTGGCTGGGGGACTTGATGGAATATTTCTATCTTGGGACAATCAAGTAAACCACAAGGGGGTACCCGGTGGAAGGGTCCTACTCGAGGCAGCACCCTTATGTCTCCGTTTTCAGGGAACTGGTTGCCGTCAGCTGTTGGGGGAGGGGGAGTGTCTTTTTGTTCAGGCTTTGCTTTCCTTATGGACTGCTATGGGGGGGGGGGGGGGGGTGCTGGGCTGGGGTTTGGGGGGTGTCATTTGTTTTGGAGTTTGCTACATTGTTGTTACTTTGGTGGAATGAAAATCATTTATGAATAAAAAAATATATTTTTTAAAAGGATGAAAAAAGGCTTCAAGAAGATTTAGACAGACTAAATGAATGAGTAAGAACATGGCAGATGGAATATACTATGGAAAAATGTGAAGTTATCCAGTTTGATAGGAGAAATGCAGATTATTTCTTAAATGTTGAGAAATTGGGAAGTGTTGATGTCCAAAGGGAATTAGGAGTTCTTGTTTATAAGTCACTGAAAGCTAATAATATATGTGCAACAAGCAATTGAAAAGGCAAATGATAGGTCAGCTCGTAGAGCAAGCAGATATGAGTATGGGATGGAAGGAAGTCTAGCTGCACTGGTATAGAACCTTGGTGAGATGACACCTGGAGTATTGTGCACAGTTTTGGCCTCCGTACCCAAGGAAGGATATATTGGCCAGAGAGGAAGTGCAATGGAGGTTCACCAGACTAATCCATGGGTCTGTATTCTCTAGAGTTTAGAAGAATGAACAGTGATCTCATTGAAAATGTATAAAATTCAGGGTGGACACAGGAAGGTGTTTCTACTGGTTGGAGGGTCTAAAACCTCAGGACACAGTCTCAGAATAAGAGGTAAGCATTTAGGATCAAGATGAATCTTTGGAATTCCCTACCCAAGAGGACTGTGGAGGCTCAGTCACTGAGTGTGTTCATAGCCGACCAAGGTCGATAGATTTCTAGGTACCAATACCAACGACAACAAGGGATGTGGGGATAATGTAGAAAAATGACATTGAGGTAGCAGATCAGCCATGCTCTAGTTAAAAGACAAAGCAAACTCGGCGAGGTGAATGGCCTGCTCCTGCTCCAATGTTCATGACAAAGCAACACTCCCTCTGTAACTGTGCTGAACTGTCAGCCTAGATTATGTACTCTAGCATTACATGTTCTGACTCAGAAGCAAAAGGTGCTACCACTGAACCAAACACCATGCGCAGTACGCGTCTCCTCACTACCCCTTCCCCCTCACAAATTAAACATAACTGATGCTCAAGCCGAGTTCAACTAAGAACATAAAAAGCAGATTTGTACCTTCTTGGTCATGACAGTTCCCCCAACATTCTTCACCGCCCAGCTACATATACTCTCTGAACCTTGGCAGTGGGCAAGTCTCAGTTACTAAGAGTAGACTTAACCACACTATCAATTAAATGGAAAATTTCAGCTGCCAGACTAAACACTGTTCCTTCATATTTTAAGAGGAACTGTGCCACTGGGCACCTTGCCGTCATTATCGTATATGTTAATACTCCACAGAAACATGCATACAATCCTTACCTGTTTTCGCATGTTGTTCATGAAACCCATAAAAGTTGCGAGAAGCTTGGCTTCCTCCCTGGCTGCGAATTTTTTCTCACTTTTCTTCTTAATGGAGCCTTTTTCTGTCCCCACAGACGCCATGGCAACATTGAGAGAGACCACGAGTGTGCTGGCAGCAGGCACAACCTCTCTTCCTCTCTCACCCGAACACCAACAACTGCCGCGACAAGACTGACTCCCGCACAGAGAGAAAGAAACACCGAGCCACAAATAAAATCCCTCCTCATCAACTCGCTAGCGCCCTCACAGGATGTCACGGCTCCAAAGAGGAAGTAATACTCGGGGCTTGACCGAGTTTCATTTCAACGCCCCTCCCCTCACCATTCACTCTGTTCCTTACAATCTTTGCACACAATTTTTCCTTTCTGGTCGACGTATTCTCCACAATAAGTTCCAGGAAAAAAATTACTTTCATGCTAAGAACTATTATGATTTTTTTTTAAGTGTAAAAAAACACACCAACAAATGTTGGAAACTATCAAAAAACAGCACCTTGAGTTACCTGAAGACTATCAGGAGGCAAGTCACTCAAGTGATTAACACAGTAAATATCCAAATTTATCTCCCAAAAAAGCACACTGCAACAATATTTAATGTGCCACTTAACACGATAAAACCATATAAGTTGAATCTCGATCCACAAATGGTCAATGCTAGAAGAATGAATTTTATCCCCAGCCAGGGTTCAGCCGGAGAAGGGGAGTTCCGTCTTCAGTTGTAGTTGATCAGGATTTCTCCTGACCCCCAAATAATTAATATTGTATGATGAGAGCAAGAGAATTTTAATCGACTTCCGGTGGCGGCTATGAAGGAGTAAGTCGCACATTTGTTGTCTCCCGCTCGGGTCGGACTTTTGGACCTTTTCCCCCGATTTTTTACCGGACTTGAACTGTAAAACTGAAGACAGAGGCAATTGTGTACTGAATTCCCACATCGGTGCATGGAGAGGAGGAGAGGACTAGAAGTGTTCGTAAAGGCAGAAACAGAAAGACAGAGAAGGTTTGGGCTGAAGCTGCAGCAGGAGACAGCATGGCGGAGCACCGGACCTCTGGTTTGTCGACCCAGCGGTCAACAGAGCAGCTGATGCAAGTTATTCAGGAAGGCTTTGCTAAGCAGAAATGGGACTGCTTGGGCCGGGTAAAAGAGTTGATTGAGCGGCTGGAGCTTAGACTGGACGCCCAAGATCGGGCGATCCAGAAGGTGGAGAAGGTGCTGGCTGAGCAGGGGGAACATCAAACTGCGGTGGAGTTGGAGGTGGGGATGCTGAGAGACCAGCAGGAGAAGCTCCTGGAGAAGATGGAGGACCTAGAGACTAGGTCCCGCCGGCAGAACTTGAGAATCGTTGGGCTCCCGGAGGGGTCCGAAGGTGCGGACGCTGGGGCATACATCGCAGATATGTTTGAGAAGCTGCTGGGGGATGGGGCATTCTCCCGGCCCTTGGAGGTGGACAGGGGTCACAGAGCACACGCGTGGAAGCCGCAAATAGGAGACCCCTAGAGGGCAATGGTGGTGAGATTCCACAGTTACTTGGATAAGGAGCGCATTCGACAGTGGGCCAAGCAGACACGGAGCTGTAAGTGGGACAATAGTATCCTGCGGGTCTACCAAGACCTGAGTGTGGAGGTGGCCAGGAGAAGAGCAGGTTTCAACCAGATTAGGTCGATCCTTTTTAAGAAAAAGGGGAAGTTCGGACTGTTGTATCCGGCCCGTCTCTGGGTCATATACGAGGAACGGCACTTTTATTTCGAGTCGCCTGAAGACGTGCTGGACTTCGTGAAAAGGAAAGGACTGGTGGTGGACTGAGAACTTTTGAAATTTGGTGCAACATTCATTTTTTCTTTTGTTTCTCTGTTCTTTAAAAAAAAAGGTTTCTCATTTTTTGTTTTGTGGAAGCTGTTGTAATGCCTTCTGTATTGATTTGGGACCAGTGGCAGAGCTGAGTGAGTTCAGGTTTTCATTTGCACTGTTGGAGGTGTGTTTGTTTAGATTTTGGTGTTTTTCTGTTGGGCAATTGTGTGGAGATTGTTTGATGTTGGAGTATGTTTGTATGAGCGGGGGGGGGGGGGGGGGGGGGGGGCGGGCGGGGGGGGGGGGGGGGACAATAGGTGGGAGACTATCCGGTGCCAGGGATGGGGGCTACCAAGCTAGCTGGGCGGGCTAGCTCACGGAGGTGCAGTGGGGGGTGTGCATATGTTTGGTTTATCAAAGGGGTTGGGTTACAGAGTGTTGTTACTGGGGGGGGGGGGGAGGGGGGGGAAATGTTCTGCTGACGAGGGAGGGACTTGGGCCAAGGGACAGAAGGAGGTTTGGGACGGAGGCTGCCTGGGGGCGGGCCGGTGGAGGCGTGGAGCATGGGCTGGAGGTGGGCCCAAAAAAGGGGATGGCTGATCAGCGAAAGGGGGGGGGGGGGGGCAATCAGCCCCCCAACTAGGCTGATCACCTGAAATGTTCGAGGGTAAATGGGCCGGGCAAGAGGGCATCTTAGGGGACTGAAGGCGGACGTGGTAATGTTGCAGGAGACGCACCTTAGAGTAACTGACCAGATTAGATTCAGGAAAGGCTGGGTCAGTCGGGTCTTTCACTTGGGACTGGATTCAAAGACTAGAGGGGTCGCGATCCTGATCAATAAGCGGGTGGTGTTTGAGGCAGGTAGAACAGTTTCGGATGTGGGAGGTCGGTACATTATGGTCAGTGGGAAACTGGAGGGGGTGCAGGTGGTATTAGTAAATGTGTATGTGCCAAATTGGGATGATGTGGAGTTTATAAAGAGGATGCTGGGGAAGATACCGGACCTGGCCTCGCACAGGTTGGTCATGGGAAGGGACTTCAACACAGTTATTGACCCTGGCTTGGACCGGCCAAGCACAAAAACGGGCAGGGTGCCAGCAATGGCAAAGGAACTAAAAGGGTTCATGGAGAAGATGGGTGGGGGGGGGGGGGGATCATGGAGATTTGGGCAGCCGAGGGTGAAGGAGTTCTCCTTCTACTCACACGTGCATAAAGTGTACTCCCGGATCAATTTCTTCATTTTGAGCAGGGCCTTACTGGTAGGGGTGGTGGCCATGGGGTACTCGGCGATCACAATCTCAGACCATGCTCCGCCCTGGGTTGACCTGCAGGTTAGTAAAGACAGTAACCAGCGACCGCAATGGAGGTTAGATGTGGGACTTTTGGCTGACGAAGGGGTGTGCGAGCGGCTGAGGAAATGTATTCAGAACTACCTGCAGTTCAACGACATGGGGGAAATCTCAGCAGCGATGGTCTGGGAAGCAGTGAAGGCGGTGATAAGAGGGGAGATGATCTCGATACGGGCCATTTGGAGAAGGTGGACAGGGCAGAGACGGACAGACTGGTTAAGGAGATACTACAGATTGATAGGAGGTATGCGGAGACCCCAGAGGCAGGGCTTTTAAGGGAACGGCGGAGGCTACAGGCGGAGTTCGACTTGTTAACCACAGGGAGGGCGGTGGAGCAGCTAAGAAAGGCGAGGGGGGCAATCTATGAGCATGGAGAGAAGGCCAGCAGAATGCTTGCACAGCAGTTTAGAAAGAGGGAGGCAGCCAGGGAGATAGGGAAAGTAAATGACGGAGATAGGAACCTGGTTAGAGATTCAGCAGGGGTGAATAAGGCGTTTAGGGATTTCTACAGTAGGCTATATAGGTCGGAACCCCCTACGGGACCGGAGGGGATGAGGCACTTCTTGAATTTCCCAAAGGTGGAAGGGGAGCTGGTAGAAGGGCTGGGTTGGAAGAGATAGTGGAGGATCTGAAGGCCATGCAGGCTGGTAAAGCCCCGGGGCCAGACCCAGTGGAGTTTTATAAAAAGTTCTCTGGGATATTGGGGCCAGTGTTGATGAGGATGTTCAAAGAGGCAAGGGAAAGAGGGGTGCTGACCCCTGTTTTGTTACCTGTGTGGTAGGTAACATGTGCTACTCAATCCTTGGTTAATGAAGAGGTCTTCCGAAATGAAGAAGACTCAAACTCGTCCAGTAGTAACAAAAGGTTTATTGAGTAACTATAACAATAATTGCATGAGTTCTTTACTTTAATTTTGATACTAGAGATAAGGTTAACAAGATCTAACTACAGTAACTATACGTAACTCCACTAGCCATCTGAACTAGTCTGCTATTGCCCTGGTCACAGTGCACCCCCAAGAGAACCAGAGACCCAATGTGGTTGCCGTTTATACCCCTGTTGGTCCGGCCCTCTAGAGATCATGTGGTGCTACTGATTACACATTAACCCCTTGTGTACATGCACATATAGAGATCACTACATCCCCCTTTTTATCGTGTTACATATGTTCTGTATGTTGTAAAGAAAATTGAACAGACATAATGGATGCAGTTTGCAAATGCGTTCGTCCGTCAAATGTGAATATATTTAGTCTCCAAGGTTTTTTCGCTTGCGTGAAATAGGTAGACAATTGATGTTATGTACAAGTTGTGATGATCTTGATGATTACACAAAGCCAATTAATATTTATGAGTTGAATCTTAATAAAAAAGATTGTGAGCCCAAACTTTATGAATTTGTTCGGTTGAGTTGCTTTCGTCTTCTGTTGTTGAAGTGATGATGTTGATGTCGTTATTTCTTTGTGAACGTCATCAGTGTTCTTGTGTTTAAGTGACCATCAAGTCATGATGAGGTGTTCGAATGGTCGAATCACTTTGTTGTCTGATTTAGACTTTCTTTTTTTTCTCTATACTTGTGGTAGTGATTCTGTGTTACACCATTGTCTGATTTGGACTTTTTTTTTCTGTGCTTGCGGTATTGAATCTGTATGTCATCTTTGTCGTCTGACCTGGACTGTTTTCTGTGCTTGTGGTATTGATCTAGTGTGTCATCTGCCTTGAAAGCTGGCGTGCTTGCTTGTTCTGGAGCAGATGTGAATTCGTGAGATTCTTTGTCATGCCATGGCATGTTTGTTGTCTTGTCATTGTTTTGCAGTGTGCTGTGGCATTGTCCTTCATGTGCAGAGTTGTACCATGTTGTACACGTCGTTGTTTAATTGTTGTCGTTTCTGTCGTTTCTGTCTTGGTCGTTTTTGTTGTCGTTCTTGTTGTTGTCATTTTTGTTGTTGTTGTTCTTGTCGTGCTTGTTGTTTCTGTTTTTTTTCCCGCTGTTCTTCTTGTTGTTTTTATTTTTTTTTAATAAACATTTTATTGAGGTATTTGTTTGGCATTGTAACAGCAACAAAATCAACAATGTACATAACAAGGAAAATATTAACACAGTGCAAATACCAACTCCCTCTCCCACAGGTCCCACCGTTACTTACCCCCCTAATCTACACTAGCCTAACTACCGTCCCCGTCCCCCCTTCTGCTGACGATTAATTCTCTGCAAAGAAGTCGACGAATGGTTGCCACCTCCGGGCGAACCCTAACAGAGGCCCTCTCATGGCGAACTTAATTTTCTCCAGGACGAGAAAGCCAGACATGTCCGATAGCCAGGTCTCTGATTTCGGGGGCTTCAGTCCCTCCATGCTAGAATATCCACCTCCGAGCTACCAGGGAAGCAAAGGCCAGAACATCTGCCTCTTTCTCCTCCTTGAACGGCCTTTTGGGCTCTTTACAGGGCCCCCACGGCATTTGTTTGACATTTCCCGGTGTGGGAAGAAGACTGCAACATTCCCCTGACAGTGTCCCCCAGGAATGGTATGTCTCTTGGTTACCAGACCCACCAGAAACAGTAAAAGATTTGGCTGTAACTGCAGGGGAGAGGGGCCTCTTCCAGCATGCAGGCGGGGGAAGGGCAAGCTTCAAGCAGCAAGCTGACTTGAGGGCCTATTTTAAAGGTGAATTCTAGCAGCAGAGCGAACAACTGTCAAAAGATCTACCAAGGCCATTGAAGAAGCGGGGACGAGGCTTCCGGGGGCGGCCATGGAGGAGTAGGTCATGCATTCGGCAGCTCCTGTCTGGAACGGACTCTCAGACCTTTTTCAGGAGTTTCCATAGACTTTTTGGGGCAGATTGGTGAAGCGAACACTGCCAAAAGGATTCCCTCTCGAGACTTCTGGTTGCGGCTATGCGGAGCTAAGTCGCACATTCGGCGGCTCCCCCAAAAACGGACTTTTGGGCTCTTTTCAGGGCCCCGAAGGGCACTTTTTCGACGTTTCCCGGTGTGGGAAGGAGTTAATAATAGCTCCCCGTCAGTATATGGCTTTAACTAGGAGCGGGGCGACAAAAAAGGTGGTGGTGAACCAGAAGAAGGGAGGGAAGAAGGACAAAATGGCAGCGGGCGGAGACCAGGCAACGTGGAGGCAGTGGGCGGAGGAGCAACAGGAGGGTATCCAGCGCTGCCTCAGAGAGATTAAAACAGACCTGCTAGAGCCGATGAAGGCTTCTATTGATAAGCTGCTGGAGACACAGACGGCCCAGGGGGTGGTGATCCGAGAGGCTCGACAAAAGATCTCTGACAATGAGGATGAGATCTTATGCCTGGCGGTAAAGGTGGAGGCGCATGAGGCGCTCCACAAGAAATGGCAGGAGCGGTTCGAGGAGATGGAGAATCGGTCGAGGCGGAAGAATCTGCGGATTCTGGGCCTCCCGGAGGGGCTGGAGGGTCCGGACGTGGGGGCCTATGTGGTCACCATGTTGAACTCGCTGATGGGAGCGGGGGCCTTCCAGGGGCTGGAAGGAGCCCATAGAGTGTTGGCGAGGAGGCCCAAGGCTAACTAGCCTCCGCAGGTGGTGCTGGTGCGGTTCCATCGGTTCGTCGATCGGGAAATGAGACAGGATTGATTCAGGATCTCATAATTAGGGATCCTCTCGGAAGGAGCGATCACAATATGATGGAATTTAAAATACAGATGGAGGGTGAGAAGGTAAAATCAAGCACTAGTGTTTTGTGCTTAAACAAAGGAGATTACAATGGGATGAGAGAAGAACTAGCTAAGGTAGACTGGGAGCAAAGACTTTATGGTGAAACAGTTGAGGAACAGTGGAGAACCTTCCAAGTGATTTTTCACAGTGCCCAGCAAAGGTTTATACCAACAAAAAGGAAGGACGGTAAAAAGAGGGAAAATCGACCGTGGATATCTAAGGAAATAAGGGAGAGTATCAAATTGAAGGAAAAAACATACAAAGTAGCAAAGATCAGTGGGAGACTAGAGGACTGGGAAATCTTTAGGGGGCAACAGAAAGCTACTAAAAAAGCTATAAAGAAGAGTAAGATAGATTATGAGAGTAAACTTGCTCAGAATATAAAAACAGAGAGTAAAAGTTTCTACAAATACATAAAACAAAAAAGAGTGGCTAAGGTAAATATTGGTCAACAAAGAACAAAGAACAAAGAAATGTACAGCACAGGAACAGGCCCTTCGGCCCTCCAAGCCCGTGCCGACCATACTGCCCGACTAAACTACAATCTTCTACACTTCCTGGGTCCGTATCCTTCTATTCCCATCCTATTCATATATTTGTCAAGATGCCCCTTAAATGTCCCTATCGTCCCTGCCTCCACTACCTCCTCCGGTAGTGAGTTCCAGGCACCCACTACCCTCTGCGTAAAAAACTTGCCTCGTACATCTACTCTAAACTTTGCCCCTCTCACCTTAAACCTATGCCCCCTAGTAATTGACCCCTCTACCCTGGGGAAAAGCCTCTGACTATCCACTCTGTCTATGCCCCTCATAATTTTGTATACCTCTATCAGGTCGCCCCTCAACCTCCTTCGTTCCAGTGAGAACAAACTGAGTTTATTCAACCGCTCCTCATAGCTAATGCCCTCCATACCAGGCAACATTCTGGTAAATCTCTTCTGCACCCTCTCTAAAGCCTCCACATCCTTCTGGTAGTGTGGCGACCAGAATTGAACACTATACTCCAAGTGTGGCCTAACTAAGGTTCTATACAGCTGCAACATGACTTGCCAATTCTTATACTCAATGCCCCGGCCAATGAAGGCAAGCATGCCGTATGCCTTCTTGACTACCTTCTCCACCTGTGTAGCCCCTTTCAGTGATCTGTGGACCTGTACTCCTAGATCTCTTTGACTTTCAATACTCTTGAGGGTTCTACCATTCACTGTATATTCCCTACCTGCATTAGCCCTTCCAAAATGCATTACCTCACATTTGTCCAGGTTAAACTCCATCTGCCATCTCTCCGCCCAAGTCTCCAGACAATCTAAATCCTGCTGTATCCTCAGACAGTCCTCATCGCTATCCGCAATTCCACCAACCTTTGTGTCGTCTGCAAACTTACTAATCAGACCAGTTACATTTTCCTCCAAATCATTTATATATACTACAAACAGCAAAGGTCCCAGCACTGATCCCTGTGGAACACCACTGGTCACAGCCCTCCAATTAGAAAAGCATCCCTCCATTGCTACCCTCTGCCTTCTATGGCCTAGCCAGTTCTGTATCCACCTTGCCAGTTCACCCCTGATCCCGTGTGACTTCACCTTTTGTACTAGTCTACCATGAGGGACCTTGTCAAAGGCCTTACTGAAGTCCATATAGACAACATCTACTGCCCTACCTGCATCAATCATCTTAGTGACCTCCTCGAAAAACTCTATCAAGTTAGTGAGACACGACCTCCCCTTCACAAAACCATGCTGCCTCTCACTAATACGTCCATTTGCTTCCAAATGGGAGTAGATCCTGTCTCGAAGAATTCTCTCCAGTAATTTCCCTACCACTGAAGTAAGGCTCACCGGCCTGTAGTTCCCGGGATTATCCCTGCCACCCTTCTTAAACAGAGGAACAACATTGGCTATTCTCCAGTCCTCCGGGACATCCCCTGAAGACAGCGAGGATCCAAAGATTTCTGTCAAGGCCTCAGCAATTTCCTCTCCAGCCTCCTTCAGTATTCTGGGGTAGATCCCATCCGGCCCTGGGGACTTATCTACCTTAATATTTTTTAAGACACCCAACACCTCGTCTTTTTGGATCACAATGTGACCCAGGCTATCTACACCCCCTTCTCCAGACTCAACATCTACCAATTCCTTCTCTTTGGTGAATACTGATGCAAAGTATTCATTTAGTACCTCGCCCATTTCCTCTGGCTCCACACATAGATTCCCTTGCCTATCCTTCAGTGGGCCAACCTTTTCCCTGGCTACCCTCTTGCTTTTTATGTAAGTGTAAAAAGCCTTGGGATTTTCCTTAACCCTATTTGCCAATGACTTTTCATGACCCCTTCTAGCCCTCCTGACTCCCTGCTTAAGTTCCTTCCTACTTTCCTTATATGCCACACAGGCTTCGTCTGTTCCCAGCCTTTTAGCCCTGACAAATGCCTCCTTTTTCTTTTTGACGAGGCCTACAATATCATTCGTCATCCAAGGTTCCCGAAAATTGCCGTATTTATCTTTCTTCCTCACAGGAACATGCCTGTCCTGTATTCCTATCAACTGACACTTGAAAGCCTCCCACATGTCAGATGTTGATTTGCCCTCAAACATCCGCCCCCAATCTATGTTCTTCAGTTCCCGCCTAATATTGTTATAATTAGCCTTCCCCCAATTTAGCACATTCATCCTCGGACCACTCTTATCCTTGTCCACCAGTACTTTAAAACTTACTGAATTGTGGTCACTGTTACCGAAATGCTCCCCTACTGAAACATCTACCACCTGGCCGGGCTCATTCCCCAATACCAGGTCCAGTACCGCCTCTTCCCTAGTTGGACTGTTTACATATTGTTTTAAGAAGCCCTCCTGGATGCTCCTTACAAACTCTGCCCCGTCTAAGCCCCTGGCACTAAGTGAGTCCCAGTCAATATTGGGGAAGTTGAAGTCTCCCATCACCACAACCCTGTTGTTTTTACTCTTTTCCAAAATCTGTCTACCTATCTGCTCCTCTATCTCCCGCTGGCTGTTGGGAGGCCTGTAGTATACCCCCAACATTGTGACTGCACCCTTCTTATTCCTGATCTCTACCCATATAGCCTCACTGCCCTCTGAGGTGTCCTCTCGCTGTATAGCTGTGATACTCTCATGAACAAGCAGCGCAACTCCGCCTCCCCTTTTACATCCCCCTCTATCCCGCCTGAAACATCTAAATCCTGGAACGTTTAGCTGCCAATCCTGCCCTTCCCTCAACCAGGTCTCTGTAATGGCAACAACATCATAGTTCCAAGTAGTAATCCAAGCTCTAAGTTCATCTGCCTTACCCGTAATGCTCCTTGCATTAAAACATATGCACTTCAGGCCACCAGACCCGCTGTGTTCAGCAACTTCTCGCCGTCTGCTCTGCCTCAGAGCCACACTGTCCCTATTCCCTAGTTCTCCCTCAACGCTCTCACCTTCTGACCTGTTGCTCCCGTGCCCACCCCCCTGCCATACTAGTTTAAACCCTCCCGTGTGACACTAGCAAATCTCGCGGCCAGGATATTTATGCCTCTCCGGTTTAGATGCAACCCGTCCATCTTATACAGGTCACACCTGCCCCGGAAGAGCTCCCAGTGGTCCAGATAACAGAAACCCTCCCTCCTACACCAGCTGTTTAGCCACGTGTTTGTCTGCTCTATCTTCCTATTTCTAGCCTCACTGGCACGTGGCACAGGGAGTAATCCCGAGATTACAACCCTCGAGGTCCTGTCTTTTAACTTTCTGCCTAGCTCCCTGAACTCCTGCTGCAGGACCTCATGCCCCTTCCTGCCTATGTCGTTAGTACCAATATGTACAACGACCTCTACCTGTTTGCCCTCCCCCTTCAGGATTCCCTCTACCCGTTCGGAGACATCCTGGACCCTGGCACCAGGGAGGCAACATACCATCCTGGAGTCTCTTTCACGTCCACAGAAGCGCCTATCTGTTCCCCTGACTATAGAGTCCCCTATAACTATTACTCTTCTGCGCTTTGACCCTCCCTTCTGAACATCAGAGCCAGCCGTGGTGCCACTGCTCTGGCTGCTGCTGTTTTCCCCTGATAGGCTATCCCCCCCGACAGTATCCAAAGGGGTATATCTGTTCGAGAGGGGGACAACCACAGGGGATTCCTGCACTGGCTGCCTGCCCTTTCTGGTGGTCACCCATTTCTCTGCCTGCACCTTGGGTGTGACCACACTTACATAACTGCGATCTATGACGCTTTCCGCCACCTGCATGCTCCTAAGTGCATCCAATTGCTGCTCCAACCGAACCATGCGGTCTGTGAGGAGCTGCAGTTGGGTGCACTTTCTGCAGATGAAGCCATCCGGGACGCTGGAAGCCTCCCGGACCTGCCACATCTCACAGTCAGAGCACAGCACGCCTCTAACTGACATTGCGTCAATTAATTAAAATTAAAATTTGTCTTTTTTTTTTTAAATAAATACTTTTTTTTTTTAATTACAAAGTTACTGTCAACTATCTGTTTCCTAGCACTAGATTTCTAATAGAAATGCGATAGCTAACTATAATATCCTCCGATCTCTGGCTTAGATATCCTCTAAATTATAATTAAGTTATTATGTTTAATTAGTTCCCAAATACTCAAAAAAATTTAGGTTAGAATCCCAACCAGCCACTCAGGTCACAGCTTTTCTGTGATGTCACTTAAGTTTCCCCCCGACACACACAATTTGAAAAAAAAGGTATAAAAGTAAAAGTCACTTGCTTACCTTCTGAGATGTTCTCAGGTTCTCTCGCTGACAGAGACTGCTCCTCCACCTCCAATCCTTGGCCTGCACAATGCTAATAATATAATAATATAATATGGCACTTACCTTACACCAATGGGTCTTATTATTAGGTTAGAGGAGGAGGGTGGGTGGGAGACACTACACGTGTAGTGTCTCGGGTTTCCTCTCCACCAGAATTTATTGGGGGGGGGGGGGACTTGCCAGAGGTCGAACTTCCGGTTCCCGCCGAAATCCAAAGGGCTGCTCCTGTAAAGGTAAGAGCTTTTAAACTAACTACTCACCTCCCAGAAGGCCCCTGCGCACCGCTGCCGCCGAAATCCAAAGGGCTGCTCCTGTAAAGGTAAGAGCTTTTAAACTAACTACTCACCTCCCAGAAGGCCCCTGCGCACCGCTGCCGCCGAAATCCAAAGGGCTGCTCCTGTAAAGGTAAGAGCTTTTAAACTAACTACTCACCTCCCAGAAGGGTGAGAAGGGAGATTTAATAATGGGAGATGAGGAAATGGCTGAGGAACTGAACAGGTTTTTTGGGTCGGTCTTCACAGTGGAAGACACAAATAACATGCCAGTGACTGATGGAAATGAGGCTATGACAGGTGAGGACCTTGAGAGGATTGTTATCACCAAGGAGGTAGTGATGGGCAAGCTAATGGGGCTAAAGGTAGACAAGTCTCTTGGACCTGATGGAATGCATCCCAGAGTGCTAAAAGAGATGGCTAGGGAAATTGCAAATGCACTAGTGATAATTTACCAAAATTCACTAGACTCTGGGGTGGTCCCGGCGGATTGGAAATTAGCAAACGTGACACCACTGTTTAAAAAAGGAGGTAGGCAGAAAGCGGGTAATTATAGGCCAGTGAGCTTAACTTCGGTAGTAGGGAAGATGCTGGAATCTATCATCAAGGAAGAAATAGCGAGGCATCTGGATGGAAATTGTCCCATTGGACAGACGCAGCATGGGTTCATAAAGAGCAGGTCGTGCCTAACTAATTTAGTGGAATTTTTTGAGGACATTAACAGTGCGGTAGATAACGGGGAGCCAATGGATGTGGTATATCTGGATTTCCAGAAAGCCTTTGGCAAGGTGCCACACAAAAGGTTGTTGCATAAGATAAAGATGCATGGCATTAAGGGGAAGGTAGTAGCATGGATAGAGGATTGGTTAATTAATAGAAAGCAAAGAGTGGGGATTAATGGGTGTTTCTCTGGTTGGCAATCAGTAGCTAGTGGTGTCCCTCAGGGATCAGTGTTGGGCCCACAACTGTTCACAATTTACATAGATGATTTGGAGTTGGGGACCAAGGGCAATGTGTCCAAGTTTGCAGACGACACTAAGATAAGTGGTAAAGCAAAAAGTGCAGAGGATACTGGAAGTCTGCAGAGGGATTTGGATAGGTTAAGTGAATGGGCTAGGGTCTGGCAGATGGAATACAATGTTGACAAATGTGAGGTTATCCATTTTGGTAGGAATCACAGCAAAAGGGATTATTATTTAAATGATAAAATATTAAAACATGCTGCTGTGCAGAGAGACCTGGGTGTGCTAGTGCATGAGTCGCAAAAAGGTGGTTTTCAGGTGCAACAGGTGATTAAGAAGGCAAATGGAATTTTGTCCTTCATTGCTAGAGGGATGGAGTTTAAGACTAGGGAAGTTCTGCTGCAATTGTATAAGGTGTTAGTGAGGCCACACCTGGAGCATTGTGTTCAGTTTTGGTCTCCTTACTTGAGAAAGGACGTACTGGCACTGGAGGGTGTGCAGAGGAGATTCACTAGGTTAATCCCAGACCTGAAGGGGTTAGATTACGAGGAGAGGTTGAGTAGACTGGGACTGTACTCGTTGGAGTTTAGAAGGATGAGGGGGGATCATCTAGAAACATATAAGATTATGAAGGGAATAGATAGGATAGATGCGGGCAGGTTGTTTCCACTGGCGGGTGAAAGCAGAACTAGGGGGCATAGCCTCAAAATAAGGGGAAGTAGATTTAGGACTGAGTTTAGGAGGAACTTCTTCACCCAAAGGGTTGTGAATCTATGGAATTCCTTGCCCAGTGAAGCAGTAGAGGCTCCTTCATTAAATGTTTTTAAGATAAAGATAGATAGTTTTTTGAAGAATAAAGGGATTAAGGGTTATGGTGTTCGGGCCGGAAAGTGGAGCTGAGTCCACAAAAGATCAGCCATGATCTCATTGAATGGTGGAGCAGGCTTGAGGGGCCAGATGGCCTACTCCTGCTCCTAGTTCTTATGTTCTTATTATGTTCTTATGTTCTTTCGTATCCCTGCCCTGTGCCACCCCGAAAACCCTCCACCTGTTCTTCCTGGGGCGAACTGGTGGTTCCCCCGTAATGGGGTCCACGCCGAGGCCCCAACTTCCCCCCTATGCCACCTCCACTGCCCCCAAATTTTGAGGGCCGCCACCACCACCGGTCCTGTGGTATACCTCCTTGGAGGGAGCGGCAGCGGCGCCGTTGCCAGCGCCCCCAGATTCGTACCCACACAGGACGCCGTCTCCACCCTCTTCCATGCAGCCCCCTCCCCCTCCATCACCCACTTGCGCACCATCGTCGCATTGGCGGCCCAGTAGTACCCACAGAGGTTGGGCAGCGCCAGCCCCTCCCTATCTCTACTCCACTCCAGAAACACCCTTCTCACCCTCGGAGTCCCTCGCGCCCACACGAACCCCATTATACTCCTCTTAACTCGCCTGAAAAAAGCCTTCGGGATAAACACGGGGAGGCACTGGAACAGGAACAAAAACCTTGGGAGCACCGTCATTTTGATTGACTGCACCCTACCCAAGGACAGCGGCAACGCGTCCCACCTCTTGAACTCCTCCTCCATTTGCTCCATCAGCCTTGTAAAGTTAAGCCTATGAAGGGCCCCCCAGCTCCTGGCCACCTGGACCCCCAAATATCTGAAGTTCATCTCCGCCCTTTTTAGTGGGAGCTCGCCAATCCCCCTCTCCTGGTCCCCTAGTTGAACTACGAACAGCTCGCTCTTCCCCATATTGAGCTTGTACCCCGAAAAGTCCCCGAATTCCCTAAGGATCCTCATTACCTCTGGCATTCCTCCCACCGGGTCCGCCACATACAGCAGCAGGTCGTCCGCATAAAGCGACACCCTATGCTCCTCCCCACCCCTCACTAACCCCCTCCAGTTCCTCAACTCTCTCAGTGCCATAGCCAGGGGTTCAATCGCCAGTGCGAAGAGCAGGGGGGACAGGGGAGACCCCTGTCTCGTCCCTCGGTGCAACCGAAAGTACTCGGACCTCCTCCTATTTGTGGCCACACTCGCCATCGGGACCTCATACAACAACCTAACCCACCTGACAAACCCCTCCCCAAACCTGAATCTCTTCAGCATCTCCCACAGGTACCCCCGCTCTACCCTATCGAAGACTTTCTCAGCGTCCATTGCCACCACTATCTCCGCCTCCCCCTCCCTCGCCGGCATCATGATAACGTTCAAAAGCCTCCGCACATTCGCGTTCAACTGTCTCCCCTTCACAAACCCCGTCTGGTCTTCATGGATGATCTGTGGCACACAATCCTCAAGGCTAAGACCTTTGCCAGCACCTTGGCATCTACATTTAGCAAGGAAATCGGTCTGTAAGACCCACATTGCAGGGGATCCTTGTCCCGCTTCAGGATCAAGGAGATCAGTGCCCAGGACATCGTCGGGGGTAAAGCCCCCCCCTCCCTTGCCTCATTAAAGGTCCTAACTAACAGCGGGCCCAACAGGTCCATATATTTTTTATAGAACTCGACCGAGAAACCGTCCAGCCCCGGTGCCTTCCCTGCCTGCATACTTCCTATCCCTTTGATCAGCTCCTCCAGCCCAACCGGGGCCCCCAGTCCCGCCACCAGTCCCTCTTCCACCTTTAGAAACCTCAATTGGTCCAGGAAGCGGCCCATCCTTCCCTCCTCCCGCGGGGGCTCGGATCGGTACAATTCCTCGTAGAAGTCCCTGAAGACCCCATTGATGCCAACCCCACTCCGTACCACGCTCCCTCCCCTGTCCTTAACTCCCCCGATCTCCCTAGCTGCGTCCCCCTTCCGAAGCTGATGCACCAGCATCCGGCTTGCCTTTTTGGTTGGGGTCCTGTTTGTGGACGGGAAGTTCACGAGCTTGGGTGAGCTGGAGGAGAAGTACGGGCTCCCCCCCGGGGAACACCTTCAAGTACTTACAGGTAAGGGCGATTGCCAGACGGTAGGTGGTGGAATTCCCGCGGCTACTGCCACACACAGTACAGGACAGGGTGCTCTCGGGGGGGTGGGTGGGAGTGGGGAAGATCTCGGAAACTTACCAGGTGATGCAGGAGGAGGAGGCCTTGGTGGTGGAGTTGAAAGGTAAGTGGGCGGAGGAGTTGGGAGAGGAGATCGAAGAGGGGACGTGGGCAGATGCCCTAGGGAGGGTGAATTCTTCCTCTTCGTGCGCGAGGCTCAGCCTCATACAGTTTAATGTGCTGCACAGGGCACACATGACCGGGACAAGGATGAGCCGGTTCTTTTGGGGTGAGGACAGGTGTGTTAGGTGCTCAGGGAGCCCAGCAAATCACACCCATATGTTCTGGGCATGCCCAGCGCTGGAGGAATTTTGGAAGGGCGTAGCGAGGACGGTGTCGAGGGTGGTAGGATCCAGGGTCAGACCGGGCTGGGGGCTCGCTAGATTTGGGGTGGCAGAGGAGCCGGGAGTACAGGAGGCGAAAGAGGCCGGAATTCTGGCCTTTGCGTCCCTGGTAGCCCGGCGAAGGATTCTCCTTCAGTGGAAAGATACGAGGCCCCCAAGCGTGGAATCCTGGATCAGCGATATGGCACGGTTCATTAAATTGGAGAGGGTGAAATTCACCTTGAGAGGGTCGGTACAAGGGTTCTTTAGGCGGTGGCAACCGTTCTTAGACTTTCTGGCAGAACGATAGACATTGGTCAATGGCAGCAGCAGCTCGCGGGTGGGGCGGGGGGGGGGGGGGGGGTTACTTTATTTTTGTTTCTGTTATTAACACTGGAGGGTCTGAGGGGGTGTATACACCTGTTGTGTTAAGTCGGGGTGTTAATGTTAATTTATTATTTAGGTACGGGGGGGAGGGGTTTGGGGGGTTGCTTTTTTAGATTGTGTTTTGTACTTAACCCTGTTGGGTTCTTTTTTCTTTCTCATTTTGTTATTGATATTTTATGAAAACCTTTAATAAAAAAATTTTTTTTTTTTTAAAAAGTAATGGAGAATTGGCTTTGGGTGACTCACCAAACACCAGGGGCTGGATTCTCCATTTGAGAAACTAAGTGTTGACGCTGGGTGAGTGACTTCCACGAAAACTAAATTGGCACCGGTTCCGGAGTAATTCATGATCTGTTAATGGACTAGCACTGGTGCCATGTGGAACTCGATTGATTCCGTTGAAAAATGGTATCTGATTCGTTGGGATTGGGATTGCCACTCCGCTCTCCACACACACTCATCCCAGCCAACAAGATGGCAACACGGCGAGCGGCACCCCGGTTCATGGACACAGAGCTTGAGACTCTGCTGGATGCCATGGCGAAGAGGCAGGCCACCCTGTTCCTTGGGGTGGAAAGGAGGCTGCCACCCACTGCCATACACTGGGCCTCGACTCAGATGGCAGAGGCTATGAGCGCTGTGGGCTCCACTGCCAGGATCGTACTGCAATGCTGGAAAAAGCTGCACGACCTCCCCAGAGTGACCAGCGTGAGTTACCAGCACAGTACCCCTGGCACCAACACCTGTCCCACACACCCGTAACTTCCCCCCTTCTTGAGGATGACTGAACCCCACCCGCCGGCAGTGTGCGAGATCCTCACCATGCACCACATGGAAAAACCCACACCTCCCGTCATGGTCGGGTGCCCTGTTCACAAAGGCCACCAGCTGCCCACCCTCTGTGCTGCACGCGTTTGACTGCCTAACACTGTGCACTTTCTGTCTTCCCCTCCTTCACCCCAGGCGAAGGCAGCACATAACCGCAGAGCAGGAGAAGAGATGGGAGGAGGAGGGCATGGACCTGCAGCCCTTTATCGTTGCGGACCTGGTCGGTGGGCCTGGAGAGAGGGCAGTCGCCAAGGCGGAGGTTGACATCGAGCAAGCAAGTGAGCCTCTGCTGAGTTATGGTGTCCCCATAGTGATTGTGCTACCTTGCCAGCCTTGGTCAAGCCAATCAACGTATGTTGACGTTGATGGAAGCAAGGGAGTTGGCAGTCAATGCTCAGTCCCACATTTCTCTAGTCAGGACAGTTAACATTGGCTGGCTTGGTGGATTGGTGGTCTAGGCTTTAGTCTCCTCCAGGCAGGCATACAGGTTAGCATCAGAGAATGTAGATGGTATGGAACGTAATGTCTAAAATTCCCCAACTTTTGCGCTGACTTAACCAATTGCACCCAAATTACTAATGTAAATGAGTGGAAACTCTATCTCAATACTTTTTATATAGGTGCAGCCGTGGTGCTTTTCAGATTAAGAAACTTCTGACTAATGTGCCAAGCTAACAACTTCCAGTGTCAGTGGACTGATAACCATCAGGAAGTGTTGCTAATGTACAAACTCCAATGACTTTTAATTGAAATGATGTGGAGATGCCGGCGTTGGACTGGGGTGGGCACAGTAAGAAGTCTTACAACACCAGGTTAAAGTCTACAGGTTTATTTGGAATCACTAGCTTTCGGAGCGTAGCTCCTTCATCAGGTGAGTGATGCTTCAGGTGAGTGACGCATCAGGTGAGTGACGTTTCCAGAGCGTAGCTCCTTCATCAGGTGAGTGACGCATCAGGTGAGTGATGCTTTCGGAGCGTAGCTCCTTCATCAGGAGAGTGACCTCAGTCACCTGATGAAGGAACTCCGCTCTGAAAGCTAGTGGTTCCAAATAAACCTGTTGGACTTTAACCTGGAGTTTTAGTTGAAAAGTATTGATACAATAAGACCATTGAGGATTCATTCCGTTGTCGATATATCAGCTGTGAAATGTAATTTACAGCAATTCATAAAGAGCTAGTCACTAAACAGCATTAATGAGCATGAATGTTAGATGACTCCTGTTCTTCCCTGAGACACAAATGTTAATTTCACCTCTGCCCTGGCTGAGATCTGCTAACTCAGTAAAAATCAGGGATAAATCTGAAACCTTTCTGCTCTGTAATATTTAGTACCATACAAAACATACAGGTACACACGAAGCATGAATTTTCTGTATAAACATTAGTTGAATTAAGGCATTTTGTGGAAATCCAGTTTGCTCATAATTCCAAATCTATTTGGTCATCTTAACTTTCATATTTTAAAAACCAGCAAAAGTGTCACCATTTACTTTAGAAGTAAGTTCAAATATTACAGGAGTAGGTGAGATGCAGGGGTATTGTTCAAAATAATATTTTGAATGTTGTTTTTTAAGTTGACACATTAACTCACCAATACAACACCAGGTTAAAGTCCAACAGGTTTATTTGGAATCTCTAGCTTTGGAGGGTAGCTTCTTCATCAGGCGAGTGACCTCACGAACCCGAGGAAAGAGCTACGCTCCAAAAGCTAGAGATTCCAAATAGACATGTTGGACTTTAACCTGGTGTTTTAATTGAAGATGAGGTTCAATGCTAAGGGCACCTATTCAGAAAATTCACACTACTGTTCATCCTTTCTCCTTGTTTTTTTATTAGGCAGGCCAATAAAGAGTGGTGCGGTGGCACAGTGATTAGCACTGCTTCCTCATAGTGCCAGGGACCGGGTGACTGTCTGTGTGGAGTTTGCGCATTCTCCTCGTGCCTACATGGGTTTCCCCCAGTTGCCCCAGTCTTCTCCCACAGTCCAAAGATGTGCAGGTTAGGTGGATTGGCCATGATAAATTGCCCCTTAGTGTTCAACACTTAGATGGGGTTACAGGGATAGGGTGGGGGAGTGAGCCTAGGAAGGGTGCTCTTTCAGAGAGTTGGTGCAGAGTCAATGGGCTGTATGAACTCCTTCTGCACTGTAGGGATTCAATGATTTGTATATTTTCTCTATTTTTGGTCTTTAGTTGTATCTATTGCAAGGATCTTCAAAAATCTAATCATAAAAGCTATAATACATCACAATACTACAATTGTCCAATTATTCTTGTCAGACAATTTTGATGACTCATTCAGCAAAAGTTCAAATTTCATATTTTGCTTTCACATTCTGCCAACAGTTTCTGGTAAAATTGCTAAAGTACACTGCAGTGCTAAAAATACATAGTTAAAATTGCTACGCAGGGCAGATATTCAGAAATTGGGTCCAGAAATGGGATCAAAGTTGTGGCTGGCAATTTAGGGGTTAAATTTAGGGGGGAAAAACTACTCGTATGGAGTCAGAGAGATACACCCTCAACTGGTCTGAGTTACATTGTCTCAGTCAGACTTAAACTCATTAGTGGGAATAAACAGGATGTCCATTTAAGGGTGAGTCACTTGAGTTAGGTGGGTTAGGTGGATTGGCTATGATAAATTGCCCTCAGTGACCAAAATGATTAGGAGGGGTTATTGGGTTACGGGGTTAGGGTGGAAGTGAGGGCTTAAGTGGGTCGGTACAGACTCGATGGGCCGAATGGCCTCCTTCTGCACTGTACGTTCTATGTTCATTGTCCTTTTGGGACACTTCTGTCTGACCAGCCATTAGCCCATTACAGAGTCTGTTGACCTCTTTGTCTGTCAATGGGAGGTTAGTTGCATATCAATAGCATGGCTCTGTTCTTTTGTATAAACAGGAGTGGGAAATCAAACAGCCAAAATAACGCTGATGGGTTCAAGTCTGGGCACCCCAGGAGAGAACCTTTGTTTGAGCGGCTGGGTGGAGCTTAGAGAGAGAGAGAGAGAGAGAGAGAGAGAGAATCCTGTTTTGAACTGTTCACGGAGAAGGATTTGAAAAGCCACCAAGAGAGGTCACGAAAAAAAATGTTTTCAAATGACAGGCTTTCGAAAAGAATTCTAAAGGAACTTGGCTAACAGCAAAAAATTGCTTCTTGATTACTAGTATCATCTTTGCCTGCCTATATAAGTGGAATGAGAGCTGTATGTTCATTTGAAGTGATGTTTAATGGGAACTCGTATGTTAAGGTTAAGAAAAACCTACCTGTAATCTGTTATCGTTAGGGTTGACGTTTAAAAGTTTAAATGTTGTTTATCTTTTGTTTTAATAAAGTGTGTTTATAAAATAACCAAGCCCTATTTCTTATGATATAATTCCTGGAATTAATCAATTTTTCTGCACAGCCGTAAAAACTTTAAAACATTATGGTCCTGGTCTAGTCTCTTAACCACTGTTGAGAGCTGACCAGGCGTCCATAACAAATTCAAATATTTGCAAGTATAACAATGGCTACTGAAGATCAAAGTAATTCATTATATGTGAAGTGCTATGAAATGTTTGAGAAGCATGATTCAGGCCTATATAAATGTAAGAGTTGAAATGAATTATTTTGGAATGCCTTGCTTTTCACTTGAATGTTTCTTCTTCTCGCCCATACTAGGCCTCTAAGTTGGAACAGAACCAGCACAGTAAGCTGCAGCAAATGTTTCTCTATCTCTCCCTCCCTTCACACAGATCTGTTTTCTTCAATAACTCATTGGACACATACAATACATCTGTCTCAACTTTCAAAACAAGAGGTATGGATTATGAAAACATGCTGTACATTAAACACATTTATTATAATTATTTAAAAACTGGTAACCTTTTTATTTTTAATAGATGAGGTATAGATCATTTAATACCCTTGATAAATGTCTTCACTAACTTGGGATTCTGGCTCCATCCATTTCAGTAACTGTTCCAACTACCACCAGGGTGAACTTATATATATATTTTTCAGAAAGTTTGCAATTAAAGTCAAATTTAATACTTTTAAGGACCAGAAATAAAGACCAGCTGGGTAAATTCACCCACTATTTCCCAAATACGAAACAGTAAAAAATATGTTTTGTGCTCATCAAGATGGAAACATATCTATTTGGAGGGGTCATCAAGTATACTAACGCATTGGCCTGGATTTTACAGTTTAAATAACATTGAGACTAACTGTGCTCATATTTAATAAACAGTAAATATGAATGCAACTTTCAGCATCAAGAAGTGATCGGCTTGTTCCACCAGAAGGGTTATACTGGTGTCCCACTCAGAAACTTTACATTCAATTAGCTGAAGGGCATTAAGTAATATACATACTACCAGATACTCACTAAACATGCCGGTGAAGGTTAGTAAGTAAAAACAGATTATTGCGGATGCAGGAATCTGAAACAAAAACATAAAATACTGGACAATTTCAGCAGGTCTGACAGCATCTGTGCAGAGAGATGGGAGCTAATGTTCCGAATCTGAATGACTCTTTGTCAAAGCTGATAAAGGTTTTATAACAGTTAGGGTTGCCCATTCAAGTGTAAGTGGGTTTTTCCTGTCTTAAGATTTATCAAACATCCTTTTTTGGCACTGAAAATTTATCTTTTAAAGTATGGAATCACGTTTCTTCAGATTTTAATTATTGTTGCAGTTTTAAAAATGTTTTTGTTTGCTTTCTGCCTCCTGTATCACATTCACTTCCATCATTCCATCATTCTTTTCTGATCTTCATTTTGCTTTTGACATTGAATTAAATATAATTGCCTGGACTTTGTGTTTTAAATAATGTAGCTATGAGAGCGAATTGTTATGAAGTTAATTTTACAGCAACTTCTGGCATTTACACATGCACAGGTAAACATAGAATCAGGAAACTGCTGGCTGAGTTGCCATGCTACAAGTTTCCCTAATATCTTGTCAAGGAACTCAGTATTCACAGAATCACAGAATTGTTACGGTGCAGAAGGAAGTCATTTGGCCCATCATGTCTGCACCCGCTCTCCAAACCAGCATCATGACTCATTGCCATTCCCCAGCGTTTTCCCAGCCCCCCTGCACATTGTTTCCATTCAAATAATCTAATGCCCTCTTGAATGCCTGAATTGAAGCTGCCTCCACTACACTTCCAGGCAGTGCATTCCAGACCCAAACCACTGGCTGTGTGAAAAAGTGTTTTTCTCATATCTCACACAATTGCATTAAAACGTGTTTTCTTTAATTTACTTTTTCTTTCAGCCTATTATTTTTCTCAACCTTACCTCTCCCCACCCACCCCTTTATTTTGTTTTTCTGTACACTATTTTACATTGAACTACCTCAATCTAACTTTTACTTTTGCGTGACTCTGCGTGACTCGGTATGCATTTTTCTACCTGGAGACGAGCCGTTGTTTGCCCAGTTCGGACAGGTCCTATAATCCGTGCAAAGTGCTGTTTCGACCCTTTAATTGTCTCAAATGGAAGCGTAAATGTCCAGAGAGTCTGTGAGATGTTCGCCACTGACCGCAAAATTTGGGCATCATTGTACAAATTGTCTAATCAGCTGACGGGCAGACAATTCTTAATACTGGCAAACTCCCCCGCTCCCACCATCCCCCATTTATTTATTTTTGGTGCCCTCCTACAGCTAATGTTTTTAACCGCCCACCCCTGTTTTTGCTAACTCCAGGCTATTGTTATTCTGCACACTCCCATCTAAAGTGCAGCTGATACAACAAAGAGGGGGGATTGTCCCTGCTCAATGCTCGGGGCTGACCGACCTGCTCCCCTTCACCGCTTGTCTCAGGAAGTAACTCGACAGATTTGACAAGTCAGACCGCTGGGGCCGGAGAGAAATCTAGACAAACCGGTGCTTATCGGTTGGATATGATTACTGTCCAGATTGGTCCCAGTACTTTGAGGCGGTGTTCCCTGTTTCCCGCATCTTTAAGGGACACTTGAGTGGCGCGCGCGCGCCGAGAGTTTCCAGTCTTCAGCAATGTCTCTCTGCTCCTGCTGCTGCCCTGCGGACGCCGATGTCATCCAAGGCGAGGTCAGTGTACACATTTGGGGAAACAAAAATTTCCATTCCAGTTTAATGGACAGCCGGGGGGACAGGACAATTAATAGTGAGGAGTCAGGGTTGCCTTTACCTTCATTGTACACAGACTGGCAGTCAGTCCTCACTCTCCACATCGCATTGAGGGAACTTTTAACTTCACATTTCACTTGTGTGCCAACATTTGACCTTAGAATTGATGCAAATCGCAGATTTTGGTGGAAGAATTTCCCTTCACTGGAGTATAACATTTGGTTCCCCCTCTATTTCTATTTGAAGGTTGTGTATACAGTTAAATTTAGCTTAAACATTGTTTATTAATACAGATTTAACTATTTACTATCTTAGATTGTCTCCAATTACAGGCTCTTTTTGGATGTCAGGCGAAATGTCAAACTTTGATTTGGTAGCTCCATCGACTGTACTCCACCTCGGCGACCTTCCTTTCCTCCCGGCCGCCAATCGTGTACAGATCCCTCTGCTTAGCTACAGTGAGGGGCTGGGTGGTGGTGGTGGAGGTGCGCGGGCGGGTGAAAGAAAACAACAGCGTTAGACAGTCCGGCTCATGCACCCCCGGGGGTGGGTAGCTGACGACCTCAGTGGCCCGGGCACCTGGCCATGGTGGCCGGTATGGGTACCGGTGCATGTGGTGCAGAGTGGTGGTTTACCCACCCTCTGGGTGGGGGGGATGTCGGGTTACGGGTGTGTGGGATGGGGGGTCGGTGCCAGGGGCACAGTGTTGCCTACTCACTGAGGAGGTTGTGCAGTTTTGTTTGGCACTGCTGGCCGGTCGGACGACGTTGCCCACGGCGCTCACAGTCTCTGCAACCTGCACCCAGGCACGGTGAATGGCGGCGGCTGACAGCCTCTTCCCGGGCCAGGGTACAGGGTCATCCTCTTCTCCCCCACCACATGAAGGAGGGTCTCCAGTTTGGTATCCGTTAAACTTGGGGCTGCTCTCCTTGTTGCCATCTTGTTGGCTGGGATGGTGTGTGTGGGGAGTGAAGTGTGTATACGCGGCTGCAGCTTGTCAGCCTCCTTAGTGTCAATCGCGAAACCGGCAAATCTGGCACCATTTCTCTTTAGAATCGATCGTGTTCCACATGGCTCGGTTGTTAGCCCCTTAACAGTCGTGGAATCGGTCCAGGTCTGGCGCCACTCTTTTGCTGTTGAGAAAGTCCACCACTTCGGCATTGGTGTCAATGCTTGGGGTGCGATTCTCTTGCCGCGTTGCGCTCAAGTGAGAGCACAACATGGCCAGAGAATCCCGGGAGAGGCTTCCAGCTGATCTCCCGACAGGCTCTGCACCTCGCTAGACTCACCGAAGTCCTGCGAGATGTTGGAGTTGGAACTCCGCCCAAAATGGGTGGGACAGAATGACGCTCACGGACGTAGGTTGTAAACCTATTTGCGACCTACCTGCCTGGGATCCACCAGCCTCCGTCAATTCTCCGGCCTCCACAGAGAGGCTGCAGATGGGTGCCGATTGGTGCTGGCCCACACAAACATGGACCAGGCGGAATGGCACCCGGGGGGAGAGTCCTGGGCCATTGGAGACCCTGTGGTGGTCAGGGTAAGTGCAGGGTGGCCTGGTCCTCCCCCTGGAACGTGGGCATCTTGGCAATGCCCAGCTGGCACCTTGGCACTGCCACCCTGGCACTGCCAAGGAGCCCAGGTGACACTGCCAAGCTGGCAGGAGAACTGCCTGGGTGCCAGAGTGGCAGTGCGAGGGTGTCTGAGTGCTAAGGGCTAGAGGCTAAGGGTGGTACATGCCCATGAATGAGGGTGGAGGGGGGGTTAAGGGTGGGAGAGTGCAGGGCAGGTAAGTAGGGGCCTCTGGGAGGGTGGGGGTCTTGGAACGGAGGGTCTGCTGTCAGGTGGCTTGGGGAGGGCGAGCTTGAAAAGGAAGGCTTCCAGGGACTCCATAACAGGGTGTCCTCACTTTGGGGGTTTAGGGTAGTGTCCTTGTGTGTGTGTGTGTGTGTGGGGGGGGGGGGGTCAAGCTCACTTCGAGATTGGGGCACCCTTTCAAAATGGCTGCCCGATTTCTGATCTCAGCTCCCCTTTGCTAAAATAATTTTAAGTGTGGGCTAAACCAGTGAGAAACTCCCCAAGGCCCACAAAAGTGACTAAGTGTCATTGAATAGCGGTGGGGAACTCACTGGCAGAGCCAGCGGGAAACTCCCTGAAAAACCCACCACAAATTAACTTAGAAATGTTTGGGGAGAATCGAGCTCTTAGTCTCAGAAACAGAGAAACCCGCCCCTGATTTAGTGGCCAAGAGTGGAGATTTGCACCTTTGTCAAAAAAAAACAGGGAGGCGTGTTTATCAGCATCACTCAGGTGGGGCCACATGTAGCCGGCAAACCTGGCTTCAGAGAGATATCAATCTCAAAGCGCAGTTACAGCCCACCCCCCAACCCCCGGGACCCCGGGCAGACAAGGGGAAGAGCCACAACCTTTGAAATCAGCCAGCCACCCTCCTCCCACCAACACTCAATGGTTGTGTCACCTCTCCCAAATCATGCAGAGGACAGGGTGATCCGTCCTCACCCCCGCTCCCATTCCCAACATTGGGGCAGCTCCCATTCTCAGAGTCTGCCTCCCCACCCCCGCCATGCAAGCACAGACACATTCTACCATCACCCTTGCCATTTAATGGGAACTTGCCCTATGGGGTTCCCAGGATGCCCTGTCCTTTACCTTGCCCTGCCAACCTGGCAGTGCTCCCTGCCAGTGCCAACCTGCCGATGCCAAGGCCATGTCCCTCACCACCCAGGGCTATATTCACCTCTGTGCCCTCGGTGTGGTCATCATGACTGATTTCCATTTTTAGAAACAAGCAGTGATTCCCGATGGTATTATCTCTCGCCAGTGGGGAAGATCTAGTGACACTGGAAGCAACAGCGTTAAGCCATTTGCTGATATATAAATCCGTTCAAATTCATGGTAATTAAGTGCATGCACAATTGTGTTGCTGTGGGGGCGGGGGGGAGATCTCAATGGTGATCTCACCACCCCAAATCTCGTTGTGGCCTCTCTGGAGAGCTAGTGGCCATACTGGAATTTGCGGCCATGGTGAACGGGCCCTGTAAATTGCAGTCAGTAAGTATAAATATGGTAAATATTTGCCTTTATTCTTTGCAGCGAGAGCCCATGATGATTCCACAGTCTGCACGACAATTGCGACGACCAACAGAAGGTTTGTTTTGTTAATGACACCTTATTTGTGTTGCTCGGCTTTCTTCTTTTCTCTTACCCTCCCCTCAGTTACTAAATAATGGGAGAGATTTTCACAGCCCCAGCGGCGTGTTTCTCGGTGCCGGGAGGCACCCACCACTGGACTCCGGCCGAATCTTCCGGTCCTGCCACTATCAATGGGATTTCCCATTAAATCCACCCTCTGCCGCTGAGAAATCTGTGGCGGGGATTCGCTGTCAGTGGGACTGGAAGATCCCGCTGGCAAGTATGGCTGGAAAATCCCCTTTCAATGTGTATTACTATTTAGTAAACCAGTCAACAGGCAGGTGTCACATTCTCATTCCTCACTTCTCAATATTATTCTTTTTTTCTTTCCTCCTAAATCCAAATAAATAATAATTAACTCGCTGAACATCCATGTTAGGCTTGCAGAATCTTTATTATTTTGGGTTTCTCAGCAATTTAGCTTAGAACCTTTAAATACAATGGCACGGATTTTGTGCTGAAGTAACGTTGATGCCATCAGTACGCACCATTATTCTGGAGTAATTTGCACAGCCACTTCCAGTGTCTGCACTCATACAATTAAACACACAATTGCAGAAGTTACTGCCTTAATTGCTCTGCACCATCACAAGGTTTTTACACAAGCACCTGGGGACTGATTTAGCTCAGTTGGTTGAACAGCTGGTTCATGACGCAGAGCAACACAAACAGCATGGGTTCAATTCCTGTACCTGCTGAGGTTATTCATGAACGCCTGCCTTCTCAACCTTGCTCCTCGCCTGAGGTGTGGTGATCACCACCAATCAGCTTTCAGGTTAAATCACCACCAGTCAGCTCTCCCCCTCAAAGGGGAGAGTGTCATCTGGGGCTACGGTGACTTTACACTGGTACCTTGACAAGAGACCTGGCATTGAAATAGATAAAGGTGTGAAGTTGCACTACTTGCCCACTGTTCCTAGGCCCTCGTGTGTGGGCCTGCAACTTGTGGCTCTGGAACCACAAGTGGCTCATGAACAGATCATTTGCATCTTTCAACCTTTTTCAGTTGAACCCTATTAACACAAAGAACAAGAAAATCAAGAATCATGTTCTTGTGATGGGGATAGAAAGTTGATAATTATGTTGCACTTATTTTGAGTAATTATTTTGATGAGAAACATCATTGTGCTCTAAATAAACCTGTTCAAGTGTTGTAGCTATACCATGGTTCTAGATAATGCCTTTGATTCGAGGAACAGAGGTTATGGTTGTGACCGTTATTGGGCAGGATTTTATGGCCCTTCCCACCAGCAGGATACATAGATACATAGAAGACAGGAGCAGGAGGAGGCCTTTTGGCCCTTCGACCCTGCTCCGCCATTCATCACGATCATGGCTGATCATCCAACTCAATAGCCTAATCCTGCTTTCTCCCCATAGCCTTTGATCCCATTCTCCCCAAGTGCTATATCCAGCCACCTCTTGAATATATTCAAAGTTTTAGCATCAACTACTTCCTGTGGTAATGAATTCCACATGCTCACCACTCTGTGTGAAGAAATGTCTCCTTATCTCTGTCCGAAATGGTTTACTCTGAATCCTCAGGTTGTGACCCCTGGTTCTGGACACACCCATCATTGGTAACATCTTCCCTGCATCTACCCTGTCTAGTCCTGTTAGAATTTTATAAGTCTCTATGAGATCCCCCCTCATTCTTCTGAACTCCAGCTAGAACAATCGCAACCTAGTCAATCTCTCCTCATATGACAGTCCCGTCATCCCTAGAATCAGTCTGGTAAACCTTCCCTGCACTCCCTCGAGAGCCAGAACATCCTTCCTCAGAGAAGGAGACCAAAACTGCACACAATACTCCAAGTGCGGCCTCACCAAGGCCCTGTACAATTGCAGCAACACATCCCTGCTTCTATACTCGAAACCTCTTGCAATGAAGGCCAACATACCATTAGCCTTCTTTATCGCCTGCTGCACCTGCATGCTTACCTTCAGCGAATGGTGCACAAGGACACCCAGGTCCCGCTGCACACTCCACTCTCCCAATCTACAACCATTCAGGTAGCAATCTGCCTTCCCGTTTTTACTTCCAAAATGAATAACCTCACACTTATCCAAATTATACTGCATCTGCCATTGGTTTGCCCACTCGCCCAACCTGTCCAGATCTTGTTGTAGGATCCCTGCATCCTTTCCACAATTCACCCTCCCACCTAATTTGGTATCATCTGCAAACATTGAGATGTTACATTTTGTTCCCTGATCCAAATCATTAATATATATTGTGAATAGCTGGGGTCCCAGCACCGATCCCTGTGGTACCCCACTGGTTACTGCCTGCCAATTTGAAAAGGACCCATTAATCCCTACTCTTTATTTCCTCTCTGCCAACCAGTTTTCTATCCACCGCAATACATTTTCCCCAATCCCATGCGCTTTAATTTTGCACAATAATCTCTTATGCGGGACTTTGTCAAACGCCTTCTGAAAGTCCAAATATACCACATCGACTGGCTCCCCCTTGTCGACTCTACTGGTTACCTCTTCAAAGAATTCCAACAGATTTGTCAAGCATGATTTTCCCTTCATAAATCCATGCTGACTCTGACTGATCCTGCCACTGCTTTCTAAATGTTCCGCTGTGAAGTCCTTGATAATGGATTCAAGCATATTCCCCACTACCGATGTTAGGCTTACTGGTCTATAATTCCCTGCTTTCTCTCTACCTCCCTTTTTGAATATCGGAGTGAAGTGAGCTACCCTCCAATCTGCAGGGACAGTTCCAGAGTCTATAGAATCCCGGAAGATGACCACCAATGCATCCACAATTTCCAGAGCCACCTCCTTAAGCATTCTGGGATGCAGATTCTCAGGCCCTGGGGATTTATCCTCCTTCAATCCCATCAGTTTTCCCAGCACCATTTCTCTACTACTTCCAGTCCCACTGAAGGTGACCCCCCATCCCTGTGGTGACATTCCTGGCAGCAGAGGGTACGAGCCATGCAAAATGACGTAGACATCGGTGGGACTGGAAGATCCACCAGCAGCCAATGGTGAGCCGCCTCGAGTAAACACACTGCAGGGGACTGGAAAATCCCATAATTTATTTCTCATATGGTTGAGATGATAAATTATTCTGAATGTGCTATTCAATTTTTTTTTCATGATGAGAATTGTAATTCTACGAATTTTAAATTAAAGTTGGTTCTGATGATGAATTTGCTGACAACATTACAGTAAAGAAAATCTTCCCCAAAAAAGGACAATTCAGAGTAAGGCCAATTTTAATTTTAGTTTTGTTTCTATGATACATAAATTCAATACATGTATTTGTTATATGTACAAATTATGCATTTTACCAGAGAGACTTGGCAGTTTGCCAAATATTTGGTTTAGTACTGCTGAATTTCTGTCTTGCACATTCCTCTCGTTTTAATTTTAGGTAATTTTATTTTTAAATGGCTTTTAAGAAAGTTTGCTGACCCCTACCCTAATTCCTGGAATCCCCAGTTACATCTTGACCACTGACATGACTACCCGCCGACTCAACCCTCCCTGATGCCACCCGGTCTGACCCCCTCCCCCTTTGCTATAACCCCCCCCACATGCTCCAAATCCTCCAGTTCGACCCCCTTCAGCTCGGACCGCATACCCCTGCCTTCCTCAATGTTACTGCATTTGCTTTTAAAACCTTCAAACAATTTTTAATATAACGTTGTTGCACCATATTAAAAAAATACAAATAGAATCTGAATCAACACAAAATTAAAAGTATAATACTGCTCAACAATTCTCGCCGGGGCAGCACGGTGGCACAGTGGTTAGCACTGCTGCCTCACAGCGCCACCGACCCAGGTTCGACTCCGGCCTTGGGTGACTGTCTGTGTGGAATTTGCACTTTCTCCCCGTGTCTGCGTGGGTTTCCTCCAGATGCTCCAGTTTCCTCCCACAGTCCAAAGATGTTCAGGTTAGGTGAATTGGTCATACTAAAATTGTCCCTTAGTGTCCAAAGATGTGCAGGTTAGGTGGGGTCACAGGAATAGGGCCGAGATAGCTAGGGCGTTCTTTCAGAGGGTCGGTACAGACTCGATGGGCCAAATGGCCTCTTTCTGCACTGTAGGAATTCTATGGGAGTCTGTGGTTTATCTAATGTTAAGGTATGTTTGTCACAGCCTGTTTTAATTTTAAGGGTAAGCCTTAAATTATGGTGCAAAGTGCTAGTCATTCTTGCTGAAGGTTTAATTTTCTACACAAGTGGCAAACGGTTCATAATATACAACACTATGCAACAGCCCGAGCACCTTTCAAATGACAGGCCTCTTCCAGAATGCTCCTACTGAGGGTTAGACTGCAAGTTGCCTCATTATATTTTTATTTGATTGGCAATTTGTTTTGAAGCAGGAAACTAACTTTGAAGTTATTAAAAACACCTTGGGTTGCTTTTTGTGCTCAAGATAGATGCAAGTAGTCTAAGTTGGTATTTCACTTGTCCCTGCTGTGACGTTATGTATAGTGTCTAGCGCATTAAGGGTTAATGTAATAATCTAGCCGACTGCTAGATGGAGCTGGGGAGCAGACCTATAAAAAGGCATGCCCCTCAGACTTCTGGGAGAATGTAGAGAAGGTGGGAGAAGGCTAGAGAGAATAGGAGCAAAGCAGAGAACAATTTAAGACCGTGTGCATGAGATAGGTGCTAGTATAGTGTAGATTGTAGTTTTGTTATAATATTGCGTTTTTAGGAATAGTGATCGAACTGTATAAAAAGCAATGTAATAAATTTTAGCTTTGGTTATTTGACTTAGCTCTTTGTGGTCTTTGTGTACACTACAAATCCATCCTGACTTCAGCAACACAAAGAACAGCACATGGTATCAGCGAGTGATTCTTAAAAGCATAGCAAATAGTTTAGCTAGTGAGATTAGTTTAAAAGACAAAAAGAAGAACCATCACACTACTAACCAGATCTCGTAGTCAGCACCGAGCTCCAGCTTGTAAGATGGAAGGTCTGCAAAAGTTCAGGCACTTCAAGACAACTAGTAAACTCGATCTAAATTGGTAAACTTTCAAACAACAGTTTGAATTATATTTATCTGCCTCCGCGCTAGAATCAGCTCCTGACCAGCGTAAAATTGCGCTTCTCCTTACTTTAGCTGGACCGCTAGCAATCAAATTGTATAATTCTTTCCAATTTGAAGACAGTGATGATAAAAACAAATTTGAGCTGGTAATTAAAATATTCGACATCTATTGTAAACCCAAGTAAATGAAACTTATGAGCGCTACATATTTAAGAAAAGGATGCAGCTACATGGCTAATAAGTAATGGACTAAATTTTGGCTTTGTTTACTTGACTTAGCTCTCTGTGGTCTTTGTGTACACTACGAATCCATCCTGAGTATTAGCAACACAAAGAACACCACACCTGCTAACTCAGTCTGCTCAACAATAACATAAAACAATTGCTACTTTGTGCTCTTGTGACAGAGATAGCACAACTCGAGTAATATCTCTCGTTCTGGACATTTGGATGCAAAGGCTTTAGAGAAGTCGCAAAAAAGATTTACAAAAATGGATTCAGGGACAAGGTACTTTGGTGCCTCAGTAGATTGGAGAGGTTCGGGTGGTTCCCCTTAGAGAAGAGACGATTGAGAGAAGATTTGTTAGAGAGTTTCAAAATCATAAGGTGTCCAGGCAGAAAGATAGAGAGAAACTGTTCTCATTGGCTGAAGGGTCAATGTCTGGAGGCTCACGATGATTGGCAAAAAAAACAATGGTGACACAGCAAACATTAGGATCCGAAATGCACTATCTGAGATTGTGGTGAAGGCAGATTCAATCATGGCTTTCAAAAGTCAGTGAGATAATTATCTAAATGGAAAGAAATTGCAGGGCTAGGAGGAAAAGGGGAGGGAGTGGGACTAGCTTAGATGCATTTACAGAGAGCTGCCATGAGCATGATGGGTTAAAAGGCCTCCTGCTGTGCTATAATCATTCTACGAGCCATTCCACGTGGAATATGGAAATACCATTAAATGTAACAGTGTTAAATGGGTTAAGCAGTTCTAATGATGCTAACTATGATTATGCTTGTAATAGAATAGGAGCGTTGTACTCTTACTTAACTTCTGTATTGTGGTGAATATTGGAGAGGATATCACAGGACCGTAAGATATTTCTGCAGTTCTGATATTTTTGTTTGTTGTGGAAAATTGAAAACAAGAGATCTTGATTTTGTATAAATATATACATTTTTATATTAACTAACAAAAATTATTTTACAGTTATGTCAATGAAGGATGGGGGAATTGCTGCAAAGATTGTAAATGTGGCTAATCTTGACCAGTGTTTTGCCAATATTGTGGACACATTCAATCATCAACATAGGAATTACATAACTCTGTGTGAGTCCGCAAGACTGTTAAAAGAATGTTGTCAGTGCAACACGCTCACAGATTGTTTTCGGAGACTTCAACATGAACCTAGTAAGTATTTGGACAGAGGGAGAAGTGGGCATGGGGTTTCTGTCCACCACCAGCAACATGCCTGGATTTCTTAGATTGGCTATAAGCATAAAGATTTCTTAATGTCTGCTTCTGTGAAGGATTCCAAATATTAAGCTTGTAACTAAAATACTTTAAAAACTTTAGGCTACAATTGTATAGCATATGTTTTGTCTCTTTGCAGATGCTGAAAGATTTGTTCCTTGAATTTAGCATTTTTTGTGTTTGGTTCGAGCCCCAGCAGGCCCTGCATCATTTGGCCCTGCCATCCCTGGTGGTTGCCCAGGGTCTGCATCACAGTGCCGACGGCCTCAGCGATGCTCCTTAGTGATTGGGCTATGCTCTGCAGTGCCTCAGCCATGCCCAATTGAGAGCGGGACATGTCCCGCAGGACTTCATCAAGGTTGGCCTGGTACTGGGTGGCATCCCCCAGCAAGTTGGACATTCTGCTGAGGCTCTCGGCTATGGCTGTCACTGACTGCACACCTTCACTCATAGTGCCAATGTCTTGCAACAGGCTCTCCACTGCGGTTGCCACCCTAGCAGTGTTGGCCTCAGTGCCACGCATTGCTGGCACCATCTCCTGCATCCCGAGCCTCTGCGACTCCTCTAAGCGGATATGGGTCTGCTGGAGTGATGCTTACATCTCCCTCTGAATGCCCAGGTTGGTCCCTATTATCTCCATCTGCTCCGGGTAACTCTGTACCACAGGCTCAGCATCAGGCTGGGACCCAGTTGGGTCCTGGGATCCTGAAGACCTCCAACAGCTGTCTTGTCTGGGGGGTTTCCTGCCTCCACCTGTGATGCTGACCAGATTGTCCCCCAGAAGCCTGTCTACTAACATTCCTCACTGAAATGTGTCTAATTGTGCTGGTAGGGGGTGGGGGTGATAGCTGTTTTGCGACCACGGTTGCATCCTCGGAGCTCTCCTCCAAGGTGTTCTCCGTGAATCAGGAGAGGGTGCCGCCTGGGATGGGTCGGGCTGTTGGCTGGAGGACTTGCGGGAGAATGGACATGTGGTCAGTGGGAGGGATGGGTCAGTCAGTAAGGCAATTACAACTCACGTTTGACAGGTCCTCCTGATGGAGCCCGGTGGTTTCTCACCTCTGTGGCATCCGCCAGCCTTCGCTTGGCTACCGATCTTCCCTCGGCCACCCCAGTCACCTCCAGGGTCCATTTCTCGTAGGAGGGGAGCATTCTTATGTCTGGCGCCCCACCACCAGCCTGGGCCCTCTCCCGACAATTATGGAAGAGCTTTTCCTGAGGAGACACAGAGGGGGCAGCTTTAGCCACACGCATGATTCACAGTGGTGGGAGATAGAGGTGTGAGGGAGGGTAGTTGTGGGGTGCATGCTCCCATTGTGGGGCGGGAGGGGTGGGCATCGGTGTCCATCACTGGAGGCCAATCCTCCTGGTCATACTTCCCGAGCTGGCAACTGCTGCCACCTCATCCCAGGCAGCACTCCTGGCCCCACTGCATCTAGCAGCCTCCCCAGGTCAGTGTCCCTGAATCATGGGGCCGGTCTCCTAGGCGCCATTGTTGCGAGCTGACTGGGGTTGGCAGAGCAAGTGAAGTTTAATTACTGCTCGACCTTGCTGGCGGGGGGTCTGGCGAGCGCGGTCCCGATGAATCGGCTGGCAAGCCTTCATTTGCGGCGAGAAGCCCGTGAGTCTTCGTTAAGTGTGCCAATTAACCTTGAATTGCGTTGCTGGCCTTGCCTGACCGAGCGCAGGGAAGCTCGCGGCAATTCCCGCTCGCTACCACACTGAGACATCTTTCCGGAGAATTGCGTCCAAAGTTTCCAATTCCAAATTAGTTTTCAATCAGAAGAGCTCAAAATCTTTCTGATGTGCTGTAGTTTTGACCACTTTTAAATTTTACCTGACTGACTTTGTACCTCTTTTGGATTTTGATCCTGTGATTGGGCTTGAGGTGTTCTCCACTTCTTACTTGGTCATGCCCATACAGAATATTAATCTCGCATCTAAAAGTCAATGCAACTGGTCGAGCAGTTAGTGGCGAGAAGCCCGTCAGGCCTCGTTAATATGGGTTCGTACAATAAAGGGGCAAATTTCCTCAAGGTGTTCTCCTGTTTATCTGCTGGTTATGCCCTTTTTTCCTAGTAGTTTCTATGGCACGTCTGATGAAGTTGTGGATAAGTGGAAGAAACCTCAAAGGAATTTGCACAGTAAGCTGCTGAACTCCCCTCTGATATCAGGAAGTGTCACGCATGCAGTACTTAATAAAGACAGGTTTATGAGTAATCTGGAGATTGTGACTCCACACTGTGCTCTCATGCATTTTGTAGTAGCTTGCAAAGAGTTGCATGATGTGACACCAAACCTAAAAATGGAACAATATAAATGATTGTAAAAGGGCTGTGGGGGTGAGCTCGGCCCAATTTCCCAAGTGATGACTGCAAAACTCGCATTATAACACTGTTCAGCTCACTTTAATAGCCTTGTTATTCCGTAGCGTTCTTTTCAGTTCTCTGACCGAAGGTAGGTCTTGCCGATTATTCACTGATCACAGCAATGTGCCAAGAGATTTTACTATGGGTATAGTGCTGAGGCAGGCCCTGAGTCTTTCCTTAGATTTAATTATTTTTTCCTGATGAAAAGTCACAACCTGAAACATTAACTCTGTTTCTCTCTCCAGAGATGCTACGAAATCTCCTTAAATTTCCAGAATTTTAATTTTTATCGAAGATTTAATTGCAGTTGTGAATTTTAAGAAAAAACATTAATGTTGGAAATCTACAATAAAAACAGAATTCTGCAAATGTCCGGGTTAGTCAGCAACTAAAAAAGAAAAAGGATCAAATTTTGCTGTGATCCTTTTGATCAAGGTAGTACTTCCTTCCAAGGAGAATACAATTGACCTCAAAGCTTTTCAGGACACAATCACAGTGTATCGAAGCTTGAGGGTTCGATCTGACCCAAAAAACCATATAGTTTGTTCTGGGTGGGATTAGAGGGTCATTCCTAGCACTTGTAGCACCAGGAACAACCCTGCTATCTAACAGCACTCTGGGGTTTTTGTGAGCCTCAACGGGGATTTCTCCGTCGAGGCCGCACTCAGCTACATTTCCTGCACTATGGAGCTCCAACGAGCGGAGCTCCTCACGGTAGGAAGAGATTGAGAAATAGCACCCCAATCTCTTGACCCCCCCTCCCTCCGACGTGACCCTTGAACCCCCCAGCACCCCAGCCCATCTGTTGGGGGTCCTCGAGTCCCCATGTAACCCACCTCACACAGACAGGGCACCACCAGGCTCGATCCCAGGCATGGGCAAAATGCCATGTGGCACTGCCAGGGTGTCCAGATGGCACCAGCATGCCAGCATACCAGCCTGCCCAGATACCAGCCACCCAGGGGCCTCTGATCGCCTGGGAGACTCTCCCAAGTGTTGTTCCACCTGGTCCCTGTTTGTGGGGGCCAGTGCTAAATGGCGTCTTGTTGGGGTCTCCTCGGCGAGGCTGGTAGATCCCGAGAGCTAGTTCAATCTGGCATTGGCAGAGGTAAGTGAAAACTCACTTACCTCTGCAGGTCTGGGTCCTTCCCATTGTGGGTGGGATCCAGATCGCAATATCTCACAAGATCTCATTAGATCTCGGAAGGTGTAACGACTGTCGGGAATCCCAGGGGAGTCCTCTTCCGGGATCTACCGGCCGGGTCCTGTCTCGATTCCAACGGGACATGGCCGATAAATCCTGAGTTTGCAAAGTCAATGGAGGTCTGTCAATTTGTATGGGATATGTTGATGCCTTCCCTCCATCCCTATGCATCTCAAATAATATATGAAGCCACACCACAAACTTTGTTGGTGTTATGCGGTTTCAGCTTAACCAATATTAAATTTGTGTACTGCAAATTAGGTGCTAATGCCTAAACTGGCAGTTCTAGAGGATCCCAAACTCCCACTCCACTTAGCTAAAGTATTTGGGTTACACTCATGCTGTTACTGTAGCATCAGTTCAAAGTGAAACCACTTTGTATTAATGCTATTGTACAAGCAGAAAATTAAGAAGAAATACTTGCATTTGTAGATGCACCTTTCATGACCACAGGAGATCCTATAGTATTTTACAGCCAATGAAGTACTTTTGAAATGTTGCCATTGTTCTAATGTAGGAAATGTTGCATCCTTATTTCCTTCTGAACATTGGTGTAATCAAGACCAGAAATTCAATTATCATGTATGTAATAACCCTCACGAGACCCACGGTGATACCCCAATTGATCTCCCCGTGGGACTCATTGAATACGAGCTCCCCCGCTAGTGGGCAGAGGGCCATCAGCTGGGGCTCATAAAAATTACCTGATAAAAGCCGGCCTGGACTGGGACCGGCTGTTCAGTATTCCTGGATTGTAAGCCGAGTTGCGGTCTTTGCTTTTGTTGCCAAATTACAGTGCTTTTGGATTTACCTTCTTGGGATTCTTGAGTTTTTATAATGTAGGTTCAAATATGGCATGTGATATGTCGTCTGAATCTGCATTGGATGTGGATTATCACTGTATTTATCAGCCTGGCCTGTAGTTATCCCATCTATAACTGACATTAGGTCCACTATTTGTGTAAATCAGGTGCCTTATGCTTGTGTGAGACCCTTTGCCAGACTGGTTCACAATTGAGTGCAAGCTGCAGTCGGATTTCATGGGTGTACAGAAGTCGAAACAGAGGTCCTCAAACGGACACCTGGAGGCTGCCAGCAACAAAACAGAAGTACAAAATGTTGTTTTTGTTTGAATGTAGAACCAAGAAAAGCAGGAGTGTTCCTCTTGTTCCACATTAGAACTGGAGGCGCTGATGACATGCATGCGCTTCCTTTAGGTCCTTGCCCAGCATCTTGGCTGGACAATCTTTTTTCTCGCTCTGCGCCAACACACTGCCTCTGAGGTGACAACTGGCACCTGCAGCTCCTCGGTAACATACAAATAAGGCCGGCAAACCACTTTGCCCTAGCGCTTCCTCTTGTCTCTTTTGGTAGCTTGTTCTGCACCTGGATTGCATCCTGTTCTGGACAAAAATGCAGTTTCTAGATCAAATATCTAATAATCGGCTTCACATATTGCTGGATTCACGTTGATAAAATCGTCTACGGATTAAATTTCTGTGAGGGATCTTTTGTCCGTCTACTCCAACTTGTCTACTCTGCGTGTTTCCAAACCAGAAACCCTGGATGAACAGGGATATCCATGCTTGCTGAAGTCTAGGTCTGAGACGTTCAAGTCAGGTGACCCTGACCTATACAAGAAAGCCAGATATGATCGAAGGAGATCCATCAAAAATGCCAAAAGACAGTACCGGACCAAGCTCAAGTCCCAGGCTAGCCACACGGACCCCCGCCGACTGTGGCAAGGTCTGCAAGACATAACGGGCTACAAGATGAAGGCATGTAAAATCACCAGCTCCAATGCTCCCCTCCCTGATGAGCTCAATGCATTCTATGCACTCTTTGAACAAGAGGTCAGCAAGAGCATGCCCTCCACCCTAGAAGCCTCGGATGAACTTGTAACTGAGTTCACCATTGCAGATGTCAGAGCAGCCTTCTCGAAGGTCAACCCACGGAAAGCCACTGGCCTGGATGGGGTACCCGGACAAACATTTAGGTCTTGCGCAGATCAGCTGGCATGTGTATTTGCAGACATCTTCAATCTCTCTTTACAACAATCTGAGGTCCCTATCTGCTTCAAGAAGATGACCATCATCCCTGTCCCAAAGAAAAGCCAAGCAGCGTGCCTTAATGACTATCGTCCAGAGGCTCTGACATCCATCATTATGAAGTGCTTTGAAAAGTTAGTCACGGCATGTATCAACTTCAGCCTCTCGGATTCATAGAATTATAGAATCATAAAATTTACAGTGAGAAGGAGGCCATTTGGCCCACTGAGTCTGCAACGGTCCTTGGAAAGAGCACACCATATAATCCCACACTTCCATCCTATCCCCGTAACCCCACCTAACCTTTTTGGACACTAAGGGCAATTTAGCATGGCCAATCCACCTAGTCTGCAGATCTTTGGACTGTGGTAGGAAACCGGAGCACCCGGAGGAAACCCATGCAGACACGGGAGGAAAGTGCAACTTCTCGACTTGGAAATCCTCCTTGATTAGAGATCAAATTGTTTCTGGATTGCATGATACTAAGGTGTGAGTGTGTCTTATACGAGAAAATGAGCTCCAATTAGAAGATGCCATAAAAATTTGCCATGCTAGTGAACTAGCAGCACAACATGTTAGTACGTTATTGCAAGAACTTTTGGCGCAAATAATGCAAGTGATGCATTGGTGTTGTGAAGCACTTAAAAAATAAATGTGGTCTCAACAGCCATTCTAAAGGTCTGAATATACAGCCATTGCATGTAAATGATGTGGTTACAAGCACCTACCAAGGCAATGTCCAGCGTTTGGCAAAATATGCACAAAGTGCAAAGGGAAGAATCTCTTCGCGAAACACTGTCTCTCAACTAAGAAAATTAATGCAGGGCAGTCGATTAACGTGATCAATTTGGTGTCGGATGAAGATATGGCAAATGAAGCCTTACCGAATAAAATGCCGCCCACAAGTATAAGGAGTGCTGAAAGTAATATTGCAGAAGTAACAAGGGACAAATGGACTGTACCTTTGATTATCAATCAATCGCTAATTACTGTTAAATTAGATACTGGTGCAAAGGCAAACCTAATCAGTATAAGTGATTTTAAGACCATGCAGCTAAAGCTGAGAATTCAAAATAAGCCGGTCTTACTTAAAGTATACATTGGTAAGAAGATTGACACCTTGGATATGTGCGAATTAGACGTGCAAGTAAAAAACAAAGTGTACAAGCTGAAGTTCTCAATTGTTGCTGAAGGTCGAGATCATATTGGGTGATGAAGCGTGTGAGGCACTGGGATTGGGGTGAAGAGTCTATAGCACTGACTGTCCACTGAGTACACATAGTGGCTCAGTGGAGTCCACTGTACAGGTCTTTCCGGAAATATTCAAGAGCTTTGGTGTCCTGCCTTTCATATATAAAATACAATTAAGAGAGGATGCTCAAACAGTTGTACATGCTCCTCAAAGAGTTCCAGCACCATTATGTGACCATCTCAAAGCAGAGTTAGATGGGATGACACAACTTAAAGTCATAAGGAAAATAGAAGAGCCTACAGATTGGGTCAACTCAATGGTCTGTGTGAAAAAGAAGAATAACGATCTCTGGATTTTTGTGGATCCCAAGGATTTGGACTCATGCAATGAAAGGGAACATTATCAAATTCCCAAAAGGGAAGAGATCACAAGTGAGATGTCTGGTGTGAAATTTTTTACCAACCTAGATGCATTGCAGGGATTCTGGCAGTTCAAACTTGATGAAGAAAGTACCAGGTTCTGCACATTCAATACTCCTTTTGGCAGATGTTGCTTTCTTCGCATGGCCTTTGGCATTATATCTGCAACCGAGATATTCCATAGAGCTATGGAACATGTCATTGAGGGCATTGAGAGGGTCCAGGTCTATGTCGTGACATTATTGTATGGGGTTCCACCTTAGAGGAACACAATGACAGACTGATCAAGGTCTTACAAAGCATCAGGCGGAATGGGCTAAGGCTCAATAAGTAGTAAATGGGCTACTATTAAGGCAAGAAAGAATTGTGATTCCACAGTCTCTACACAACGATATGCTAAAACTAATTCATGAAGGTCACCTCGGGATTGAGTAGTGCAAACAAAGAGCCAGAGATACTGTGTAGTGGCCTGATATGAACAAGGATATAGAAGACATGATAGAGAAATGTGAAACGTGTCAAAAGTATCAGTCCTGGCAAGCAAAATAATCAATAAACATAGCTGAAATACCATCAATTCCTTGCCAAAAAGTTGGAATTAATTTATTCTACTTCAGTGGCAAGGAATATCTGATAGTCATTGACTATTATTCAAATTTTCCAGAAATAGCCCTTCTGTTAAGCTCCTCGGCAAGTTGCATGATAATGCATACAAAATCAATGTTTGCAAGACATGACATACCTAAAACTGTGATGATTGATAATGGTCCATTTTTCTATTGCAAAGAATGGCAAGAGTTTGCGATACAATATGATTTTGAACACATTACTTTGTGTCCATTATACCCACAATCGAAAGTTAAAGCGGCGAAGGGAGTTCAAATAATAAAGCAGCTATTAAAAAAGGCTTTGGACAGAAAAACTGTATCTAGCTCTACTGAGTTATAGAACTTCACCTTTAAGCTGTGGTTTGTCACCTGCAGAGTTACTGATGAATCGCAAGCTACGTACCACATTGCCATTCCACACAAAGACAAGGCAAAACAAAAAGTTAAGATGTAAGCTGGAATCTCAGAGGCGAAAACAGAAGGCATCTACTGTACTCCCTATACACACGACGGTGCGCAAGTTTTAACTCCAACTCATTCTATAAGTTTGCGGATGATACGACTGTGGTGGGTCGTATCTCAAACAACAAAGAATCAGACTACAGAAGGGAGATAAGTCACTTGGTTGCATGGTGTACCGAAAACAACCTCTCTCTAAATTTCGGAAAGACCAAGGAACAGATCATCAACTTCAGGAAGCTTAGCAAGTCCAAGATCATACTCGGTAGTGACAGAACAAGGACAGATTTTGACAAGAAATTGTCGGGCACCATTGAAAACAAAAGAACCTGCTCAAGAACAGCAAGACGATGGTGTTGTGAAGACTTCTATCAGCCTGAACCAACACAAACATTGGAAGAGTCAGACTTGAATATACAGAATGACATATAAAACAGTGACACAACCTTATCAGATACACCAACTGATATTTAAAATAGTAACACAGGTTCACCAAGCATACCAAGGTTGAGAAGATCAACAAGGAAGATAAAGAAACCAGAGCGGCTGAATTTGTGATTGGACAATAAAATTTGTGAATTGTGTAAGAATATAAGAACTAGGCGCAGGAGTAGTCCATCTGGCCCCTCGAGCCTGCTCCGCCATTCAATGAGATCATGGCTGATCTTTTGTGGGCTCAGCTCCACTTTCCCGCCTGAACACCATAACCCTTAATCCCTTTATTCTTCAAAAAACTATCTATCTTTATCTTGAAAACATTTAATGAAGGAGCCTCAACTGCTTCACTGGGCAGGGAATTCCATAGATTCACAACCCTTTGGATGACAAAGTTCTTCCTAAACTCAGTCCTAAATCTACTTCCCCTTACTTTGAGGCTATGCCCCCTAGTTCTGCTTTCACCCGCCAGTGGAAACAACCTGCCCGCATGTATCTATCTATTCCCTTCAGAATTTTATATGTTTCTATAAGATCCGCCCGCATCCTTCTAAATTCCAACGCGTACAGTCCCAGTCTACTCAACCTCTATACATAATCCAACCCCCTCAACTCTGGGATAAACCTAGTGAATCTCCTCTGCACACCCTCCAGCGTCAGTACGTACTTTCTCAGGTAAGGAGACCAAAACTGAACACAATACTCCAGATGTGGCCTCAGTAATGCCTTATACAGTTGCAGCATAACCTCCCTAGTCTTAAACTCCATCCCTCTAGCAATGAAGAACAAAACTCCATTCACCTTCTTAATCACCTGTTGCACCTGTAAAACAACTTTTTGCCACTCATGCACTAGGACACCCAGGTTCCTCTGCACAGCAGAATGTTTTAATATTTTATCATTTAAATAATAATCCCTTTTGCTGTTATTCCTACCAAAATGGACAACCTCACATTTGTCAACATTGTATTCCATCTGCCAGACCCGAGCCCATTCACTTAAACTATCCAAATCCCTCTGAAGACTTCCAGTATCCTCTGCACTTTTTGATTTACCACTCATCTTAGTGTCGTCTGCAAACTTGGACACATTGCACTTGGTCAAAGTGCAGTAAAGTACAGTGTTACTCATTTTATGTGTATTGTTTACAGGAATGATGTGTAGTATGTTTTTAATTCTCAAGGAAAGGGGATGTAATGATATGCCGTAACAGTGGAGAGAACAGTGTATATAACAAAGGTATACGGCCTCCGACCACTAGGTGTTATGCAAGAGGAACAGGACATTGGAACCGGACAAAACCATTCTTGATCAGAGTTACAGGAGCTGTTAGTAGCATGGTTAGAAGCTCCACAGTTTGGTTAGCAATAGTTTAGTCTACCCACAGTTTATTCAACATTAAATAACTGGGGCTGGTTTCTCCACCGTCGGGATGCTCCATTTTGCCGGCAGCCCGGGGGTTTCCCGACGGTGTGGGGTGTGACGGATTTAGGTTATTCCGGACCTGATAATACTTTATTAATAACCTATGCTCTAGGTTAACCCACCAAAAGAGGGAAATCTGTTTTCCTGCCAAGACTCATAATAGATCTCACGAAGGGAGAATGCTTTTCCGGGTCTCAGACAGTTAAACAGGATCTCAGTTATTTTCTGTGGGGAAAGTTCAGATCCGTCACTCATAAATAAATCGTTACCTCTAACGTCGTGGGTCCTTAGTCATTTAGATTTCCTAAATGAGTGTTGTGGATTTTGGACTTTGAGCGTGATTCCACACAGTATAATTTTTTTTTAAAAATGTTTTTATTCTCCATTTTCACATTTTCCTTCAGAATTTACACCCCACCCACAAACAGTAAACGGTAACAAATACAAAATCAATCCCCTTAACAATACCAACAATCCCATCCTCCCACCACCCCAAACAACGGCCCACCTGTCAATATATGCATCCAATAAAACAAACCCTCCCATGGTGGCAACAAATTCCCCCCCAACTTTCCACCCCGGCTAGACCACTCGGACCATGTTCTGCCTGGCTCCGATGGCCGCAGCCCCTCCCCCCATCTCCCGTTCACTGGCCGGCTTAAACCGGCCGGCGTGGAGGCCCCCGCCCGGGTCCCTTTCCCCCTTGCCCGGCCCTAGGAAAGCCCAGAAATACCCTTTGAACACACAAAACCTGCATATCCACCTACACCCCAAAGAATCCTCATTTCGAGTGAAAGTCCCATCACTTACCTTGTCCAAATATATACAACATTGGCTCCTTTAGCCCATACACCCGCACACAGTGAAACAAAAAAATAAGAAAATACAGTCAGTCATGAGGTCACATCGGCACATGGCCATTTCTCAATTTCTCAGTTCTGCCAGTCCTTCTGCCTTCGCAAACTCCTCTGCTGCTTCCGCCGTTCCAAAATAAAAGTCCCTGAACTTGTAAGTCACCCTCAGCTTCGCTGGATATACAATGCCGCATTGCACCTTGCTAATGTACAGTGCCCTCTTCACCCGGTTGAAGGCAGCCCGCCTCCTCGCCAGCTCCACCGTAAAGTCCTGGTATACACGTATACCAGCTCCAGCCCACTGCACCGCCCGCTTCTGCTTGGCCCAGCTCAGGACCTTCTCCTTCACACTGTACCTACGGAAGCACAGAGTCACTACCCTTGGCGGCTCACTTGCCATTGGTACAGGCCTCCACGACCGATGAGCCCGATCCAGTTCCTATCGGGAGGGATCCTCCCCCTCCCCCAATAGTTTCGCCAGCATCACGGCAAAATACTCAATCGGCTTCGGTCCTTCAACTCCTTCGGGCAGCCCCACAATCCTCAAATTCTGTCGCCTGGATCTGTTTTCCAGGTCTTCCATTTTTCCTCGCAGATGGTTGTTAATGTCCATCACCTTCCGCATCTCCTTCCCCATCGAGGCATGTTGTTAACCGTGCTGCAATAATGTCTCCTCCACTTCTTTCAGCACCTCCCCTTGCTCTCGCACCTCCGCCACTGCGTTCGCCACCGCCGTCATCACTGGGGAAATCGCCTCCTCCACCAGCACACTCAAAACCTCTCTCATCTCCTTCCTCATTGTGTCCATGTATCTTGTAAACTGCCTTTCGAATTCCACAGCCATCACCTTAGTTATTTCTTCAGCCGTAAGCAATACAGCCTCCCCTGGTGCTCCAGCGTCCATTTTCCTTGGTGACCCCGCGGTGACCTTTCCACTCCCCGATGGACCTTCAGCTGTTTTCTTTATGGACGATTTTTTGCTTACCCTCGACATTTTTCTTCACTGTACCTTCACTGTTTCATCCTGCTTTTGCTGCCTCCGTGGACCCTGGGACCGGGCTTAAAGCCCCGAAAATGCCGTTCCCGAACGGGAGCCCTCCATTGTGCAGCCGCCTCCCGCCCGCCGTCACCGGATGTCCACACAGTATAATTTTAACCAAAGTATTTTTATGATAAAAAAATACGCCCAATAGATACAGAATTGCAGAGTTAAAAATATAAATCGAATAACAGTCTTCAATAACAGTCTGTTAATACACTAACTATCTCAATGGAATGAGATATCTGAGACATGGAAAATCCTAAAATATCTCCTATCAATTTCTTAATACTTTTCTGAGAAGTTAAACAAAACCATACTTACAACACCCGTGGTTTTGTCTGACAAGACAAGCTTTTAAAAACAGAACTAACTCGCACCCCGAAGGCGGGTCAGCAGGAAAATGTGTTGGTGTAACTTTCTGCTAAGCTGCCTTCTCGTTATATACATGAAATTCCCTTATCGGTCAAGGACGGCGTCTGTCATTTTGTCATTTATAGTTGGTTAATTGCCTATAGCCAAATGGCTAATTGGATGTATTATCATTAATAGATCTTTTAATGGTCGTAGGGTCTGTGTAAATGTCAGGTGTCCTAGGATATATTGGCAAAGGGGGCCCGTATCGAGGCCTGTCTTTTTTCAGTGTTGTCATGTTCTTTAGATACCAAAACAGACACTTTTGTGAGGGTGTTATTCTAAGTGTCAAGAAGTATAGTTAGGGAAAGATTTGTCTATCTGTTTACCTGAAGGATTCCCTGTCCTTATGTTTTGACTATCTATAGGTTCAGGGAGTAATCCCAAAGAATTTTATGGTTTATCAAAAGAACAACCTTTCTTTGTTTGTATTAATGAGTCTTTGGTACCAGCTTCGAGTTTCTCCTATCAGGTGGTAACCTCTACCTGACCTTTAGCTGAAGTGGTTTTATTCCACATTGAATTCGAAAGCTGTTTGTATTAATGCCTTATTTTAAACCGAATTCTGCGGCGAACGTGATATTCATCACAGGGGCTGCTCCACAATGGGAAACCCCATTGACCAGCCGGCGAAATGGTGTATCCCGCCGGCATGCTGAATCAGAAATCTAGCGCGGAGGGACGGAGAATCCAGCCCTTGGTCTTGAACTAGATGTTCTGCCGTACACTGGTTCATTTATTATCATAGTACACAAACATAACAAGGTATATGGGCCAAATGCTGCCAATCGGGACTAGCTTAGTGGTTAAAAACTGGGCGGATGGTCAAGTTGGGCCGAAGGGCTTGTTTCCAAGCTGTAAATATGACTCTATAACTCACTCTGTTTCTGGAACATGTTGGTAGGGCAGTGAAGTGGGTGCAGTGAAATGTGTTGATGCTTACTGTCCATTTTACATTTTTGAAGTTAAAAACATTAAAGGCCTTAATTATGAAAGGATTCAGTGCTTTTTATTCTTCATTTTGTTCAGGTGATTTTACAATCAAGCTAGACATGCAGGGCTACAATTTCTCTCTTTCTGTGCAGCCCAACCAATCAATCCCAAGGCAACTCCTGCTTGCACAGCAGTATACAAAGAAACTGTGTGTTTCCACAAAATCAATTATAGCAGCTGACACTAAACTCCAGGAGATGATCAACTCAATGCTACAGGCCGAAGATAAGCATCTTGAAATGGTGAAGCATGTGAATGATTCCTATCAAGAGCAGACACGATGTTTATCAAATGCTAAAGATAATTTCATGGAAGTAAAGCGAGCAAAAAATCTGTCAAATGTACACAAGGGATTAGCCGATAGAGTACTTAAAGACATAGCAGAACTAGCAGGCATAAAAGTCTGAAAGTTCAGAATTGATACACAATCAGGTCATCTAATACGTTGTGGTTTCATGGCTACAAAAATTGCCGTGGAATTTGGTTATCCATTTGGACTTTGCCTTCTGTTACTATTTTCCATTGTTTTCCTGCCTCCGTAATTTCCTTCATTGAAATGAATACCTGGGTCATCAACATCGATACAAACTGATTGCAAATGATATTGGATTTCTATCTATCCACACATTCCCCCACCCCCGCCTCACTAAAAACAATTCTTTAATTTCCAGCTACAGTATTTCATACCTTGAACACACCGCCGGTGGGAAGTAAATTTTCTTTGGTGAGGTACTGTAAAAGAATGTAAATTTATATCCTTTATCTACAGCTCAAGTGTGCAATGGGTGAAATGCATGAGGATTAAATAACCTCAAGTCAATTGGTTTCACAGATCTCTGTTGTCAGTTTAACAGCCAAGTGTACAAAGTCAGGAATGTTTGGGAATTACAAAAATGTAATTCACTTGGCGTTGGACAAACTTCTGACACCTTTCTAAGAGAACATGATGTAGCATTGACCAGAGCTTCAGGGTACTGCCCGGGCTTGACCCTTACTGCCCCCTGGAGGCTGTAATTACCTGTGTGTCCACGGCGGGTTACCTTGGTCAGATTCCCGTTTGTCAAAAGCTGTTGTAAGCCCCACTGATGTGACCTGGGGGGATTATTTAATGTGGGGTGGGGGTCCCTAATGATATTACAATATATAGTAAGGGGTTCCTAACTGTTATAACCTGCCTGCTTACCATTGGCTGGGGACTAATGACAATCCCACAATCCTGTGGGAGTATGAGCTTCCCCAATGAGGGGGGGCGGAGAAACCATTAGTAAACTCCATGTATAAATAAAGCTGGCCAGTTTGGAACCAGCAGGAAGGAGTGTGCAGCAAGGGAAGTTGCTGCTGCTGTTATATATATATATATATGTTATTGTAAATAAATATTATTACTTTGTATCCTTAAAACTCGTGCTGGATTCTTCGTGGCCCTCACAAAACTGGCGACGAGGGTTGAAGTGAATAGCTGTCTACACGGCTGAAGCCACCTCCCTGGATTTTTGTTGGATACAGGTTGGAAGTTGTTTTCTATTATACCATGCCTCTGTACGGACGTTTGGATGTTTTTGATGCTGCGCTGTAAAGCTGGAACCAGTATGCACAACGGATGTGTTACTCTTTCCGGGCAAACAATATCACCGAAAACGAGCGCCAGGTGGTCATATAGCTCACCGCCTGCGGCCCCCATACGTTTGGGGTGATTAGGAGCCTTACGTACCCAGCTGCGCCGGACACCAAAACGTTTGATGAACTTGTGAATTTAGTGGGGCAACATTTGAACCCAACCCCGTCCACGATAGTCCAGCGTTACCAGTTTAATACTGCTGAGAGGGCCCCAGGAGAATCCCTTGCCGATTTTCTATCCAGGCTACGCAGGATTGCGGAGTACTGTGACTATGGTGAGACCTTGTCAGAAATGTTACGCGACCGTTTGGTTTGCGGTAGTAACATTGCGGCCACCCAGAGAAAGTTGTTAGCTGAGCCAACATTGACTTTTCAACAGGCCATTCAAATAGTATTGTCCCGAGAGAGCGCAGAATGAGGAGTGCAGGAGCTACAGGGAATGGAGGTGCATGCCTTGGGGCGCAACCCCTTCCGTCTGAAAGCGTCCCCCCGCACTCCTGCGGTACCTTGGGCGAGGCAACGTCCGGATCGACGCCAGTGGCCATCGGACACTCCTCCCCGAAGGGAGCCTTCTCCAGAACCAATGGATGAGGAGCCGTGTCCGTGTCAGACTTGTAGGCTCCGACCCCGTCGCGGACGCCAGTCCTGGGGGCGCCAGAGGCGCCGTTGTTCTGACCGAAACTGGGACCAGCCCAGGGGCTGTACCTTCCATGTGGATGAACCTGCGGCAACTACTCCTGAGGACATGGAGACGGAGGACAACTGCCTGCAGCTGCATTGTGTGGCAGCTCCCCGTGTGGCCCCCATTAAGGTGACAGTACGGACCAATGGTCACCTGCTTGAGATGGAGTTGGACACTGGCGCAGCGGTCTCCGTGATCGCCCAGAGGATATTCGACCGCATCAAGCAGGGTATACAGACCCTTACATTAACCGACTCACAGGCCAGGTTGGCCACCTACACGGGGGAACCACTGGACATCGCAGGAACTACAATGACCCCTGTTGTTTATGGACGCCAGGAGGGGCGTTTCCCACTTATCGTGGTGCGCGGCCATGGGCCCAGCCTGTTGGGTCAGGACTGGTTGCGCCATTTGCGGTTGCAATGGCAGCACATCCTCCAAACAGTTTCTGGAGGGTTGACTGAGGTACTAGGACGATACCCAGATGTATTCCAGCCCGGTTTGGGGAAAATAAAAGGGGCTGTAGCCCGTATCCAAGTCGAACCAGGAGCCACGCCGTGCTATTTCCGGGCATGCCCGGTGCCTTACGCCTTGCTCGTGGAGCTCAGGTAGAAGTGGAGCTCACTCGTTTGGAGAGTTTGGGTATTATCAGGCCCGTCCGTTTCGCTGACTGGGCAGCACCAATTGTACCTGTAATGAAGCCAGATGCCACAGTTCACTTGTGTGGCGACTATAAACTTACAGTGAATAAGGCTTCCCGACTCGACCGATATCCAATGCCTCGCATAGAGGATCTCTACGCGAAGCTTGCAGGTGGACTCTCGTTCAGAAAATTAGATATGATTCACGCCTACCTACAGTTGGAGCTGGACCCTGCCTCCCGACCATATGTAACGATTAATACACACCGGGGCCTGTATGAATATACACGATTGCCCTTTGGAGTATCCTCTGCCTGCGCTATTTTTCAACGTGTTCTGGAGGGCATTTTGAGAGGTTTACCGCGTGTCGCTGTCTAATAGATGACGTTTTGATTACAGGGACGTCGGAGCAGGAACATTTGGAAAATCTGGAGGCTGTCCTTTGACGCTTTTCGGAGGCTGGAGTCCATTTACGTCGCACAAAGTGCGTATTTCAGGCAAAGGAAGTAGTCTACCTAGGTTATCGGGTGGACCGCGAAGGTTTGCACCCCGTCGCAGAGAAGGTGCGCGCGATTCAACAGGCCCCCGCCCCGATTGACACTTTGCATCTTTGTTCTTTTCTCGGTCTCATAAACTATTACGGGAAGTTCCTCCCCAATCTGGCAACTACGCTGGCCCCGTTGCACCTTCTGCTAAAGAAAAATCACACCTGGGTTTGGGGTCAGCCGCAAGAAACCGCTTTCCGGCGGGTAAAGCAACAATTGTCGTCATCTCGGTTACTAACCCACGATGATCCTGGAAAGCCTTTGCTCATCACATGTAATGCATCCCCGGATGGAATTGGGGCCGTCCTGTCCCACAAGATGGAGAACAGGGCCGAGCGGCCGATAGCTTTCGCCTCCCGCACATTGACTGCAGCGGAGAAAAAGTATGCGTAGATCGAAAAGGAGGGCCTGGCAGTGGTTTTTGCGGTGAAACGCTTCCACCAGTACGTGTATGGCCGCCATTTCACTATCGTGACTGATCATAAGCCTCTGCTGGGACTTTTCAGAGAGGATAAGCCAATACCGCCCATTGCTTCCGCACGGATCCAGCGCTGGGCTTTGTTGCTTGCTACATACGAGTAGTCTCTGGAGCACAAACCAGGAACGCAGATAGTGAATGCCGACGCACTGAGCCGATTGCCTTTATCGACCAGCCCCATGTCGACCCCCACGACTGGTGAGGTGGTTGCAACCCTAAATTTTATGGACACCTTGCCTGTCACGGCATCACAGATCCGTGAGTGGACCCAGACGGAGCCAGTCCTGTCAAAGGTTCGGCACATAGTCCTGTATGGTGGGCAGCATAGACAGCTCCCAGGCGAGTTGCGGGCATTTTCCCCCAAGCTTTCAGAATTCAGCGTGGAAGACAGCATTCTCTTGTGGGGGACGCGTGTGATTGTCCCGGAAAAAGGACAGGAGCAGATACTAAGCGACTTGCACAATGGGCATCCAGGTGTGACCAAAATGAAAATGTTGGCCCGGAGTTATGTCTGGTGGCCAGGCCTCGACACCGACATTGAGAAGGTGGCCCAAAACTGTTCCATTTGCCAGGAGCATCAGAAGCTTCTGCCGGCCTCGCCCCTACATCACTGGGAATGGCCAGGGCGGCCTTGGGCGCGCTTGCATGCGGATTTCGCCGGCCCTTTTCAAGGATCCATGTTCCTTCTATTAATCGACGCCCAGTCTAAATGGCTAGAGGTGCATAAGATGCTAGGCACATGAACCTGCGCAACAATTGAGAAGATGCGTTTGTCCTTTAGTACGCATGGCCTCCCCGAGGTGCTGGTCACGGATAACGGCACTCCATTCACGAGTGAGGAGTTTGCGAGGTTCATGAAGATGAACGGCATATGCCATATCCGCACTGCCCCTTACCACCCGGCTTCAAATGGGTTGGCAGAGCACGCAGTGTAGACATTCAAACGAGGCCTAAAGGAGCAGTCTTCCGGATCAATGGACACGAGACTGGCTCGCTTTTTGTTTTCGTATAGGACCATCCCCCATGCGGTGACTGGGGTAGCTCCCGCAGAACTCCTAATGGTCCGGAGACTTCGCACCCGCCTTAGTATGGTTTTCCCGGACATTGGCGCAAAAGTACGCCGCACACAAGAACGGCAGGGACAGGGTTTTTCTCAGCATCGGCCGATTCGGCAGTTTGTGCCCAATGACCCAATGTTCGTTAGGAATTTTGCTGGTGGTGCCCAGTGGGTTCCTGGCGTAATCGTTCGCCAAACGGGCCCTATATCTTACCAGGTGCAAGCCCAGGGTCGTCTCCAGCGCAAACATGTAGACCACGTTCGGTCCAGAAGACTATCCTTTCCAAAGATTCCCCGCCCCCGGAGCTCATTGCTACAGCCACAGAGACCAGAGACAATGGAAGGTAGTCCTCACAATCTTCCTCTGGTCCCTCACTCAAAGCCTGCGCAGGTCGTTACAGAACCGCGCGGAGATAGAAACGCCGAGGTGACAGAGGCAGCAGACTCTGACTCCGAGATGGAGACACAGGACGCATCAGAGGGGGAATCCTCGGGCCCATGGGCCGTGGATGTACAACCGTTACGCCGTTCATCACGGAAACGCCAGTCTCGTTACACGCCGCCTGATCCAGCGCCGCGTGCAAATGGTGTCCGGCCTGCGGCAAAATGAGTCCGACGCCCTCCTTCGCCAGGGTCTTCGGTGGATTCCTTGGACTTTGGGGGTGAGGGATGTTATAACCTGCCTGCTTACCATTGGCTGGGGACTAATGACAATCCCACAATCCTGTGGGAGTATGAGCTTCCCCAATGAGGGGGGCGGAGAAACCATTAGTAAACTCCATGTATAAATAAAGCTGGCCAGTTTGGAACCAGCAGGAAGGAGTGTGCAGCAAGGGAAGTTGCTGCTGCTGTTATATATATATATATGTTATTGTCAATAAATGTTATTACTTTGCATCCTTAAAACTCGTGCTGGATTCTTCGTGGCCCTCACAAAACTGACCTTTCATGGAACGAACCCCATTACATCATTGGTGGGGGCTGGGACAATCGGAACAGGAAATCCCGACAGTGCAAAAGCTGCTTGGAACTCCCGTTGGATTCTCCACGGGATGCCCTCGCCATCATTCCCGCCCGCCAAAATCAGGGGTGGAAAATCCCCCTAAGTGATTGTTCCCATACACTTTATGGTAAAGTCAACCTTTCTTAAGTATCTTCTTTTGAGATCTGCCTTTGTTATTACTTAAATTACCTGTTGACAGAGGGTAATTTATTCATTCATTAATATTGAGAGGAATTCGCCAACATTCATTAAATTCTCAGGTTAAAGGAAAAATTAATTAATTTTATCCACAATAAAATAGCTGGGAGAGTTTTCCATCCCCAGCATAGCTTTTTGTAGCTGGGGAGGTGGCCTGCCATTGGCCTGCAGCAGAATCTTCCAGTCCCGCCATTGTCAACAGGCTTTCCTGGTGGGCCAGCTGGAAAATATCGGCTCTTGTTAATAAATCAGGCTGAGTAATTGATCAGATTTATTTGTGATATGATTATTGTTGTGTTTCCAGGTTCACATATACTCCAGGGGAAATATTTCCTCTGTCCACCATTTGTAGCCATTCAAACACAATTAATTCTCACAGCTGTCAGAAGAGGGAAAATGTGTTTGTGTAGTGGCTTTCCAAGCAGCATTGACTGCCTCCAGGGAATGCAAGATTGCAATGGAAAGACACTTTTCCCCCTTTCTTGGGCATAAATTGTCTATAAACAGATGAGACAGTCTTCCCAAATTCTCTTGAACTTGATAATGATGAATTGGATGTCATCCATCCTGGGTGAATCACACCATTTTAAGAAATATGTTTGTGAAGCAATATCACTTTTAGTAACACTGCGATTTTTTTCTTATGTACATACAATAAATACTTAATAGCCAACTATGAAGAACATTATCCTGTATTTGTACAAACAGTGTTGCTGAAAATTACACAATCACGTTTGGGATATTGTAAAAAGGTTACATGCTCCAGATTTTATTTTTACTACTAACTTAACATCTGTTGCATAAAATAAACCTCATTATGTTTGAAATAAAATGACAATTAGTCATTTCTTCTGTATTTCTGTACATTCCTTGACTAGACTATAATTTCTTTTACGTTATTGCAACAAGATGTAGCTGTGGAATGTAAATCACAATATATGACCTGAATTTCACGTAAAGCGGTTAGCAGGTTCAATCTGTTCAGGCAATAGTGTCTTTCCCCACAGTCCTGCCATTCTGTCTCATTTCTTTCCTCCAACTGTACTGATACAGAAACAGGAATAAATATTATAACAATTATATAAATTACGCTCAAAAATGATCTTCATGCAGTGCATGAAACATTATTGAGTGGAAATTGGCATGTATTGTGCCTATTTTCTGGGTGTCAGTTTAGCAGCGTGGCATCCTCTGCCCAACCTGCACCAACATTGGCCCCACTGGCAAATTCCATTGTTGTTCCACTGTTACTTACAGTGCTGTATATATTCTCTGTTACTATTTGTTCCATTGTTACTCACTGTGTTATATATTGTTGTTCTTCTGTGGCTCCGCCCCACTGGGTGTTGTGTATAGTTGACTGATCTGTAGCCCTGTCTCCAATCTGGGTTCAGCAGCAGACAGGCTACATCTTAGAGAATTAAAACCATTGCTTTGTTTTCTACAACTTGCCTCGTGTGTAATTCATGGTGCATCAGTTAGTCAGTGTGAGTGGGTGAATTTGTGTGGTGAGTGAGTCAGTGTGAGTGAGTGAATTTGTGTAGGTGAGTTAGTCAGTATGAATGAGTGAATTTGTGTAGGTGAGTGAGTCAGTGTGAGTGAGTGAATTTGTGTAGGTGAGTGAGTCAGTATGAATGAGTGAATTTGTGTAGATGAGTGAGTCAGTGTGAGTGAGTGAATTTGTGGAGGTGAGTTAGTCAGTGTGAGTGAGTGAATTTGTGTAGGTGAGTGAGTCAGTGTGAGTGAGTGAGTATGTGTAGGTGAGTGAGTCAGTGTGAGTGAGTGAATTTGTGTAGGTGAGTTAGTCAGTGTGAGTGAGTGAATTTGTGTAGGTGAGTGAGTCAGTGTGAGTGAGTGAATATGTGTAGGTGAGTTAGTCAGTGTGAGTGAGTGAATATGTGTAGGTGAGTTAGTCAGTGTGAGTGAGTGAGTATGTGTAGGTGAGTTAGTCAGCGTGAGTGAGTGAATTTGTGTAGATGAGTGAGTCAGTGTGAGTGAGTGAATTTGTGTAGATGAGTGAGTCAGTGTGAGTGAGTGAATATGTGTAGGTGAGTTAGTCAGTGTGAGTGAGTGAATATGTGTAGGTGAGTGAGTCAGTGTGAGTGAGTGAATTTGTGTAGGTGAGTTAGTCAGTGTGAGTGAGTGAATATGTGTAGGTGAGTTAGTCAGTGTGAGTGAGTGAATTTGTGTAGGTGAGTTAGTCAGTGTGAGTGAGTGAATTTGTGTAGGCGAGTTAGTCAGTGTGAGTGAGTTAATTTGTGTAGGTGAGTTAGTGTGTGTGAGTGAGTGAATTTGTGTAGGTGAGTTAGTCAGTGTGAGTGAGTCAGTGTGAGTGAGTGAATTTGTGTAGATGAGTGAGTCAGTGTGAGTGAGTGAATTTGTGTAGGTGAGTTAGTCAGTGTGAGTGAGTTAATTTGTGTAGATGAGTGAGTCAGTGTTGTAGCCATGTAAAATGGCCACCTGCAAAGGATCATGGGAATTGTGGTCAATTTGGGACACAGACAGGTACACAGCCTCTGTGTATTGTGCAAAGAAACCAGACTTGGCTGAAACTTGCATCCATTGAGAATCAATTACCATTTTCCTCAAGACAATAGCATTTGCATTAAGGACCATCAACGATAGCAGACTAACCGGCGCCAATCCCCTTATTTGGAAAGGCCTACGTGCCTGGGACAATGATAGCTAGGACCCGCCCAGCCATCGAGCTATCCGTCCCCTAATTGGCTAAGATCGATGAAGGTGATCGAAAACCCTATCGGTCCATTGGACCTGGAGTAAGGACCGCCCAAAAGGGCGCGAAAGAGACGAAGGATAAAAAGCCCTGCGCACGAGAGATCAATCTCATTTGGGACCGGCCTGTGTGCGACCAACTGTAGCAGAACAACCAAGTTCAAGGACCCATGACCATCCTGAAGGACGAGTCCAGCTGAGACGAACTCAACAACTCCCGACCGACCACGTGGACCCGGATAAAGGCCTCATCTCGCACAGTGCCGGTCACTCGAAGTTAAGTGAAGGTCATCTTAGTTGTTAGGTGTAGTTTAGTATGGAGCTACGTGTATTATTGCACAGAGATACAAGTCTTATGTTATTAATAAACTGTGTTTTGAGCTAACATATTGGTTGTGTGGTCATTTGGTCAACATAAGAAACAACTTGTGGTTCACATAAAGGATAAAAGGCAATAGTGTGAGTGAGTGAATTTATGTAGGTGAGTGAGTCAGTATGGATGAGTGAATTTGTGTAGGCGAGTGAGTCAGTGTGAGTGAGCAAGTCAGTGTGAGTGAGTGAATTTGTGTAGGTGAGTGAGTCTGTGTTGATGAATGTGTCTGTTTAGGTGAGTGATGTGATGATATGCACAAGCAATCTTATATATAACAATGTACACAACCTCCGACCAGCAGGTGGCAGTGTAAACCTACCATGTGACTGTGCCTGGGGGGAGTTGGGAGTAAGTCGTGTTGGTGGATAAACGTATTTTGCAGTAGCTGTAGAACAATTAATTAGTGTTAGTAGTTTGGAATATATTTATTACAGTGATCTTTACCACACAGTTGTTTCATAATAAATTATTTGAACTAGTCAAGAACTAGATGTTCTGAAGTTCATCATTCCTATTGGCCAGTGCACAAGAACATTGTAATGATTTAGACCACGCCTTTGAGATTGGCCAATTGGAATTTGAGTTCAATGATTAGTGGGCCAATCAGGGAACTTCTTTTTTATATAGAACAGGGAGTATCAGAACCTCTGCACACCCAGTGTAGACAGCAAGCTGAATGCACCTGGTTGTTCTGCTGTTGGTTTTGTTAATAAAAGAGATTCTGGTGAAGGGACATCTGCCTCTGAACTTATTACAAACATGACAAGTGAGTCTGTGTGAGTGGGTGTGTCTGTGTGAGTGGGCGTGTCTGTGTGAGTGGGCGTGTCTGTGTGAGTGGGCGTGTCTGTGTGAGCGGGTGGCAGAGTCCCGTGGGAGTGGGCGGGGGAATCCCGTAGGAATCGGAGTAGGCGGCGCAGTCACGTGGAAATGGGCTGGACACACACACACACCCGTCCTCCCTAATCCTCCACAAAAGCGAGGAGCTCCTCAGGGTAATGTGCTAGGCCCAATCATCTTCAGCTGCTTCATCGGTGACTTCCCTTCCATCATAAGGTCAGAAGTGGGGATGTTTGTGAATGACTGCACAACATTCAGCACCATTTGTGACTCCTCATTATGAAGCAGTCCATGTCCAAATGCAGCAAGACCCCGAAAATATCCAGGCTTGGGCGGACAAGTGGGAAGTTAAATTTGTGCCACACAAGTGCCAGGCAATGACCATCTCCTAGAAGAGAGGATCTAACCACCGCCCCTTGACATTCAATGGCATTACCCCACAATCAACATCCTGGGGGTTACCATTAATCAGAAACTGAACTAACCTAGCCATATTAATACTGTGGCTACCAGGGCAGATCAAAGGCTAGGAATCCTATGATGAGTAGCTCACTTCCTGTCCACCATCTATAAGTCAGGAATGTAATGGAATACTCTCCACTTGCCTCCAACAACACAAGAAACTTGATACCATCCAGGGCGAAGCAGCCCGCTTGATTGCTCTTCCTTCCACAAACATTCAATCCCTCCACCAACGATGAAGAGTGGCAGCTGTATGTTCCATCAACAAGATACACTGTAATAACTCACCAAGACAGCACCTCCCAAACCCATAACTACTACCATCTAGAAGGACAAGAGCAGCAGATATCTGGGAACGCCACCACCTGGAAGTTCCCCTCCAAGTCACTCACCACCCTGACTTGGAAGTATATCGCCGTTCCTTCACTGCTGCTGGGGCAACAGCCTGGAATTCCCTCCCTAACAGCACAGTGGGTGTACCTGCACCTCAAGGACTGCAGCGTTTCAAGAAGGCAACGCACCACCACCTTCTGAAGGGCACCTGGGGATGGGCAATAAATGCTGGCCTAACCAGCAATGCGCACATCCCATAAATTAATTTTTTAAAACCTCGCCAAAAAACAGGCCAGGAGAAGAGGAAAACCTCACTTTCATATGAATTCTGCCGAGGCCAACCTGGAGTCAGTGCCACCAAATGTAAAAGCAAGATCAGTATGAGTTAAACCCAACTCCTTAGCTCTGACCTTCCCTTGTGACCAAGACTTGGAGCCTGGTCTGTCTCTAGCTTTTCTCCTTAAGCAAAAAGACAATAATGATTTTATTAGTTAGCTCTGCTGCTTGGAACTTTTTAATGGCCATTTTTATTAAGCACTTAAAAAAAATATATCAATTTATTGCTTTGACTTTGCTTTTGTTTTTGAAATTCATATGCCAAACTTTATCTCGCTGGAATTTGCTTATTAGCCCCTTGTCTGAGAAAACAATTGAACTATGGTCCCTGATGCAAAAAAGATGCAACAAGCCTATCCCAAACACACTCAGTATTGGACATTGGGCTTCATTTAAATTAGATTGGCAAACTACGATTGCAAGCTAAACATCCCCAGGCACTTACACCAGCCAATGGGGATCACATTTCAGGCTACTGCGTGGCTGGTAGTGGCTCTCGGGTAGGTCTCGTGGTGTAATGGGAGTGGGGGTGAATTGGGGGAGCAATGGTCTTCAGTACTTTAGTGGAGGGGTTGTTGGGCTGCAGAAGGCTGCAGAGTGAGGGAGGAGCAAGGTTATGAAGGGAATTAAATAAGAATGTAAGAATATTAACTTTGGGTAATGTAAAATTGATTTAATTTATCTTATCCTAAGTTGTAATTAAGATTTTTTTCATTTCAGGCACTGCAAAAAAACTTTTAATTGCTAACAAACTTCAATCAACTTGCTGTAGATTTTTAAATGAATATTACAAATATAGTAACAATAAAACAAAGCAAATATAAGGAGCTAGCTCATTTTTGTTGATTTTGTATTTAATGAGTGAACCAGAAATGGATAATGTGGGTATATGATATGCCATTCAAATTCTGGTGTTCATGGTTTCAAACTAAATTCTGACTTACAGTCAAATTCTTCAGCCCCCATGGATCTGTCAGACCTCAATCAGGCCAGTTATTGCATTCTCGATGGAGAAGAATATCTCACCCTGGGGGAATAAAGAATCAATAAAAGTGGCTGAAAAATTTGTGAAGATGCTTTACCAGATGTCGCAGAATCACAGAATTTGGCCCATTGCGTCTACACCAGCTCTCCAAATGAAAATCATGGTTTACTACATTCCCCTACCTTTTCCCCATACCCCAGTGCATTGTTTCTATTCAAGTAACCATCTTGTAATGATATGTATATAGTCAGGTTAGTGAAGGGTTAATAATTATATCTATGTGTAAATCAAACACGAGAGGGTGTTACTAATTCTCTGTATTTCAGACAGCCTCTTAGGGAATTCTGGGAGACGCTGAGAAGAACATGGAGAGAGCAGATTGAATGTTAATTATAAATAGATAGCACAGGGTCAAGTCATAGTGTAGTTAGTAATTAGATAGAATATTGAATACTGTAATACAGATTCAATATCATTTATTATCATCTATAGCTCAGTAGACGATGCGAACTTCATTTAATTAGTAGTGTAATAATAAATTAGTTTTGTTTCAATCTTTTGATTGGTATATTCTTTGTCAACACTACATCATGTCATTTAGGGAGAAAAGACAAAGAATACAACATATTACCAGTTGTGGTAATATAACACATCTCACGCCCTCTTGAATGCCTCGATTGAACCTGCCTCCACTACACTTCCAGGCAGTGCATTCCAGACCCAAACCACTCACTGTGCAAAAATGCTTTTTCTTAGATAACATTTGCTTCTTCTGCGTATCACTTTAAATCAGTGCCCTCTCATTCTTGATCATTTTATGAGTGGGAACAGTTTCTCCCTACCTACTTTGTCCAGCCTCCTCATGATTTGATCTCTATCAAATCTCCTTGTAGCCTCAGAATCCATAGAATTCCTACAGTGCAAAAGGAGCCCATTTGGCCTATTGAGTCTACACTGATCCTCCAAAAGAGCACGCTACCTAGTCCATTCCCCGCCCTATCTCTGTAACCCGACCTAACCTGCACCTACTTGGACACCAAGGGGAATTTAGCATGGCCAATCCCCCTAACCTGCACATCTTTGGACTGTGGGAGAGAACCTGAGCACCGGAGGAAACCCATGCAGACACGGGGAGAACATGCAAAATCCACACAGTCAGCCAAGTCTTGAATCAAACCCGGGACCCTGGCACTGTGAGGCAGCTGTGCTAACTACTGTACCACTGTGACTTCTTAACTCCAAGAAGAAGAGTCCCAAACTCTCCAATCTATCCTCGTAAGTGAAGTTTCTTATCCCTGGAACCATTCTTGTAAACCTCTTCTGCACTCTCTCCAATGTATTCACATCCTTCCTATGACGTAGCACTCAAAACTGTACACAATATTCCAGCTGAGATCTAACCAGTTTCTTATATAAGTTCAGCATAACCTTCTTGTTCTTGTCCTCTATGTCCCTATTATGTGAAATCTGTTTTTCAGTTATTGGAGTGAAGATAACTTTGGATGATGCAGCAAACAGTTCCTTGATTGGTGCTGAAACAAATGGTCCCAAAAATGTCTGGATTTTAAAAATAGGCATTGTTAATAATAGGCACAGGACAATATAAAACTGTTATTACCCACATTAACCATCAGCAAATACATTGAGAAGTCTTGTAAATTAAATAAAAATGGATTAATTTGCTTTCCTAAATAAAATAGAAATACATAAGAACCATGTGACAAAGGAAGAGTTGAGGAGTGGAAGGGAAAGGGACAAGGAATAAAAAATGGAAGCCAGAGAAAAATTAATTGAAACAGCTATATTTTAAGTGCACAGGTAGAAGAAGTAATTAAAACAGCTAATAAAATGTTAGCCTTTATCTCAAGGGGGCTGGAATACAAAGAGGAGGAAGCTTTTTCCTTGACTGAAATCTCGGTGTAACAAAACAGATTTTACTTGTATTATTCTAAAGCAGGGATCTGCTATCAATATATTTCCAGTTCAACAATGAAGGAAGCAGTGTTGGATCTGGTTCTGGGAAATGAAATAGGGCGAGTGTTACACAAAGTAGGAGACCACATAATGAACAGTGACCATAATTCAGTTTAAAATAATGATGGAAAGACAAGAAGTATCAACTGTATTATGGACATGAGAAGGAGGCAAACTAAACTCCTTTATTTTTCTTTATCATCTGTTAGTTAACAAAAGTTTTTTTAATTTTTGAAATTGACGGTGGTGTGTTTCCCTAAACCCATTGGTTGAGAGGTCAATTTTTAAAGGGACTCACCAAAACTCATTTTAGGGTTCAATCAGAATTCAAACTCGGGGAATATTGGCAACTTCATACACACACACATACATACACACAAGCATGCAATAAAAAGATAGAAATTAGGATCTTTTACAAATATGAATAACTTAAAGAAAAAGCCCCACAGGTGTGGATATCAGTTCACATGTTCGCCAAAATCCAGAAAGCCAGAGTTCAGTGATGTTCTTTCTCAGAGGAGTTGAAGTTCGGCGAGAAATAAGATTTTGTGGAATTCCTTTAAAGTTGATGGTGCTCGGCAGGCAATGGCGAGAACCTTCCAGAGAAAGAGGGTTTGACGATGCTTAAGACTTGGTGCAGACGGTTGGTCAGCCTGGGGACCTGCTTTGATGTTTACAGGTTGAAGTTTAAAAAAATGGCTAAGTTATGAGACTAGAAATGTAATACAGGTCGAGCATCACTGATCGGGAATTCCAAAAACCGAACAATTCTGAAATCTGCACATTTTTCCGAGTGCATGCACATGCGCAGTTCCCAACATTCCGCACATGCGCAGTTCCCAATGTGTGCTGCATCTGTGCAGTATATTCGAAATCCGAAAAAATCCGATACACACTCGGCCCCAAGCAATTTGGCGAAGGGATTTTTAACCTATGTTAAAACTTTCCAAAGGCCAGAGGCTGAGATCATGTGATCTTTAAAAATGGAATTCATATGATGTGGGCATTCACCATCAGAGATAAATGGAGGATTTCAGGTATAATAATATAATAATAATCTTTATTGTCACAAGTAGGCTTACATTGCAATGAAGTTAATGTGAAAAGCCCTTAGTCACCACATTCCAGTGCCTATTCAGGTACACAGAGGGAGAATTCAGAATGTCCAAATTACCTAACAGCACGACTTTCGGAGCTAGTGGGAGGAAACTGGAGCACCCGGAGGAAACACACACAGACACGCGGAGAACGTGCAGACTCCGCACAGACAGTGACCCAGCTGGAAATCGAACCTGGGACCCTGCTGCTGTGAAGCCACAGTGCTAACCACTGTGCTATCTGCTTGTGATGGTATGTATTAGGGGTAATGTTGTACCTGTGAAACCGAGAGGCTATTGGCTGACAGGTCCCGGGTCCTGGTTGGATCTGCCGACTTCTGGCTCCACCCTGAAGGCGGAGTATAAGAGCTCGAGCTTCTCCCCGCAGCCTCATTCTGTTGCTGAGCTGCTGGGGACAAGTCTCGCTTAATAAAGCCTAGATCGACTTCATCGCTTCTTGTCTCATGTAAGTCATTGTGCACTACACTGCTGCCCACGAGTTTCAACAGCTTCCCCTTTGTTATAGTCCAGGCTGGAGAGATTGATCATCTGCTGGCCCCTGGTTTCACTGACTATATTGTGTGTGGTACAGAAACTGCCACATAAGGCCCCAACTGAATTGATACTGGCCATCTGCAAGAGCACTCAATTCAACATATAAATTCATTATTGCTATAGGGACTTTATGATTACCCACTCGCATTTACACAAAAGAACAAGACCATGCTATGAATACGTAATGAATTTCCAGACACAGGTGATCAGTTTTGCAGCAGGACGAAGGACAACAAAATAAGCCATCAGACTCCATAATGGGCTATTAGCTAGACAGGTGAGGGTGTTTCAGAGAACAATGGATCTTGATTGAATCACCCTGGATAAACAGGAATATCCTATTTTTCCCATTAACAAGTTGGGGTCTGGATGGGACAATGAACCTCCGGCCTTTGTTCATCTCGCAAATAAGGGCACCCTGGTGAAGTGTTTTGATTAACACGCTAGTCGAAGTATCTGAGATTTCACAGATACAACATGTGTCTTCACAATAAGTGGTGTGAGATTCCACAAGGATGAGGTTGAACTTTTGTGATGTAACTGTTGTTGGAAATTTCCAGGACCTGTAGCGAACTTGTCAATCATGTGACCTGTAGCAGCTAGATTGTTTGGTCAACAAAGTGGTCACAACAGTGGTTTATAACCCTGATTTACGTATGGACACATGAAACTTTTAAATAAAACATGTGTTTTAAAAAGGGCCCTACAAACCAAAGATGGCAGAGAATAAAAGTATGAGAATGTAACCCAGTGACTGCCTGAAGTGTTCCTGTGCGGATTATGCACAGTCCTGAGAGAGAGACAGATGAATGCCGCACCCTTTTTCAGACAGAGACACTTCAAAGGACGAGGCAATGCAGAATCTCCTGTGTAAATAAAGGAAGTTGACTGCCATCTCAGCAGAAACTACTACCATCCTCTGAGTTATATTCCTGACATATTTGTGGGTTTCCCCTTCCAGGAATCGGCAGGGAGCTGGGTTCAAAAGCCAGCTGCAAACTGATCAGGGTATCTGGTGCTGGGGTGTCAAGAGTGTGGGCCACAGAAACAAGAAAAAACAGCAGCCAGTCACCCCTGCAAAGGCAGTTTGCAGGAAAAAGAGATTTTGCTCTATCTCTCTGGTTGCTGGGAAGGAAGTCAAACTCAGCAAAAGCCACAAGCTAAAGGAGATTGGACAGCTTTCCAGCTACCCTGCAGAATCTAGTGTCTCAAAACCAACTGCAACTCCGGTCTCTATGTGCCAGTTTGGTGTTATAGTTCCTCTGTGCTAGTGTTTGCTGTGAGGATCAAAGCTGAAGAACATTGACTGCTATCCCTGCCGCTTGCAGGTAAAGTCGCTTTCTGATTGCTGGAAGCAAGTCAAGACAGCAAAGCCAAATTGAAAGAGAAGCAAGGCAATTCCCCACTGCTACACTGCAGAACTAAGAATCTCCGAAACAGTTACTCAACTGCTGAAGTCACCACTGTTGTGTTATGTAATTTGGAATAACACAAGCTGACACTTGATGCATTTTTGAGTAAAAGATGCTCCTGACTTTGAAGTGAGTTCAATGTGTTTTATTGAACTATTAGCACAGTTCTCAATGAATTTGACTCTCTGCTAATCTAAATGTAGTAACTCAGTCTAACTGAACCAGCCTTGCTCTAAGCCATGTGCTGGGGTGTGACCCTGTCTCACTCTGCAGATGTTGGTCTGTGGAAAGAGGTGGGGTGTGAGTGCCTCATCCCTTTTATAGTGAGATACCACCCCTGAGTGTCCTGACTGCTCATTGGTCGTGTCCTATTCTATGTGTTCATTAGCTGCATGTTTGCATATCATGACATCTCCCCTTTTTTTATGCTTTGTTGGCGTATGTGAATGTATTTACATGTGAATGAGTCTGCCTAACGTGACTGACGGAGGACAACAGAACAGAGCAAACAAAACAAACGTTCACAAGTCCAGTCTCTGAGGCTTGCGTCTGATCCTGGTCGTCCGCCGGAGAGGTGGCAGAGGGGACGACGGCGCCTTTACAGGCGGGATGGAAGCCTGACTGGTGGCTTCATGGTGCGAGGTATCAGGAGGTGGCAATTCAACATAGGGAAATGGAGGAGAAAGTGGTTGCGGGCAGGCAACTTTGCGCAGTGCCCGTCGATTCCTTCGCACGATGGAGCCATCAGCCATACGTACAACATAAAAGCGGGGCGCGGCCTGTCGAACAACGACAGCCGGGGCAGACCACACACCATCCGGTATCTTGATCCTGATAGTGTCTGCCGGGGATAGCACGGCCAGATTGGTGGCGTGGGCATCATAGCCCTGCTTTTGACGGTCTCTGAGCTGCTGCATCTTCTGCAGGACCGGGAGGTGATCCAGGTTGAGCAGGTGTATGGCTGGAAGCGTCATCCGCAGGTCCCTGTTCATCAGGACTTGAGCTGGCGACATGCCAGTGAACGATGGAGTCGCCCTGTACGCGAGCAGTGCAAGGTGTATGTCGGAATCAGCCTTGCAGATGAGCTGTTTCACAATGTGCACCCCTTTCTCGACTTTTCCATTGGACTGCGGATAGTGCAGACTGGAGGTGACATGCTGAAAATTGTATGACCTGCCAAACGTGGACTATTCTCGACTGTTAAAGCACGGGCCATGTCGCTCATGATGGTGATTGGGATGCCATGTCTTGAGAACGTCTCCTTACAGGCTTTGATGACGGTCCGAGAGGTGAGGTCCGGGAGCTTCAGCACCTCAGGGTAATTCGAGAAATAGTCGATGATCAATACGTAGTCGCGACCATTCGCATGAAAGAGGTCGATGCCAACCTTGGACCACGGAGAGATCACTATGTCATGCTGTTGAAGCATCTCCTTGCTCTGCGCTGGCTGGAACTGCTGACAGGTAGCACAGTTCAGGACGATGTTCATGATGTCCTGGCTGATGCCGGGCCAGTAGACAGCTTGCCGGGCTCTGCGTCTGCACTTCTCAACACCCAGGTGTCCCTCATGAATCTGGCGCAGCACCAACCTCTGGAGACTGAGCAGAATGACAATCCTGTCCAGCTTGAGGAGGATACCATCAATCACCGTCAGGTCATCCTTCACATTGTAAAATTGTGGGCACTGCCCTTTCTGCCAGCCATTGGTGAGGTTGTGGATGACTCGCTGCAATAGGGGTCCTTGGCTGTCTCATCACGGATGAGAACTACCTTCTCATCTGTTGCCGGGAGAGTGCTAGCACACAGCTGCACCTGCGATTCAATGTGCTGGATAATCTCCAGCGGATCACTGCGCGAGGTGACGGAGCGGGACAATGCATCAGCGATGATGAGCTCCTTGCCAGGTGTGTACACCAAGTTGAAGTCATACCTCCGAAGTTCAAGCAGGATTCTCTGCAACCGAGGCATCATGTCGTTCAGGTCCTTGTGGATGATGCGGACCAGAGGCCTATGATCCGTCTCGACAGTGAATGTCGGCAGGCCGTAGACATAATGGTGAAATTTGAGGATGCTGGTGAGAAGACCCAAGCACTCCTTCTCAAACTGTGCATATCTGGTTTCAGTGGGCGTCATCACCCTTGATGCGTAGGCTACTGGTGCCCAGGATGATGTGTCATCTCGTTGAAGCAACACCGCACCGATGCCATCCTGACTCGCACCTGTGGATGACTTTGTCTCCCAGTCCGGATCGAAGAATGCCAGGACTGGTGCAGTGGTGAGCTGGGCTTTCAGCTCCAGCCACTCTGTCTGGTGTGCCGCCTTCCACTCAAAGGCAGTTGACTTTTTCACCAGGCTGCGTAGGGCCGTTGTGTGTGTGGCCATGTTTGGAATGAACTTGCCCCAAAAATTGACTATACCCAAGAAGCGCAGCACTGCTTTTTTGTCCCCGGTGATGTTCATCGCCTCGATGGCCTTGATTTTGTCTGTGTCCGGGCACACATCATGCTGTGAGATCTGGTCGCCTAGGAACTTGAGCGTCGATGTTCCAAAACAACATTTGGACCTGTTTAACTTTAGGCCGTTGGTATGTACACGGCGGAATACCTTCTGGAGACGGGACACATGTTCTTCAGGGGTCGTGAACCATATGATGATGTTGTCCACATACATACGAACCCCTTCAATGCCTTCCATCATCTGCTCCATGATGCAATGGAATATCTCCAATGCCGAGGTGATGCCAAATGGTATGCGATTGTAGCAGTATCTGCCAAAAGGCGTGTTGAAGGTGCAGAGCCTTCTGCTGGACTCTTCCAGTTGGATTTGCCAAAATCCCTGTGATGCATCCAATTTGGTGAAGAAGCGCACGTGTGCCATCTCACTCGTGAGTTCCTCCCGCTTCGGGATGGGGTAGTGTTCCAGCATGATATTCTTATTGAAATCCTTGGGATCAATGCAGATGTGCAGTTCCCAGAAGGCTTCTTTACGGACACCATCGAGCTGACCCAGTCAGTCGGTTCGGTGACCTTGGATATGATGCCTTTTTGCTGAAGATCCTTGAGCTGTGCCTTCAGGCGCTCTCTCAGTGGGGCAGGGACACGTCGTGGTGCGTGGACCACTGGCTTGGCATCAGGCCGTAGCAGAATCTTGTATCGATACGGCAGCGTGCCCATCCCGTCAAACACATCAGGATACTGGGCAAGGATGTTGTCGATGCTGGCCTGAAGATCCACATGGGATGATGTTGTGGTGTAAACCCTTTGAATGAGGTTAAGCTGCTTGCAGGCGTGTGCACCTAGTAGGGATTCCCTGTCCGGCTTAACAATTTCAAAGTGTAACCGTGCTTGTGTGTGTCAGATAGATACGTGCAGATGGCAGGATCCCAGTGCCGTGATGGAATTCCCGTTGTAATCCAAGAGCTTGCAGGCAGCTGGAAGGACTGTGGGGGGCTTCTTAATGTGTCTGAAGTCTGCCTGTGAGAGAAGGTTGGCAGAGACCCTGTGTCCAGCTTGAACTGGATGGGGCAGTGGTTGACCTTCATCACTGCTCGCCATTCGTCCTCGGCATCCACAGCTAGGATCGATTGGACTTGCGATGTGTCTGATGTGGCATATTCGCACTTTGTAATAATGCCCACATGGTTGTCCATGCATTCAGCATCTGGATCCGTTGCACTGCCAGGATCAGAATCCTGTAGGCGTTGTTGCACACTCTGGATGCGCCGTCGTCGGAATTGGGAGCGCTGGCTCCTGACTGGTGGTGCAGATCTGCACAGGGCTGCATCATGGCCTGGCTTCCCACAGTTTAAGCAGCGTCTGCCTCTCGCAGGGCAGTGTTTCTTTAAATGTGCGGTGCCACAGTTCGAACACGTCATGACGTCGGCATCCTGACGCTCCGTGCGTCGTTGCACATGCGCAGTGCGGTTCTCAGACGTCTGCACCTGCGCCGTGCAAGTTTCGGCCGCTTCGTTATCCCGTTCACATCGCGCATGCGTCGGGCCCCGGGAAGAGCGTGCAAAATGGCCACTTTCGGCAATGTTGAGGTGCTGCATCCGGGAGATGGCCTGCACACTCTCCGCCTCGTGGGAGGCTAGTTTATCATTTTCTGCCGTTTTGTACTGGGAATAGCGATTTTTAGCGTGCTCATGCACTGTGCATGTTTCAATCGCGACTGGCAGGGTCATATGCTTGATCTTCAGTAGCTGCTCTCCCAGAGGATCAGAGTGATCTCCAAAAATGATTTGGTCTCTGATCATGGAGTCAGTGATATCACCGAAGTTGCAGGATTGCGCTCGCAGTCTAAGGTGTGGTGTTGGGTGTTCTGACACACAGATGAGCCAACACAGTTGCATATGGTACAACGCTTCTTTATTTAAACTTACTATTTACAGTTTGGTCTTTGCACTCTGCACGTGGGGGGTTCCCTGCTTGTGGTGTTTTAACAGCTCTTTCTTGTTCCCTTCTCCCCAGACCTACTGACCACCAGGTGTCGTGCTCGTGCTTTTTATATGGTTGGTGTTCTTGTCTGTGATTGGTTGTGGTGTTGTGTACTCTGATTTGCCTGTGAGTGTGTCCATCATGATGTGTGTGTTTGAATATCATGACATCCCCCCTTTTTACAAAGATATGTGCCTACGTGGTGATAAATATGATCGTGTCGTGAGTGCATCTAGGAGTGTGTGTGTGTCGTGTGCAGCATGTGCATATGACGGAACTATGTACATGGGGCGATGTCGGGTGCGTCACATGAGCCAAGTTGTACCATAACATAACATAAATGCGAACGAGAGAAGAAGAAAAAAAAAACTTGAACAGTTGTCCAGTCAGACGACCTCTGGAACGATAAACAACAACAGGTTATCATGTAAAATTGTGCAACTTGTTAAACATATGAACGGTATTATAAGTCCAGTCTAATGTGCTTGCGACGAGTTTGGGTTGACCGCCTCAAGGGTGGATCAAGAACCACCGGCTGCTGTGCAGGCATGGCCATGGGTGGCGATGGAAAGGGCGTGATGTGCGGCAGCTCCACAAAGTCATCCTCGGAAGCCTGTTGAGGATCTGGCGTGTGTGTGCTGTGTGGCTGTGAGCGTGGAAGTCGGCGAAGGGCGCGCCGATTGCGGCGACGCACGGAACCATCCGGCATGCGAACCAGGAACGAGCGGGGAGCCACTTGTCGGAGGACTTCGGCCGGTGCTGACCAGCCACCATACGGTTGATGGACGCGTACTTTGTCTCCGGAGGACAGGGGGGGCAGGTCCGTCGCTCGTGTGTCGTACCGACTTTTCTGGCGATCACGCTGCAGTTGCATGTTCCGAAGAACCGCCTCATGGTCTGTCGTTGGTGCCAGGATGGACGGTACCGTCGTCCTGAGGGAGCGACCCATTAGTAGCTGCGCTGGCGAGAGACCCGTGGATAACGGGGCCGATCGATAGGCCAGCAAGGCAAGGTTAAAGTCCGATCCGGCAGCAGCCGCCTTGCACAGGAGCCGCTTGGCGATGTGGACACCCTTTTCAGCCTTCCCGTTCGATTGTGGATGCAGAGGGCTGGATGTCACATGAGTGAAACCATATGCTGCGGCAAAGGACGACCATTCACGGCTGGCAAAACAAGGTCCATTGTCTGACATGACAGTCCTTGGAATGCCATAGCGAGCAAATGTTTCCTTGCAGGCCCCAATGACTGCGGACGACGTCAGATCATGGAGAGGCATGACTTCCGGGTAGTTTGAGAAGTAGTCTATAATAACAATGTAATCTCTGCCGAGCGCGTGAAATAGGTCAACACCCACCTTCGCCCAGGGGGACGTCACCATCTCGTGTGGTAGAAGTGTTTCCGGAGGTTGCGCCGGCTGAAACCTCTGACAGGTTGTGCAGTTGAGCACCATGTTGGCTATGTCTTCATTAATACCCGGCCAATATACCGCCTCCCGGGCCCTTCGTCTGCATTTTTCGACGCCCAAGTGGCCTTCGTGTAGTTGATGAAGAATCATCTGGCGCACGCTGTGCGGAATAACGATCCTGTGTGATTTCATAAGGACCCCGTCTATGTTGGTGAGATCATCTCGCACATTATAAAACTGGGGGCACTGCCCTTTTAGCCACCCTTCCGTCATGTGGCGCATCACTCGCTGCAGAAGGGGGTCAGTCGCCGTCTCTGCGCGTATGTGGGCCAGACTAGGATCATCAGCTGGCAGATTTGCTGCTGTCAGAGTTGCGTGTGCCTCAATTTGACGCACGAACCCCTCCGCATCTGGTGGTGTGCTCACTGCTCGGGAAAGAGTGTCCACCACGATGAGTTCTTTCCCCGGAGTGTAGATCAGTTCAAAATCGTACCTCCTGAGTTTAAGTAAGATGCGCTGGAGGCGAGGAGTCATGTCGTTCAGGTCTTTGTTAATGATGTTGACCAGGGGGCGGTGGTCAGTTTCGACCGTAAATCGTGGCAGGCCATACACATAGTCATGGAACTTGTCCAGTCCAGTTAACAAGCCCAGGCATTCTTTTTCGATTTGCGCGTAGCGCTGTTCGGTAGGGGTCATGGCTCGTGAGGCATACGCAACCGGGGCCCATGATGACGTGCTGTCTTTTTGCAGGAGTACCGCTCCAATACCAGATTGGCTGGCGTCTGTTGAGATCTTTGTAGGGCGAGTCGTGTCAAAGAAGGCCAGCACTGGTGCCGTGACCAGTTTGTGCTTGAGCTCCTCCCATTCCCGCTGATGCGATTGGTGCCAGTTGAATTCTGTCGATTTTTTTACGAGATGGCGCATATTTGTTGTATGAGAAGCCAGGTTGGGAATGAACTTCCCAAGGAAGTTGACCATGCCCAGGAATCTTAAGACAGCCTTCTTGTCAGCCGGTCGTGGCATGGCTGTGATGGCGCTAACCTTGTCTGCATCGGGACGGACCCCTGACCTTGAGATGTGGTCCCCGAGGAATTTCAGCTCCGTCTGGCCGAAGGCACACTTCGCACGGTTGAGACGCAGGCCATTTTGTCGTATGCGGGTAAAGACACGTCGTAGACGATGCATGTGTTCCTGCGGAGTGGTGGACCAAATGATGATATCGTCCACATATACACGTACCCCTTCGATGCCTTCCATCATCTGCTCCATAATGCGGTGGAATACTTCAGATGCCGAAATGATGCCGAATGGCATCCGGTTGTAGCAGAATCTGCCAAAAGGGGTGTTGAATGTGCATAGTCTTCGGCTGGCCGGGTCCAGTTGGATCTGCCAGAATCCTTTGGACGCATCCAATTTAGTGAATATTTTGGCTCGCGCCATCTCGCTGGTGAGGTCTTCTCGTTTCGGGATGGGATAGTGTTCCCGCATGATGTTGTTATTCAGATCTTTTGGATCTATACATATACGGAGCTCGCCAGAGGGCTTCTTTACACAGACCATGGAGCTGACCCATGGCGTGGGCTCCGTGACCCTGGATAGGACCCCTTGGTCCTGAAGAATCTGCAGTTGTGCCTTGAGGCGGTCTTTGAGTGGCGCAGGAACCCTGCGAGGTGCGTGAACGACAGGGATGGCGTCCGGTCTGAGTCGAATCTTGTACGTGTATGGCAATGTCCCCATGCCTTCAAAAACCTCCTGGTTGTGAGCAAGGAGGGAATGGAGATTTGCGTGGAACTCAGCATCCGGGAAGTCGGATGTCTCATCTGGAGAGAGAGACATAATGCGCTGTACCAGGTGAAGGACCTTACACGCCTGTGCGCCCAGTAACGAGTCCTTTGATGAGCCGACAACTTCGAAGGGGAGTGTGGCCGTGTACCTCTTGTGAGTCACCTGTAGCTGGCAAGATCCTATGGACGGGATGACGTTCCTGTTATAGTCAACCATCTTGAGCCGGGATGGCGTGATGGGTGGTTTGACCTTCATGGCCTGGACTGCAGAGTAAGCAATCAGGTTGGCGGATGCGCCGGTGTCCAGACGGAAGGCGACGCGAGATCGGTTGACCGTCAGGGTGGCACACCACTCATCGGCTGGATTGATGGCATTGACCTTGTTGACATCTATGACGGAAACTCGGAAGGCATCCTGGTCATCTGCATCACTTAACTGGAAGTCTTGATGCGTGGGCTGGACGGTCCTGACTCGTCTGCGAGGTTGTCGAGGATGCGCCGGATCCATGGGTTGAGCCGAACGACAGTGGGCTGCGTAGTGGCCCATCGTGCCACATCTGTGGCACTGTCGGTTTTTTGCTGGACATTGCCCTTTTAAATGTAGAGCTCCACACTTGCCGCACGTCATGACGTCACGGCGTTCGTTGCGCCACTGCGCATGCGCAGTGCGATCTTGCGGTGGGCGCGCCTGCGCAGTGCGTCCCTCGTTGTGGCCGTTATTTTTGGCGCGCACCTGCGCGGGAGACCGCGAAAAGCGCGGGAAGCGGCCGCTGTCGTCCGGGCCGTGGGTCAGGAAGTAATCGACGGCCTGGATACGTTCGACGTCGTGGGCGGCCTGGCTTGCCGATTCGACGGCTGGGGACCCCCTCCGTGCCAACTCGGACGCCTGAAATCGGGCAAAACGGCAGGTAGCATTTTCGTGGAGGACACAGGCTTCCACAGCAGATAAGGTAAGGCTTTTCATTTTTAGAAGCTGCTGGCGTAGGCCACTAGAGGCAACGCCAAAAACAATCTGGTCCCTGATCATGGACTCTGTGGTGGTGCCGTAACCGCAGGACTGCGCTAGAATCCGGAGGTGCGTCAAAAAGGGTTGAAAAAGCTCCTCCTTACCTTGCAGGCGTTGCTGAAAGAGGTATCTTTCAAAACTTTCATTTACTTCAACTTGAAAGTGCTGGTCCAGCTTGAGGATGACCGTGTCATATTTGGCTTGGCTTTCGCCTTCTTCGAACACCAGTGAGTTGAAGACGTTGGTTGCGTGCGGACCTGCGTAGAAGAGGAGCATTGCAATCTTCGAGTCATCCGAGACATTCTGTTTTTCGGTGGCACGGATGTACAGGTCAAATCGCTGCCTGTAGAGCTTCCAGTTGGTACCTAGGTTCCCCGTGACTTGCATCGGCTGCGGTTTGCCGGTGTGGTCCATGTCCAGAATGGCAGGTTAGTAGGCAGGTATCGATCCACTCCTGTACCATGTGGTGTTGGGTGTTCTGACACACAGATGAGCCAACACAGTTGCATATGGTACAACGCTTCTTTATTTAAACTTACTATTTACAGTTTGGTCTTTGCACTCTGCACGTGGGGGGTTCCCTGCTTGTGGTGTTTTAACAGCTCTTTCTTGTTCCCTTCTCCCCAGACCTACTGACCACCAGGTGTCGTGCTCGTGCTTTTTATATGGTTGGTGTTCTTGTCTGTGATTGGTTGTGGTGTTGTGTACTCTGATTTGCCTGTGAGTGTGTCCATCATGATGTGTGTGTTTGAATATCATGACATAAGGTTAGTTAAATATGAGGTGAAGGATTCGTCTTTACCTTGCAATCGCTGCTTGAATATGTAGCGATTTTGTTGGTGTCCAGCTCACAGTGGCTGTCAAACTTGTCCAGGATGGTCTGAAACTTTGGCTTGTCCTGGTCTACGGTGAAGTGAAAGGAGTTGAATATTTCCAAGGCGTGATCACCCGCTGTGGTGTGGAAACGAGCGATCTTCCGTGCATCAGACGCACCATTGAGGTCTGATGCTTCGACGTAAAGCTGAAATTTCTGCTTGAATGTCCGCCAGTTGGCACTGAGATTGCCGGAGCTCCTGAGCTGGTGAGGAGCCGGAATCGTTTCCATTGTGCCGGAATCCATTTGCAGGTCGTCACGGATCTTGCTGCGTTGAACTAACTGGATTGAACAGACTCCTGGAGTTACATGTTGTGTTATGTAATTTGGAATAACACAAGCTGCCACTTGATGCAGTTTTGAGTAAAAGATGTTCCAGCCTTTGAAGTGAGTTCAATGTGTTTTATTGAACTATTAGCACAGTTCTCAATGAGTTTGACTCTCTGCTAATCTAAATGTAGTAACTCAGTCTAACTGAACCAGCCTTGCTCTGAGCCACGTGCTGGGGTGTGATGCTGAGGATACACCCTGTCTCATTCTGTAGATGTTGGTCTGTGGAAAGAGGCCTCATCCCTTTTGTAGTGAGATACCACCCTTGAGTGTCCTGACTGCTCATTGGTCGTGTCCTATTCTATGTGTTCATTAGCTGCATGTTTGCATATCATGACAACCACAACCGGAATTATGCATCTTAACAGCTGCAACATTGTAGGATTTTCATAATTCTTAATTTTTAGCATCTAATATATATATGGATTTTATTCTTTAACCATAATTTTAAATTCAGTGTTTCAGTTTTGATTTTTTGTTGGCAGATTAACAGCCAATGTAGTTGGGGAGCAGCAAAGCAGTTGTTCGTGAAGAAATAATTTTTGATGGAGCTCCTTTGAGTCTTGAGCTGAAGCTGTCATAATGACCATAGGTGCTGTTTTTATTTTTTAATTTGTAAAATGTATTTTATTTCAAACATGTGTCAAAGCAGGTTTACAGCCAATAAACACCCCGGGAAACATACTTCCCAACAATCAACTATACAGTGTGTACAGGTTTCTCCCCCCCCCCCCCGCCCCGCCCCACCGCTGCTGCCCCCCCCCCCCCCCCCCGGTCCCCCGGGTGTTTATTTTTAAATCAGTTTGAAGGAATCAGCCTGAACCTAAGATGACACTATGTTTAAACAAACCATACATTGCTTTAGCTGATCTGTACTAGAGAAGGAAACCTTTATTCTCTGATATTATAAAAAAAATTTAGAGTACCCAATTCATATTTTCCAATTAAGGGGCAATTTAGCATGTTCAATCCACCTACCCTGTGCATCTTTGGGTTGTGGGGGTGAAACCCACGCAAACATGGATGAGAATGTGCAAACTCCACACGGACAGTGACCCAGAGCCGGGATCGAAACTGGGACCTCGGCACCGTGAGACTGCCGTGCTACCACTGCACCACCGTGCTGCCCTATTCTTTGATATTATGATATGATGTGGAGATGCCTGTGTTGGACTGGGATGGGCACATTAAGAAGTCTTACAACACCAGATTAAAGTCCAACAGGTCAAATTTGGAATCACTAGCTTTCAGAGCGTAGCTCCTTCATCACCTGATGCACAGCTTCACAGCAGATGAAAATACACAGCTGCAGAGCAGATGAAGATACACAGTTCCGCAGCAGATGAAGATACACAGCTCCACAGCAGATGAAGATACACAGCTCCACAGCAGATGAGGATACACAGCTCCACAGTAGATGAAAATACACAGCTGCACAGCAGATGAAGATACACAGTTCCGCAGCAGATGAAGATACACAGCTCCACAGCAGATGAAGATACACAGCTCCACAGCAGATGAAGATACACAGCTCCGCAGCAGATGAAGTTACACAGTTCCGCAGCAGATGAAGATACACAGCTCCACAGCAGATGAAGATACACAGCTCCTCAGCAGATCAAGATACACAGCTGCACAGCAGATGAAGATACACAGCTCCACAGCAGATGAAGTTACACAGCTCTGCAGCAGATGAAGATACACAGCTCCGCAGCAGATGAAGATACACAGCTCCACAGCAGATGAAGATACACAGCTCCACAGCAGATGAAGATACACAGCTACACAGCAGATGAAGATACACAGCTACACAGCAGATGAAGATACACAGCTCCACAGCAGATGAAGATACACAGCTCCACAGCAGATGAAGATACACAGCTCCACAGCAGGTGAAGATACGCAGCTCTGCAGCAGATGAAGATACACAGCTCCACAGCAGATGAAGATACACAGCTCCGCAGCAGATGAAGATACACAGCTCCACAGCAGATGAAGATACACAGTTCCACAGCAGATGAAGATACACAGCTCCACAGCAGATGAAGATACACAGCTCCACAGCAGATGAAGAACACAGCTCCACAGCAGATGAAGATACACAGCTCCACAGCAGATGAAGATACACAGCTCCACAGCAGATGAAGATACACAGCTCCACAGCAGATGAAGATACACAGCTCCACAGCAGATGAAGATACGCAGCTCTGCAGCAGATGAAGATACACAGCTCCACAGCAGATGAAGATACACAGCTCCGCAGCCGATGAAGATACACAGCTCCGCAGCAGATGAAGATACACAGTTCCACAGCAGATGAAAATACACAGCTCCGCAGCAGATGAAGATACACAGCTCCACAGCAGATGAAGATACACAGCTCCACAGCAGATGAAGATATACAGCTGCACAGCAGATGAAGATACACAGCTCCACAGCAGATGAAAATACACAGCTCCGCAGCAGATGAAGATACACAGTTCTGCAGCAGATGAAGATACACAGTTCGGCAGCAGATGAGGATACACAGCTCCACAGCAGATGAAGGTACACAGCTCCACAGCAGATGAAGATACACAGTTCTGCAGCAGATGAAGATACACAGCTCCGCAGCAGATGAAGATACACAGCTCCACAGCAGATGAAGATACACAGTTCTGCAGCAGATGAAGATACACAGCTCCGCAGCAGATGAAGATACACAGCTCCACAGCAGATGAAGATACACAGCTCCACAGCAGATGAAGATACACAGCTCTGCAGCGGATGAAGATACACAGCTCCGCAGCAGATGAAGATACACAGCTCCACAGCAGATGAAGATACACAGCACCGCAGCAGATGAAGATACACAGCTCCACAGCAGATGAAGATACACAGCTCCACAGCAGATGAAGATACACAGCTCCACAGCAGATGAAGATACACAGCTCCACAGCAGATGAAGATACACAGCTCTGCAGCAGATGAAGATACACAGTTCTGCAGCAGATGAAGATACACAGCTCCACAGCAGATGAAGATACACAGCTCTGCAGCGGATGAAGATACACAGCTCCACAGCAGATGAAGATACACAGCTCCGCAGCAGATGAAGATACACAGCTCCGCAGCAGATGAAGATACACAGCTCCACAGCAGATGAAGATACACAGCTCCACAGCGGATGAAGATACACAGTTCTGCAGCAGATGAAGATACACAGCTCCGCAGCAGATGAAGGTACACAGTTCTGCAGCAGATGAAGCAGGGCTGAGCTGAGTTCACACAAAGAACACATGCACCAGTGACTGCTAAAACCTTCTCTGACAGACAGCCCCTGTCAGAGTAAAAACTTGACTGTTGTGACTAACTCAGCTAACTCACTTAAGGCTCAGGTGATTTATCTTTGACCCGCAGGTCAACCTTGCCCCATATGTATCACACAGTTCGAGTGTATGAATCCCGAACCTGTCCAGGAGACATGAACAGATTTCTGACACACCTCTGTGTTAAACCCTAGCTCAGTATATCATAGCTGCACAGCTTCCAGCAAAGGTACACATCTCTCAAAGACTCTCATCTTTAGGATGAGCTCTCACTTGAGCATATGAACATAGAACCACATGCCTGCAGAGTGTGAACATCTCCACCACACAAGCAGCTGCCACTGTTCTGGCAGAAAGGCACAAGGCTCGCTCAATGAGGACTCCATTAGGCTCCCTGGGTGACCCAGGAGAAGGGTCACATAACCCATCGCTAACACCTTCTGTTGCAGCTATTGGATCCTCCGGGTGCAAGTCTGTGATGGGGACAGGACTGCAGTGTCAGGTACATGAACTGAAAGGGTCTGGGGTTGGGGAAAGGGTGGGAGGGGGGCAGCGGGGGGGTGCGGATGCGGTGGAAATGGCGATAACTGATCAATTTAGTAGTGTCCGGTACTTCAGTGGCAGCCCTGCTGGTAGGAATGCAGCAAATCATCAGGAAGAAAATGGCAGGATGTTCAAAGCTGATCATCCACCAGCCGTCTCTCCTCGTCTCTGCGAAAATCTGTGTCCTCCCAGAATACAGTTAGCCTATAGCCTCCTCCTGACTGTTCATCATCACTGAGATCCCATCTATAGCCCGGGCTCAATCTCCAAACATAGCTCAGTGGAAGAGGGAGTCATAGTCTGGGTTTGAGCCTCACGGCAATGGAACCGCACATGGGCATCCGCTGTCACCAGACCATGAGGCTCACCATCACTCAGGGAATGAATGGAGGAGTTATCTGGATCGGAGGCAGTGGACGAACATTTAGGGTAATGGGGCACATTGCTAGATCCCTGTAGTGTCTGTGCTAGATCCCTGTAGTGACTGTGCTAGATCCCTGTAGTGTCTGTGCTAGATCCCTGTAGTGACCGTTCTAGATCCCTGTAGTGACTGTGATAGATCCCTGTAGTGACCGTGCAAGATCCCTGTAGTGTCTGTGCTAGATCCCGGTAGAGACCATCCTAGATCCCTGTAGTGATCGTGCTAGATCCCTGTAGTGTCTGTGCTAGATCCCTGTAGTGACCGTGCTAGGTCCCTGTAGTGACTGTGCTAGATCCCTATAGTGACTGTGCTAGATCCCTGTAGTGACTGTGCTAGATCCCTGTAGTGACTGTGCTAGATCCCTGTAGTGACTGTGCTAGATACCTGTAATGACTGTGCTAGATCCCTGTAGTGACTGTGCTAGATTCCTGTAGTGACCGTGCTAGGTCCCTGTAGTGACTGTGCTAGATCCCTGTAGTGACTGTGCTAGATCCCAGTAGTGACTGTGCTAGATACCTGTAATGACTGTGCTAGATCCCTATAATGACTGTACTAGATCCATGTAGTGTCTGTGCTAGATCCCTGTAGTGACTGTGCTAGATCCCTGTAGTGATTGTGCTAGATCCCTGTAGTGACTGTGCTGGATCCCTGTAGTGACTGTGCTGGATCCCTGTAGTGACTGTGCTAGATCCCTGTAGTGACTGTGCTAGGTCCCTGTAGTGACTGTGCTAGATCCATATAGTGACTGTACTAGATCCCTGTAGTGGCTGTGCTAGGTCCATATAGTGACTGTGCTAGATCACTGTAGTGACTGTGCTAGATCCCTGTAGTGACTTTGCTAGATCCCTGTAGTGACTGTGCTAGATCCCTGTAGTGACTGTGCTGGATCCCTGCAGTGACTGTGCTAGGTCCCTGTAGTGACTGTGCTAGATCCCTGTAGTGGCTGTGCTAGATCCCTGTAGTGACTGTGCTAGATCCCTGTAGTGGCTGTGCTAGATCCCTGTAGTGACTGTGCTAGTTCCCTGTAGTGACTGTGCTAGATCCCTGTAGTGGCTGTGCTAGATCCCTGTAGTGACTGTGCTAGATCCCTGTATCGACTGTGCTAGATCCATGTAGTGACTGTGCTAGATCCCTGTAGTGACTGTGCTAGGTCCCCGTAGTGACTGTGCTAGATCCCTGTAGTGGCTGTGCTAGATCCCTGTATCGACTGTGCTAGATCCATGTAGTGACTGTGCTAGATCCCTGTAGTGACTGTGCTAGGTCCCCGTAGTGACTGTGCTAGATCCCTGTAGTGACTGTGCTAGGTCCATGTAGTGACTGTGCTAGATTCCTGCAGTGTCTGTGCTAGATCCCTGTAGTGACTGTGCTAGATCCCTGTCGTGACTGTGCTAGATCCCTGTAGTGACTGTGCTAGATCCCTGTAGTGACTGTGCTGGATCCCTGTAGTGACTGTGCTAGGTCCCTGTAGTGACTGTACTAGATCCCTGTATCGACTGTGCTAGATCCCTGTAGTGACTGTGCTAGATCCCTGTAGTGACTGTGCTAGGTCCCCGTAGTGACTGTGCTAGATCCCTGTAGTGGCTGTGCTAGGTCCATGTAGTGACTGTGCTAGATCCCTGTAGTGTCTGTGCTAGATCCCTGTAGTGACTGTGCTAGATCCCTGTTGTGACTGTGCTAGATCCCTGTAATGACTGTGCTAGATCCCTGTAGTGACTGTGCTGGATCCCTGTAGTGACTGTGCTAGGTCCCTGTAGTGACTGTACTAGATCCCTGTAGTGTCTGTGCTAGGTCCCTGTAGTGTCTGTGCTAGATCCCAGTAGTGACTGTGCTAGGTCCCTGAAGTGACTGTGCTAGATCCCTGTAGTGGCTGTGCTAGGTCCCTGTAGTGACTGTGCTAGATCCATATAGTGACTGTACTAGATCCCTGTAGTGGCTGTGCTAGGTCCCTGTAGTGACTGTGCTAGGTCCCTGTAGTGACTGTGCTAGATCCCTGTAGTGACTGTGCTAGATCCCTGTAGTGACTGTGGTAGATCCCTGTAGTGGCTGTGCTAAATCCCTGTAGTGACTGTGCTAGATCCCTGTAGTGACTGTGCTAGGTCCCTGTAGTGACTGTGCTAGATCCCTGTAGTGACTGTGCTAGACTGTAGTGGCCACCAGTTCAGTAACGCAGCACTGGGCGGAGGGGATGACCATGAGAGTCGGGGTGAATTGATAGTCAAGGAAAGGAATGCATGATCTTGCTAACTGTCTCTGTCGCTCTCTCTCTGTCACTCCCCTCTACCCCTCCCCCTCCCACCTCACAGACACACAGTTCTGAACACAGCTAGCAATGCTTGCTGTCTCCCTGGCCGCTGCTGCCATCGTGGATGCATGGTGGCGCGAGTGCTAGCTGCCTTCACTGCCATGTCCCAGGCCCAGGGGGTTATCGATGGCATCCATGTCACCCTCCAAGCACAAGCTCGACTATGGGTGCCTTTTGTCAACAAAAAGGGGTTCCATTCCTTGAACGTACAGTTGCTGTGCAATCACCAGCAGCACATCATGCATGTATGGGCACGCTGTCCAGGCAGTGTGCACGATGCATGCATCCTGGTGCACTCTGAGGTACTCAGTGACTTTGAAGCTCTCCCTCATGTGAGGGTTTGGCTAGTGAGTGACAAGGCTTACCAGCTGAGGTCATGGCTGGTGACGCCAGTGGAGAGGCACCAGACCAAGATGGAGAACCATTATAAAGAAGCCCACTGTGCAAACAGGGGCATCATTGAACTGTGCATCGGGCTGCTGAAGAGCTCCCACTGTCTGGGCGTCTCTGGTGGGGCACTGCAATATAGCCCCCAGAGGGTCTCTTGCATCATGGTGGCCTGCTGCGTGCTGCACAACTTGGCCTAGCAGTGGGGCGACATGCTGGAGGAGGATCAGAAGGAAGATCAGGCCTCATCAGATGAGGAGGACCATGAGGGCATCCTGACAGGGACCATGGAGAATCCAGAGATGGTTCAACAGGGCACGTCAGGGTCATACAATGGCGTCTAACAATAATCTCATCCATTTGGAGATCTATGACCAGGAGGCCAACAGTCCGGCAGTTATATCACCATCACTCCCACTGTCCTCAAACCGTCCTGTCCCATTACCCGTTCCCCTTGCCCTTTCATCTTACCCTTTCACCTCACCCCTTCTGTATAACCTTGCTCTCGCCCCATCTCCTCCACCTGCCTGCCCATCAACCTTTTCCACATTTCCACAACCAGGGCTCCCCCTCCACCCCTCCGCCTCCCTCCAAGGGTCATCTTTACATCACACCAGAGTGATTGGCTTGGGTTGTCAGTGTCAGCAAGGCTCCTCGGCGAGATGGAGGATGACAGTGACTCCTGTTGGATGTGCTCTCGTGTTCATGATCTGAGAAAGGCTGACTCATGTCTTTTTGATAGCATACCACTGACCAACTGCTCCTCATATGGGCCACATTCTTTTGTGGGAGAGGGTGCTGGTTGGAGATGGAATGAGGTTTGGATTCACAGACTGGGGATGCTGTCATACCAGGGTGTCTCACATTGCTGCTCTCATGTCCAATCAGTTTTGGGGGGCCTGTGGGCAATCCAGGGGTCCAAGGTGCAGTAACCTATCCCTCCTCACCTATGGGAAAACAGTGGGAGTGAGATTCAGCTTGGAGTGGTTATGCAAATGTTTAATAATGCGCTTGTAGATCGTGTGCCCCCTCCCCCCCTGACTAATTATGTGCAACTACACTCATGCCAACTTAGTGGTCCTTTATCTTTCTAAGCTTTCTTCTGGGTGTCTCCCAGATTACAAATCAGGAGTAGAGGTGGCTTTTGTGCCTTCTGGCCTGTGATGCCCTTCTGGAGGACCTGGACCTCAAGGGGCCCGGCCGACATTTGGATGACACAGTCATACGTCCGCCTGTTTGGCCTGCTTCCAAACAGATGAGCCAGTGTCAGGAGGGGGGGATTAAGAAGGGCTGGTTCCAGTGCCTCACTGGCAGGAGATCCCGGGAGAGATCTCATTACTTCCTCCTCTCTCAGGGTGCTTGCTGACCCTCGGGCTGCTCAGTGGGACGAAGGAGCAGCTGGAGCGAGCTCCAGATGCCTCAATATAATCTGGTGCTGCCAGTTGTGGACGCCCGACTTCATATCAACCATGGTACTGATGCTGTCTGCCATGGGCCTCTGTGATTGGGGTATGTCCCTCAGCGAGTGGGCATCGGACATGTCCCTCTGTAACTGCATCATGTCCCTCAGTGTCATAGAATTTAACATAGAATTTACAGTGCAGAAGGAGGCCATTCGGCCCATCGAGTCTGCACCGGCTCTTGGAAAGAGTATCCCACTTAAACTCACACCTCCACCCTATCCCCATAACACAGTAACCCCACCCAACACTATGGGCAATTTTGGACACTAAGGGCAATTTATCATGGCCAATCCACCTAACCTGCACATCTTTGGACTGTGGGAGGAAACCAGAGCACCAGACAGTGACCCAAGCCGGAATCGAACCTGGAACCCTGGAGTTGTGAAGCAATTGTGCTATCCACAATGCTACCGTGCTGCCATGACATGTCCCTCTGTGTCTGGATATTGTTGCACAGCGTCAAGCCATAAGAACATAAGAAATGGGGCAGGATTGGATTGGATTTGTTTATTGTCACGTGTACCGAGGTACAGTTGTTATGGGCCAGGGTTTAGAGAACCCCAAAGGGTATCATGGAGTTCACCTGCTCACAACTTTTAATAGATAGTGGTATGGGGAGCACACGGCCCACTCTACAGGTGTGGTACAGCAGAAATGGAAAAGTATTTTTTAAAGCAAAACAATGTTTATTCTATGAACTCAAGTTAACCTTGTTAAAACATACAATGAACATCTTAGCAACCATTAATTCAAATACAACCCCCAAAGATTACAACACTAAGTAATCCTTTAAGCTTTCCTTTTAGCATCCATACGACTCAAAAACAAAACCTTTAACAGAAGCACATCAGGTTAAAGTCATGACTGAAAACATTTCTAATTCTGAATTCGCCAAATGATCAAGAGATAGTCTTTTCATGGCAGAGAGAACAGCAGTACAGCTGCTGTGTCTGGCTTCAGCTCCAACACTGAAAACGAAACTAAAACACACCCTGCAGCAAACAACCTAAAACGAAAGTAAAAAGCTGACAGACAGCCCAGCTCCACCCACACTCTGACATCACTGATAAACACCCATTTCTTAAAGGTACATTTCTTAAGCACCCATTTCTTAAAGGTACTCTCACATGACACCTCCCCCCAAGAAAAAAAATAAACCATCAACTTCAAGATGGTTTCATTTTTCACCTTTTCACTATCCTTTAAGAAATGCACACAGTAAATATACTTTACATTTCAACAAACAACACACGCAAACAGCAATAATAATATAGTCCATTTTTCCTCCGTTCTTCTTCCAACTGAAATCTTTCTTGATTGACAGTCTCTTTGGACAAGAAGGTCTCTGCACGATCCATCCATTTCTCTACGCCTCGGCATGTCTCTTTAAAGTCAGATACTTGTTCAATCTGACCACAGATTCCCTTGTAATTCTCCAACACAGGAGCATTGGTTATCACAGCTTTCGGGCAGTCAAATGCCTGTTGAAAGTCCGCTGTCCAATGAAATTTTCGACGTTTCTTCAGCAAGTCCATCAGTGGAGCAATCACGCTACAAAAATTGTGCACAAATCTTCGACCAAATCTACTCATGCCAATAAATCGCATTATTTCCCTTCGTCTTCAGGGTATCGAAACTCCTCAAGGTAAGTGTGTCATGTGAGAGTGCCTTTAAGAAATGGATGTTTAAGCAATGTACCTTTAAGAAATGCAGTGATGTCAGAGTGTGGGTAGAGCTGGGCTTCAGATCAGCCATTTTGAAGTTTTTTAGTTTCAGTTTTGGGAGAGAGCAGTTAAAAGGTGCCTGGCTGGTTTGCTGTGAGATGTTTGAAAGGAAAAAGCTAAGTTTGAGAAAGAAGCTTGGGTGTGTCTGTGTGTTTCCAGAGAGCTGCAGGAAGAAAAGCAAGGTGCCGGAGCTGAAGTCAACCAAGCTGATATATCTTTGCCATCCAACAGAAAATATATATTAACTGTGACCTGGTGTGTTACTGTTTTGAAGGTTTGAAGCCTTTTGGATGTTTGAAGGAACATTTTGAGGGATTATTTAGCGCTGTATTATTTTTGGGGTCATCTTTGAAGTAAGGGGTGTGAAGTGATCCAATGTTTATTTAAAAGGTTAAGTTGAGTTCATGGCATAAACATTGTTTTATGTTAAAAACCACATGTCCATAATTGTAATATCACACCTGGGGAACAAGCCATGTGCTTCAAAAGCAACAATCCATTAAAGGGGGAAGTTGGTTGAACTCCATGATACATTTTGGGGTTCTGAAAACACCTCGCCCATAACAAGTGACTTGGGCTTTTCCAAATTCACTTTTGCTAGGTTTATCACCATACCCGCCTCCTGAAGTCGAGCGAATAACTCCATCACATGTTTTAAATGTTCTTTCCATGTCTGGCTGAAAATTACCAGATCGCCGATATATACCGCACAATTGGGTCATCCTGAAACAACTTTGGTAGTTAACCGTTGAAATGTGGCTGGGGCGTTTTTCATGCCAAATGGCATAACTTTAAATTGGTATATACCATCTGGAGTCATAAAAGCTGAAATCTCCTTCGCCCTTTCAGATAAAGGTACCTGCCAGTAACCTTTAAGTAAATCCAGTTTAGTAATAAAAGCTGATTGTCCCACTTTCTCAATGCAATCCTCCAAACGTAGGATAGGACAAGAGTCCGTTCTTGTAACTGCATTAACCTTTCTATAGTCCACACACAAACGTTGGGTACCGTCTGGTATAGGTACCATCACTATGGATGAGCTCCATTGGCTGCAACCCACTTCAATTATGCCATTTTTAAGCATACTCTCAATCTTTTTGTTAACCTGTGTCAATTTTAAAGGGTTAAGTCTATATGGATGTTGTTTGATTGGAACAGCATTTCCCACATCTACATCATGTATCACCATTGTAGTACTTCCCAATTTATCTCTACAAACTTGCCCACGTGATATCAATAACTCTTTCAGGTCAGTTTGTTTTTCCTCTGGAAGGTAACTCAACAATTTATCCCAATTTATAAGAACATCCTCGTTTTCCAACTTAATTTGAGGTATGTCAAATTCCAAGTCATCTGGATTTGGTTTGTCACTTTGATTTAGAATCATTAAAACCTCCTCCTTTTTCTCTCCTTCCCTTTCAAAGTACCCTTTAAGCATATTCACATGACACACCCGGTGAGTTTTCCTTCTATCCGGTGTTTTTACCACATAATTCACCTCACTTAATTTCCTTTCAATCTGATAAGATCCACAAAACCTAGCTTTTGAAGGTTCACCTACCACTGGTAACAATACTAAAACTTTATCTCCACATGCAAAACTATGAACTTTGGATTTATTTTCCGCTACCCGTTTCATCACATTTTGTGCAACTTTTAAATGTTGTCTAGCCAATTCACCTGCTCTATTTAATCGTTCCCTAAAATTTGACACGTAATCCAATAATGTAATTTCCGATTTCTCACTCCCCAATTTTTCCTTAATCAATTTAAGTGGTCCTCTTACCTCATGACCAAAAATTAGTTCAAAAGGACTAAATTTGGTTGACTCATTAGGTGCATCCCTAATTGCAAACAGTACGAATGGAATTCCTTTATCCCAATCCTCTGGATAATTTTGACAATAAGCCCTCAATATTGTCTTTAACGCCTGGTGCCACCTTTCTAACGCTCCCTGCGATTCTGGATGGTAAGTAGTTGATTTAAATTGTTTTATTCCTAAGCTATGCATTACTTCTTTGAATAACCTCAAGGTAAAATTTGATCCTTGATCCGATTGTATTTCTGTGGGTAGTCCATATCTAGTAAAGAATTTAATTAACTCCTCCACAATCTTTTTAGCTGTAATATTATGTACTGGAATGGCCTCTGGAAACCTAGTAGACACATCCATTCTCGTCAAAAGATATTGATTCCCACTTTTTGTTTTAGGAAGAGGTCCATCGCAATCAATTAGGACCCTTGTAAAAGGTTCCTCAAATGCTGGAATGGGTGTTAAGGGCGCTGGCTTTATCACTGTTTGAGGTTTCCCTATCACTTGACATGTGTGACATGATTGACAAAATGTAACTACATCTTTATGTAGTCCTGGCCAATAAAATTGTTTCTGGATTTTAGCTTGAGTTTTCCTCATTCCCAAATGACCTCCCACTGGTACCTCATGTGCAACTCGCAACACCTCCTTTCTATACCCGACCGGCAATACTACTTGATGAACGTCTGCCCACTTTTCATCCGCCTGCAAATGTACAGGTCTCCATTTTCTCATCAAGACATCAGTTTTACGGTGATAGCACTCTGGTATACATGCAGATTCCTCTTCCGTGTATGCTTTCTGATCATCCATTTTATTTCTATATCTTTTTGTTGTAACTCGGCCAATTTTCCTGCACTAAAAATATCCTCCTCATCCTCCACCTGTTCTTGTTCTTTTTCAACCATCTGATCAAAAATCGTTTCTGATAATTGCACTTCAACTTCACTCTTTGATTTCTACTCTTGTCTTAACCTGTGACTTTGCGACCTTGTTAGTACACAATCTGGAAAAATCCCAGGATATTCGTCCTTCAACACTTCAGTTGTCTGATTTTCCACTGGCTTATCAACACAGTAGGCGTCACTCCCACCTGCGATCCAGCTATATCAGTACCCAAGATAAACTGTATTCCTGGACAAGATAGTTTATCTATTACTCCTACTACCACTTCACCATTCTTCACTGGACTTTCCAACCTTACCTTATATAATGGAACACTACTACTCTCACCTTGAATTCCACATATTACCACCTTTTCTGGCACCATTCTTCCCAAACTATATAACTCCTCATCTCTTACCATTAAAGATTGACTAGCTCCCGAATCTCTTAAAATTGTGACTTCTTTACCTACTCCTCCTGATACACGAGTAAACTTTACCCACACAAGTAAATTCTTTAAAGAGATCTAGCACCTTCTTATCAATAACCACTTGATCAGGCTGTACAATCCTTTGCACCTCCTTCGCTTCACTTGGGCTTTTCTTTACCACTTTAACAAACCCCACTGTTTTATCCTGTTTTACCACATCAGCCTTCCCAGTGCTTTTCTTCAACCACCAACACTGTGACTTTACATGGCCTAATTTATTAGTGAAAACATTTGAAACTTTTCATTTTGTTTCCACCCTCCTGGATTTCTTTTTTAACCTGAGGTACACTCTTCTTATTATCTCCCATCAGATCACCTTTACCACTTGAGTATATCTCATGTCCCCAGTTTCTATCCCTCACAGGATGAAACTGATGTCGGACATCATGCTTTGATTTATGACCTAATTCATAATCATCTGCCATTTCTGCTGCTAATCTCGCAGTTTTAACCCTTTGCTCTTCCACACGAGTTCTCACTACATCAGGAATTGAATTTTTAAACTCCTCCAAAAGTATAATTCCTCTGAGAGCTTCATACGTTTGGTCTATTTTCAAAGCCCTTATCCACGATAGGGGCTGGTTTAGCACACTGGGCTAAATAACTGGCTTTTAAAGCAGACCAAGGCAGGCCAGCAGCATGGTTCAATTCCCGTACCAGCCTCCCCGAACAGGCGCTGGAATGTGGCGAAATGGGGCTTTTCACAGTATCTTCATTTGAAGCCTACTTGTGACAATAAGCGATTTTCATTTTTCATTTCATTTTTCACCTATCAAAATTACTCTGTTTGAGCCTTTCAAACTCCATGTATGTTTTACCAAATTCTTTCCTTAAATTTCTAAACCTTTGTCTGTAGGCTTCAGGCACTAGTTCATATGCACCTAAGATGGATTTTTTTCGCCTCCTCATACATCCCAGATATCTCCTCCGGTAGTGATGCAAACACTTCACTAGCCCTACCTACCAGCTTTGTTTGAATCAGTAATACCCACATGTCCTGTGGCCATTTCATTTGTTTAGCTACCTTCTCAAATGAAATGAAAAAGGCTTCTACCTCCTTCTCAGTCTTTAAATCAACGCAGTTGATTTAAATTGTTTTATTTCTAAGCTATCCATAACTTCTTTGAATAACCTCGAGGTAAAATTTGATCCTTGATCCGATTATATTTCTGTGAGTAGTCCATATCTAGTAAAGAATTTAAGTAACTCCTCCACAATCTTTTTAGCTGTAATATTACGTACTGGCCTCTGGAAACCTAGTAGACACATCCATTATCGTCAAAAGATATTGATTCCCACTTATTATTTTAGGAAGTGGTCCTACGTAATCAATTAGGACCCTTGTAAAAGGTTCCTCAAATGCTGGAATGGGTCTTAAGGGCACTGGTTTTATCACTGCTTGATGTTTCCCTATCACTTGACATATGTGACATAATTGACAAAAGTTAACTACATCTTTATGTAGTCCAGGCCAATAAAAATGTTTCTGGATTTTAGCTTGAGTTTTCCCTATTCCCAAATGATCTCTCATGAGTACCTCATGTGCAACTCGCAACACCTCCTTTCTATACCCTACCGGCAATACTACTTGATGAACGTCTGCCCACTTTTCAGCCGCCTGCATATGTAAAGGTCTCCATTTTCTCATCAAGACATCACGTTTACGATAATAACACTCTGGTGTACACAGAGATTTCTCTTCCGTATATGCTTTCTGATACATCCGTTTTATTTCGATATCTTTCTGTTGTAACTGTTTTAGCTACCTTCTCAAATGAAATGAAAAAGGCTTCCACCTCTGTCTCGTCAAACCTTGGCAATGCTTGGACATATTTAAATAGATCCCCACCAAGCCTTCGACTTTGATGCTCTTTCTCACTATCTTCATTACTATCATCCAACTGTACGTTTCCCTTTACGTCTGCCAATTTTAACTGACTGTCATGTTTCATGGCCATTTTCTGAAGTTCAAACTCTCTCTCTTTATCTTTTTCCTGATCTGTATCTCCCTTTCTCTTTCTTTTTGTTCTGCTAGGGCTATTCTTTCTTTTCTCCTTTCTTCTCTCTCCTTTTCTTTTTCTCTCTCTCTCTCTTTCGTATTCAAGCTGCTTTAATTCTTTCTCATTTGTCTAATTTGTAACTGAATTTTTGCCATTTCCAATGAGTCAAACTGTATCTCAGGCAACTTTAAATGCTTAGCCACCGCCATAATTACCTCATCTGTTCACATTTTGTCAGGTAATGTTAACTGCAATGTTTTGCCAAATCTAACAGTCTGCTTTTAGTCTCTGTCCATCAGGTACTGCGTGTGACCGTCTCCACCCCCAAAAGCTTCAGAGCTTCTGAAAGAGCCATTGTCCACAACACACTCCCCACTTAAACTAGAATACCACACCTGATAAGCAACCACAATATGCTCACCCCTCACTGTCTTTAAGTTCACTAAGCCAATCCAATAGATTGACGTTTATCCCGGACGAGCCCCCAATTTGTTATGGGCCAGGGTTTAGAGAACTCCAAAGTGTATCATGGAGTTCACCTAACCTACAACTTTTAATAGATTGTGGTATGGGGAGCAAACGGCCCACTTTAGAGGAGTGGTACAGCAGAAATGGAAAAGTACTTTTTAAAGCAAAACAATGTTTATTCTATGAACTCAAGTTAACCTTTTTAAAACATACAGTGAACATCTTAGCAACCATTAATTCAAATACAACCCCAAAGACTACAACACTAAGTAATCCTTTAAGCTTTCCTTTTAACATCCAAACGACTTAAAAACAAAACTTTTAACAGAAGCACATCAGGTTAAAGTCACGACTGAAAACATTTCTAATTCTGAATTCACCAAATGATCAAGAGATAGTTTTTTCATGGCAGAGAGAACAGCAGTACAGCTGCTGTGTCTGGCTTCAGCTCCAACACTGAAAACAAAACTGAAACACACCCTGCAGCAAACAGCCGAAAGCGAAAGTAAAAAGCTGACAGACAGCCCAGCACCACCCGCACTCTGACATCATGGATAAACACCCATTTCTTAAAGGTACATTTCTTAAGCACCTATTTCTTAAAGGTACTCTCACATGACACAGTGAAAAGTATTTTTCTGCGAGCAATTCAACTGATCATTCAGTACATGGGAAGAAAAGGGAAGAAAAGAAAATACATAATAGGGCAACACATGGTATACAATGTAACTACATAAGCACCAGCATCGGATGAAGCATACAGGGTGTAGTGTTAATGAGGTCAGTCCAGAAGAGGGTCATTTAGGAGTCTGGTAACAGTGTGGAAGAAGCTGTTTTTGAGTCTGTTCGTGCATGTTCTCAGACTTCTGTATCTCCTGCCTGATGGAAGAAGTTGGAAGAGTGAGTAAGCCGGATGGGAAGGATCTTTGATTATGCTGCCCGCTTTCCCCAGGCACCGGGAGGTGTAGATGGAGGCAATGGATGGGAGGCATGTTTGTGTGATGGACTGGGCGGTGTTCACGACTCTCTGAAGTTTCTTGCGGTCCAGGGCCGAGCAGTTGCCATACATGTCTGTAATGCAGCCTGATAGGATGCTTTCCATGGTGTATCTGTAAAAGTTGGTAAGAGTTAATGTGGTCATGCCAAATTTCCTTAGTTTCCTGAGGAAGTATAGGCGCTGTTGTGCTTTCTTGGTGGTAGCGTCGACGTGGGTAGACCAGGACAGATTTTTGAAGATGTGCACCCCTAGGAATTTGAAACTGCTAACCATCTCCACCTCGGCCCCGTTGATGCTGACAGAGGTGTGTACAGTACTTTGCTTCCTGAAGTCAATTACCAGCTCTTTAGTTTTGCTTGCATTGAGGGAGAGATTGTTGTCGCTACACCACTCCACTAGGTTCTCTATCTCTCTCCTGTATTCTGACTCGTCGTTATTCAAGATCAGGCCCACTATAGTCGTATCATCAGCAAACTTGTAGATGGAGTTGGAACCAGATTTTGCCACGCAGTCGTGTGTGTACAGGGAGTAGAGTAGGGGGCTAACTACACAGCCTTGCGGGGCCCCGGTATTGAGGACTATTGTGGAGGAGGTGTTGTTGTTCATTCTTACTGATTGTGGTCTGTGGGTCAGAAAGTCGAGGATCCAGTTGCAGAGTGGGGAGCCAAGTCCTAGGTTTTGGAGCTTTGATATGAGCTTGGCTGGGATTATGGTGTTGAAGGCGGAGCTGCAGTCAATAAATAGAAGTCTGATGTAGGAGTCCTTGCTGTCAAGATGCTCCAGGGATGAGTGTAGGGCCAGGGAGATGGCATCTGCTGTGGACCGGTTGCGGCGGTATGCGAATTGCAGTGGATCAAGGCGTTCTGGGAGTATGGAGGTGATGCGCTTCATGACCAACCTCTCGGAGTAGGCCATCTGACCCCTCGAGCCTGCTCTGCCATTCAATGAGATCATGACTGATCTTTTTGTGGACTCAGCTCAACTTACCCACCCGCTTACGGTCACCTTTTATTCCTTTACTGTTCAAAAGTCTATCTACCTTTGCCTTAAAAACATTTAACAAGGTAGCGTCAATTTTTCACTGGGCAGGGAATTCCACAGCTTCACAACCCTTTGGACGACGACGTTCCTCCTCAACTCAGTCCTAAATCTGCTCCCCTTTATTTTGAAGCTGTGACCCCTAGTTCTATTTTCACCTGCCAGTGGAAACAACCTCCCTGCTTCTTTCCTATCTAGTCCCTTCATAATTCTATATGTTTCTATAGGATCTCCCCTCATTCTCCTAAATTCCAATGAGCATAGTCCCAGTCTACTCAGTCTTTCCTCATAAACCAATCCTCTCAACTCCAGAATCAACTTCGTGAATCTCCTCTACACCCCCTCGAAAGCCAGTACATCCTTTCTCAAGTAAGGAGAACAAAACTGCACACCGTACTCCAGGTGTGGCCTCACCAGCACCCTACACAGCTGCAACATAACCTCCCCACTTTTAAGGACAAGCAATGAAGGACAAAATTCCATTTGCCTTCTTAATTACTTGCTGCACCTGCAAACCAACTTTATGCGATTCATGCACTAGGACACCCAGGTCCCTCTGTACAGCAGCATGCTGCAATTTTTTATCATTTAAATAATAGTCCATTTTGCTGTTATTCCTACCAAAATGGATGACCTCACATTTATCAACATTGAACTTCATTTGCCAAACCCTTGCCCAATCACTTAAACTATCTATATCCCTCTGCAGAGTTTCAGTGTCTTGCGCACATTTGGCTCTACCACTCATCTTAGTGTCATCTGCGAACTTTGACACATTACACTTGGCCTCCAACTCCAGATCATCCATGCAAATTGTGAACAATTATGGACCCAACAATGGTCCCTGAGGCACACCATTAACCACTGATCGCCAACCAGAAAAAACACTCATTTAACCCCATTCTTTGCTTTCTTGCTTTCTGTCCATTAACCAATCCCCTATCCATGCTAATACATTACCCGTAACAATGTGCACCTTTATCTTATGCAGCAGTCTTTTGTGCGGCACCTTGTCGAATGTCTTCTGGAAATCCAGATACACCACATCTCCCTGTTCCCCGTTGTCCACCACGCTCGTAATTTCCTCAAAGAATTCCAGTAAATTAGTTAAACGTGACCTGCCTTTCATGAACCCATGCTGCATCTGCCCAATGGGAAAATTTTTATCCAGATGTCTCATTATTTCTTCCATAACGACAAATTCAAGTATCTTCCCCACTGCAGAAGTTACGCTAACCGGCCTAGAGTTACCCGCCTTTTGTCTACCTCCTTTTTTAAACAGTGACGTCACATTTGCTATTTCCCAATCTGCCGAACCCCACCCCAGAGTCAAGCGAAATTTGGTAAATTACCACGAGTGCATTTGCTATTTCCCCCGCTATCTCTTTTAGTCCCCTGGAATGCATTCCATCAAGGCCAGGAGACTTGTTTACCTTAAGCACCAATAGCTTGCCCATCACTACCTTCTTAGTGATAATGAGTGTTTCTAGGTCCACACCTGCCATAACCTCCTTGCCAACAATCATTGCCATGTTATTTGTGTCTTCCATTTTGAAGACCGACACAAAATACCTATTCAATGTCTCGGCCATGTCCTCATTTCCCATTATTAAATCCCCCTTCTCATCCTCTAAAGTACCAATGTTTAACTTAGTCACTCTTTTGCATTTTATATATTTGCAGAAACGTTTGCTATCTCTTTTTATATACTGAGCTAGTTTACTCTCATAATCTATCTTAGTTTTCTTTATAGCTTTTTCCGTGGCTTTCTTTTGACCTTTAAAGGGTTCCCAATCCTCCAGTTTCCTACTAATCTTTGCCATTTTGTACGGCTTTTCTTTCAATTTGATACCCTCCTTTATTTCCTTCGATATCCATGGCTGATTATTCCTTTTCCTACAGTGCTTCTTTTCACTAGTATATACTTCTTCCGAACACTGTGAAAAATCTCTTTGAAAGTCCTCCACTGTTCCTCAATAGTCCCATCACAAAGTCTTTGCTCCCAATCTACCTTCGCCAACTCCTCCCTCACCCCATTGTGGTCTCCTTTGTTTAAGCACAAGACACTGGTATTGGATTTTACCTTCTCCCCCTCCATCTGTATTTTAAATTCAACCAGACTGTGATTGCTCTTTCCGAGAGGATCCCTAACTATGAGATCATTAATTATTCCTATCTCATTACACAGGACCCGAACTCGGATTGCTTGCTCCCTCATAGGTTCCATTGCATACTGTTCGAGAAAACTATCGCGGATACATTCTATGAACTCTTCCTCAAGGCTGCCTTGACTGACCTGGTTTGACCAATCGACATGTAGATTAAAATCCCCCATGATAATTCCGCACCATTTTTACATGCATCAGTTATTTCTTTGTTTATTGCCCACCCCACCGGGATGTTATTATTTGGTGGCCTATAGACTACGCCTATCAGTGACCTTTTCTCCTTACTATTTCTAATTTCCACCCAAATGGATTCAACCTTTTTCTCTATAGAACCTATATCATCTCTCACTACCACCCTGATGTCATCCTTAATATCGGTGCTACACTGCCTGTCCTTCCGAATAGGCTGATACCCCCGGATATTTAACTCCCAGTCATGACCATCCTGCAACCATGTCTCTGTAATGGCCACTAAATCATACTCATTTGTGCTGTCAACTCATTTATCTTGTTTCAAATGCAACGAGCATTCAGGTAAAGTGCCTTTATGCTAGTTTTAATACCTTCTTTTTGAATCCTAACACCTTCATTAATAACATCTCCTGAGTTCTTCTTCCCTTTATCTTTTTTCATACTTTTGATGTAGTTGAACACACCTCCCCACGTGCTAACCTGCTGCTTTGCTTCCAATTAACCACTATATTTCCCATAGTGTTATCCTTTCCTTCCCTGCCACTTGCTCGATTAAAGTCCTTGAGACTACCCTATTTATCCTTTTCACTCGAACACTGGTCCCAGATCAGTTCAGATGGAGACTGTCCCAATGGTACTGATCCGTCCTGTTCCAATACTGATGCCAATGCTCCATGAAATGGAACCCCTTTTCCCCACACCACTCCTTTAGCCACGTGTTTACTTCCCTAATTTTCTCATCCCTATACCAGTTCACTCATGGCTTCATAGTAATCCAGAAAGCCAATGTTGTTGATGCCCTCAACCGTGACCCTTTATGACTGGGTCAAGTTCTGGAGCGTCGCAGAAATGTCCATCTGCGCCTGGGACACGTGCACCTGTGGCTGGGCCCTCCTGTCCTGCACCTCAGCTATGGACATCGCAGTGTGACCCAATCTTTGGACATCCTAACACATGGTTCTGACTCAGGATTTGCACTGTGGACGTCACCCATGCAGTGTTGGCCTGGGTGCCATGCAAGGTCGGCACCATCTCCTGAACCTGAAAGTGATTGAACTTCTCCAGTCATATTTGCAGGCACTGGAATGTAGCTGACATCCCCACCTGTAAAGTCTGACCTTGAATTTGCATCTGGACCAATGATGAGATAACGTTTTCCAGAGGTGCAACATACGTCTTGGGGGCAGCTGTTTCCTGGGATTGGCAGTCCTCCAACTGGCCGCTCCTCAGGAGTTTCTGACTCCACCTGATGTGCTGCAGCATGAATGTGGTGCTCACCAGAGGGTGACCCAGGAGTCTGTCCGCTAACATGTCCCACTGATTGCCTCTGCGCTGGTGGATTGCGCAGGTGAATGTCCTCTCCAGGGTGGTTTGAGGGGTTGGACAAATGGCCCGGCCTCATTGATGTGGATCCTGGAATACAAATGACATGGGGTTGGCTCTTGGGAAGGACAGGGCTGTGGGAGATGAAAGACTCACTTGAGATAAATATCTGGATTAAGTTGCTTTGGGCTCTCACTTCTTCTGTGCATGCCGACCTCCATGATAGTGACTGCTCGCTTCTCGGCCTTCCCGTGGGTTCCATGGACCTCTCCTCAGAGGAGGTGAAGTTGTGTATCTCGAGGATGCCACTGCCCATCATCTGACGCTCCCTCCTGTTGTGGCCTGTTTCATCCTTGGGGACACAGGAAGGGCATTGTGAGGCACCGGTAGGCCAGATTTGGGGGGGTGTTATAGCTGGTGGCATATGTGGGCAAGGTGCCTCGCCAAAGAGGGTCCAGGTGGTGGTGAAGATTCCTGGGGGCTGGGTTCTGAGGGAGAAGCTGGTAGGTGGTGTGTTACAGGGTTACAACAAGGGTTTAGGGGCAGATGGCAGGGTTAAGGGACAGGAGTGATGCCGGGGCACACAGGTGAATGCTCACCCTAACAGCTCGAAGTAGGTCATTCATCTTCTTTCTGCATTGCACACCAGTCCTCTTACTCAGGCTGTCAGCACTTCCTGCCTCTGTCACCACATCCCAGGCTTGGTTCATTACAGATGGCCGATGTCTGTGGCCCACCCTGGGGAATAGGATATTCCCCCTCTTGTCACCTGCGATCAGCCTCGTTTCAATGTCACCATCCAGGAACCTTGGACCTGGTCTTCTTGCAACATCTTCTTGGCTGGGATGATAGTCAGTGGTGAGTGAAGCGCTTAAAAGTTGCTCCAGCTTGACAGGCTGACAAGGTGATTCCCGACCCCAGCGAATTATTCGCCTGGGGAATCGGGAATCCAGCAAGATTCTCATGGACAGAGTGATAGCCTATTTGCATGCTCGGAATCTCGTCACTTCAGTGTTACTGGCGCCCGCAGGAGGCACTCTGGTTTTCCCGCTGGCGGGAGCATTTGGTTGCGGTGTGGGAGGACTGCAACTAAAGAAGATGGACACTGTGCTGACAACACCAAGAGTTCTGGGATCTTCAGATATGAGAAGCGTCAATGTTATCATCACTGCTTCTTGTTAAGTATATGCAAAAGCTTGCTGAATAAATCCTACTTGATTCACAAATACTAGTTATTCATACCTTGCAGGTCTAGCACAACTAAGAACCTTAATGTTAGTAATTTAAAATTGTGACCTTAAGAGTGTTTTTTAATTAGAAGGTTTTTAGGCCTCAAAACCCTAAAACATTTCACCATTGGCTCCTCATGGACAAGTGAAAGACTGATTTGTATATCTTTTCGAACTTTTGTTTTTGGACTCACTTCCCATTTCTCATATGTGTATGTCTGTTGCATTATTACCTTCTTCTCACATTTTAGTAATTAATAAACTTACTCTATCTTTAACTCAAGAAAACCTGGATCAATTGGCTCTAAAACATAAATACATTTGGACTGGAAAAAGGTATCCATAAGGAATGGGATTCTTTTTAAATTAACCTTGTGTCCAGTTCATCCCCCCTCAACTGGGAGCACAACCATTTGGGGGTATAACAAATTGAGACTGGTGCCACGATAGTTCCCACAGAAGGGACGGAGAGTAACAGGTTTGGGGACCTCGCCCAGAGAACAGCCTAAACAAAGTCCAGTGTGAAATCCAGGGGCATGACTTTACGGAAATGAATCAAGCGCGTTTAGCTGGGTGTTTCTCGGCACTGGCAGCGCCAAGAATGACCCCGCTATAAAATGGGACTCTGCTTCATTTCCAAGGCCACACTTAGTCCTGTTTCCTGCACAAAGGAGCTCTGCTCACCAGTGCAGAAAGGGATCGGGCTGCTATTCTTAAATGGTGCCCTGATCTCAAGGCCCCACCACTGCAGTCTCTGGACCCCCCATCAATGCCATCAGACCCACAAATAAGAGGGTCATCGAACTGCCCACACCCCACCTGACAAAAGCAGGGCACCCCTGGGTCCGATCCCTGGCACGGACACGATGCCACCTAGGCACTGCCAATCTGGCACCATGAAATGGTGAGAGGGTGGTGGTACCTCTTTTTGGGGGGTCCCCTTGTGCCCATCAGGGGCATCTCCTACCACCCCCTCCCACCCCTCGCAAGATTCCAAATACTGCCAAAACATGTAGAGGGCAGAATGTTTTCACTCAGAGTATCTGCCACTATATGGACTGTGTTGCCTGAAAAAAAGGTGAAAGCTGATTCCATGAATAAGTTTTGAGACCAGAGTGGATAAACCTGGGTTATATTCACCCAGGTATAGAGGTTTAAGGGGTGATCTGATTGGCATATTTAAAATTCTGACAAATAATTTATTAAATTTAAGATACAGAAAAGCTGAAGAAAGGGAATCAATCTTAAAATTTGAGATTGCCAGTCATAAGTTCAATCAGGAAACGAGGGTACTGTAAATGTGAAGTGATTTCCCCAAGAGCTGTGAATGTTGGGTCAAATGAAATTTTCAAGACTTTGAGAATGGTAGGTTTTCATTAGGCAAGGGTATCAAAGTACATTGGTCTCGTGAAAATCCCTCCCTAAATCTCCATCTTTCGTTCTCACGTTACAACCCCTTTGGGAGCCAAGGACAATGTTCCATACGATTTCCCCCTTACACAGCTGAGTATGAACTCCCCTGGTAATTGGAGGCGGGGTTTCCCCTGATCAAGGGGGAGCAACAATATAAAAAAGCCCTGACCCTTCGGGGAGAGGAGTTGTAGCTCCATTGTTTTCTGTACACCGTAATAAACCAGTTGTTCATTTCTACCCTTCTGTGCATTCCTGTTGTCTCGCCCCTTGGATTCTACACTGGCGGCAAGGGTGAAGTGGAGCTGCTGCAGCGACTGAATGTTATACCACCAATCTACTTCATCCAGGCCCACAGGGACCTCCACTCCAAATGGTGAGATGCTGCACTTCAGGAAAATTGATCAGTTCGATGCTGGTATTTCTTTCCGTCTAACACAATTGTTGGGGATGAACAACATCCTGCTGACTGTAGTCGGTGGACCCACCTATGCGCTCATCAAAAGCCTCACATACCCGGACAGGCTGGACTCCAAGCCTTTTGCCGCATTGGTGGCCCTGGTTGAAGCACACTTTTCGTATGGCCTCGCAGGCCCAGGATAATCAAATAGTGAATTTTTGGCGGGTTTAAGAATGCTCGCCGCCTCATGTGAGTTAGGGCCACACCGTCCGAATCCTTAAAGGACCGTTTTGTTGGTGGGCTCCGAGAAATTGATACACTAAGGAAGCTCCTTATGGAGGTTCTCTCAGCCCACAAGCAGGCAGTGGACATCGCATTTCCCAGGAGAACACGACAGGGTCCAAGAGTTGTGGGGTTTGGCAATCCTGAACCTCGGTCGCTGTAGCAACCGCTGACTGACCATTCCCAGGCCCGAAAGGCGCAAGCTTTCGTGAGGCGGGACCGACTGCGGGAAGCAAGGCCGTCGCTATGGCGCACCCGGGATGATTCCCCTGAACCAGAGCACAAGGATGGCAGTCACTGTCCACGGGCTGGATGCCGTGAAAAGGGCTGGGATTCCGGACAGGTCCGTTAGGACGCTGTTCCCTGTAGTAAACACCATGAGTAACACTTTGCATGTATTACGGTACTGATACTGTATTACAGGTACAACGGTAAATCCCATAAAAGCGTATAAAAGTGTATGCTCTCCCGCGCTGCTCCCATTCTGATTCCAGCTGCAGGAGGCACAACATCTTGTGCAATAAAGCCTCGATTGTTTCACCATTCTCGTCTTGTGGTAATTGACGGTACATCAATTTATTGCACAAGATTTTAAAAGATGAACATCTTAATCAAGCCTGATCGCCTGGAGCTGAGCCCTCACGCAGCCAACGCCACGTCCACCTTTGACCACTGGCTAGCCTGCTTCGAAGGCTACCTCAGAGCAGCCACTGAAGAACTCTTGGACCCACAAAAGCTCCAAGTCCTCTACTCACGGGTGAGCCCTGAAATTTTTCCCCTCATACGGGATGCGCCCACCTACACAGAAGCGATGACGCTACTAAAGGGACATTACATTAAGTCGGTGAATCAAGTGTATGCCAAGCACCTCCTGGCCACGAGACGGCAACTCCCGGGGGAGACTCTGGACGATTTCTTGCGGGCCCTACAGATTCTCGGTAAGAACTGTGACTGCAGTTTCGGCAGTCCAACACACCAAACTATTAATCAGAGACGCTTATGTCACGGGCATGAAGTCTACATATGTTCGCCAGCGACTATTCGAAGGGGGTACGCTTGATCTTGCAGAGACTAGGCAGCTTGCTAATTCACTAGAAGTGGCCTCCCATAATCTGGAGGCCTACACCTCCGACCGCGCGGCACCCTCGTGGGCCCCACCAGCTGCCGACTCGAGCTCACCGCAAGCCTGCGCCGCGTGGCAGCCAGCCAACTCCGGGGGCCCCCAAGTGTTATTTTTGTGGCCAGAGCAAACATCCCAGGCAGCGCTTCCCGGCGCGGAGCGCGACCTGCAACGGGTGCGGGAAGAAGGGCCACTTTGTTTCCGTTTGCCAGGCCCGGTCGGTCGCCGCTGTTTCCAGGCCCAGCATTGCTACACCCCCCACGTGTGATCTGGGCGGCCACCATCTTTGATGCCACCCACCATGTGTGCCCCATGGGCGCCGCCATCTTCGGCGCCATTTTGGACCACGCCTCAGGACCCCTGCTCGTCTGGCCATTCGCTGCCCACTGATACCTCCGCCAACGCTGATCAGCCCAGGACCTCCCAACATCTTCCGTAGCTCGCCTCCATCACCGTGGATCAGTCTCGGCCCCGCAACCTCGCGACCTCTACGACGACGGTGAAGATCAACGGGCTCGAGACGATCTGCCTCTTCGGCTCTGGGAGCACGGAGAGTTTCATCCATCCTGCTATGATAAGGCACTGCCCCCTTCCGGTACTCCCCGTCACCCAGAAAATCTCACTGGCCTCCGGATCCACTTGATACGTTTGATCTTGCAGAGACTAGGCAGCTTGCTAATTCACTAGAAGTGGCCTCCCATAATCTGGAGGCCTACACCTCCGACCGCGCGGCACCCTCGTGGGCATCGTGGGCCCCACCAGCTGCCGACTCGAGCTCACCGCAAGCCTGCGCCGCGTGGCAGCCAGCCAGCTCCGGGGGCCCCCAAGTGTTATTTTTGTGGCCAGAGCAAACATCCCAGGCAGCGCTTCCCGGCGCGGAGCGCGACCTGCAACGGGTGCGGGAAGAAGGGCCACTTTGTTTCCGTTTGCCAGGCCTGGTCGGTCACCGCTGTTTCCAGGCCCGGCATTGCTACACCCCCCCACGTGTGATCTGGGGGGCCACCATCTTTGATGCCACCCGCCATGTGTGCCCCATGGGCGCCGCCATCTTCGGCGCCATTTTGGACCACGCCTCAGGACCCCTGCCCGTCTGGCCGTTCGTTGCCCACTGATACCTCTGCCAACGCTGATCAGCCCGGGACCTCCCAACATCTTCCGCAGCTCGCCTCCATCAACGTGGATCAGTCTCGGCCCTGCAACCTCGCGACCTCTACGACGACGGTGAAGATCAACGGGCACGAGGCGACCTGCCTGTTTGGCTCCGGGAGCACGGAGAGTTTCATCCACCCTGCTATGGTAAAGCACTGCTCCCGCCTGGTACTCCCCGTCACCCAGAGAATCTCACTGGCCACCGGATCCCATTCCGTGGAAATCCGGGGTACTGTGTCGCGACCCTCACCATTCAGGGTGTAGAGTTCAGCAACCTCAGGCTCTACATCCTCCCCCATCTCTACGCTGCCCTGTTACTAGGTCTTGATTTTCAATGCCACCTCCAAAGCCTTACTTTGAAATTCGGCGGACCCCTAACCCCCCTCACCGTCTGCGGCCTCACGACCCTTAAGGTCGATCCACCTTCCCTGTTTGGAAACCTCACCCCGGACTGCAAGCCCGTCGCCACTCGGAGCAGACAGTACAGTGCCCAGGACAGGACCTTCATCAGGTCGGAGGTTCAACGGCTTCTGCGGGAGGGGATCATCGAGGCCAGCAACAGCCCCTGGAGAGCTCAAGTGGTGGTAGTGAAGACTGGGGAGAAGCACAGGATGGTTATTGACTACATCCAGACCATCAACCGGTACACGCAGCTCGACGCGTACCCCCTCTCACACATATCACACATGGTCAATCAGATTGCGCAGTATCGAGTTTTCTCCACAGTTGACTTGAAGTCCGCCTACCACCAGCTCCCCATCCGCCCAGAGGACCACCAATACACTGCATTCGAAGCAGACGGCCGCCTCTACCACTTCCTTAGGGTTCCCTTCGGCGTCATTAATGGGATCTCGGTCTTCCAGCGAGAAATGGACCGCATGGTTGACCGCTACGGACTGCCAGCCACCTTCCCGTACCTAGATAACGTCACCATCTGCGGCCACGATCAGCAGGAAAACGACGCAAACCTCCAAAAATTCCTCCATACCACCAAACTCCTTAACCTCACCTACAATAAGGTGAAATGCGTGTTCCGCACCAACCGTTTAGCCATCCTTGGCTACGTAGTGGAAAATGGAGTCCTAGGGCCCGACCCCGACCGCAACGTGTACTTCCTCAACGTAATTGATGAGTACTCCTGGTTCCCTTTTGTCATCCCATGCCCCGACATGACTTCTGCCACGGTCATCAAAGCCCTGCACAGCATCTTCACTCTGTTCGGTTTCCCACCTACATCCACAGCGATCGGGGATCCTCCTTCAAGAGTGATGAGCTGCGTCAGTTCCTGCTCAGCAAGGGCATCCCCTCGAGCAGAACGACCAGCTACAACCCCCGGGGAAACGGGCAGGTGGAGAGGGAGAACGGGACGGTTTGGAAGGCCGTCCTGCTGGCCCTTCGGTCTAGAAATCTCCTGCTCTCCCGCTGGCAGGAGGTCCTCCCCGACGCGCTCCACTGCACATCCGGTCGCTCCTGTGCACCGCGACTAATTAGACCCCTCACCAACGGATGTTTGCCTTCCCTAGGAAGTCCACCTCCGGGGTCTCGCTCCCAACATGGCTGACAGTTCCTGGACCCGTCCTCTTCCGGAAGATATGTGGAGCCATAAATCAGATCCCTTGGTTGAGAAAGTCCACCTCCTCCATGCAAACCCGCAGTACGCCTACGTGGCACACCCCGACGGGCGCCAGGACACATTCTCCCTTCGGGACCTGGCGCCCACTGGATCCTCACCCACAACCCCCGACCTGATACTGCTCCTTCCCCCCCCCCCGGTTGCCTCATTCACCCCTGGGCCACCCACTCTCCCACTAGCGAACCTCACCGCAGCCCCCACCCCAACAGGATCTGTCCCCTCACGGGACCCACTAAGGGATGACGAAGAAGAGGCCAACACACTCCCGGAGTCGCAGGTGACTACGTCGGCGCCCACATCACCACCAGGACTGAGGCGATCGCAGCGGAGGGTCAGAGCCCCCGACAGACTCAATCTGTAATGTTTTTCTTCACCCCCGCCGGACTCTTTTTTAAACAGGGGGTGAATGTGGTAAACACCACTCGTAACACATTGCATGTATTATGGTACTGATACTGTGTTACAGGTACAACGGTAAATCCCAGCCTGCTGGTTCCTCCCAGCAGGCAGCGTATAAAAGTGTATGCTCTCCTGCGCTGCTCCCATTCTGGTTCTAGCTGCAGGAGGCACAATATCTTGTGCAATAAAGCCTCGATTGTTTCACCATTCTCGTCTCGTGGTAATTGACGGTACATCATTCCCCACTAAACCCCTAGGCGTTACCGTCCCCCTAGAGAACAAACATATATGTTGACGACCAAAAGGAAGAGTATCGGCAGTTGTACTGCGTGACGACCCCTAGGGCCGCACCCATCCAGATTGCAGTAAAGGTGAATGGAAACCCCATTGAAATGGAGCTTGATACCAGAGCGGCAATCTCAGTGATCAGCCTCCAAACAGTCGCCATGATTATTTGATTTGATTTGATTTGATTTATTGTCACAGGTACCGAAGCACAGTGAAAAGTATTTTTCTGCGGCCGATGGAACGTACACAGTACGTACATAGTCGACAAAAGAATAATCAACAGAGAACATTGACAAATGGTACATCGACAAACAATGATTGGCTACAGTGCGGAATGTAGTTGTGGGGAAGAAGCTGTTCCTATATCAGGATGTGGGGTCCTCAGACTTCGGTACCTTCTGCCTGATGGAAAGGTCTGGAAGAAGGCGCTGCCTGGGTGTGAGGGGTCTCTGATAATGCTGTCTGCCTTCCTGAGGCAGCGGGAGGTGTATACAGAATCAATGTGAGCGTGGCAAGCTTGTGTGATGGGTTGGGCTGATTTCACCACACTCTGCAGTTTCTTGCGATCTTGGACTGAACAGTTGCCATACCAAGCTGTGCTGCAGCCGGATAGGATGCTCTCTATCACACATCTGAAGAGGTATGTGAGTGTCGATGCAAACATGCCAAATTTCTTTAGCTTCCGTACGAAGTAGAGACGTTGTTGGGCTTTCTTGACTGTTGCATCAATGTGAGTGGACCAGAACAGACTGTTGGTGATGGTGAACCCCAGGGACTTAAAGCTATCGACCATCTCCACTTCGGATCAATTAATGCAGACGGGAGTGTGTGTCGTGTATCCGGTCTCTAGACCTTGGACCCTCGGGACATGGATGCCTGATTGGCTACACACTGGAGAGCTTTTAGCCATTGAGTGCATCACCGATATGACCATGGCATATGGGGACCAATCGGCATGTTGCCTTTGGTGGTAGTCTGCGAAGGAGGACCCAGCTGACTGCACCGTGATTGGCTGCGCCGCTTAACGTTGGACTGGCAATGTGTCTGCCAGATGTGCCCCTGCGGCCCAGAAGAAGCGCTGGTGAAGTTTCCAGGTGTTTTTGCTGAAGACCTTGAGATGATAAAAGTGGCCAAAATCAGTGTGGTCGAGAACACGCAACCCAGTTATTTCGCTCCCGCCCAGTGCCGCATGTGCCGCTGCCCTAGGTCGACGCAGAGGTGGACTGTTTGGAACACTTGGACATCATCTGCCCCATCCACTTCGCTAACTGGGCTGTGCCAGTTGTCCTGGTGCTAAAGCCTGACGGGTCCGTACGTCTGTGCAGGGACTACAAGATGGCAGTGAACCAAGTTTCTCGCCTCGACCATTACCCAGTCCCCTGCATCGAGGACCTGTACACCAAAACCCAGCAGGGGAACAATGTCACAAAGCTCGACATGAGCTTCTCTGACATTTCCTCCAGGCTCGCGAACCACCAATCTAAAAACAAGCCCCCCATGCCAGCCAGCCCCTTATCCACCAGCCCCTAAACCTGGCATGCAGTTTTAAAAAATATATTTTTATTCGATTTTTAACATTTTAAACCTATAACACAGCAACGCAAAACAACAAAAAAAAACCAACCCCCTTCATCCTCAAGTACTCCGATAACCCGAAATAAAAGCCTCACTTACCCCCTTCTCCCAGCAGCTGATGATAACCAACTCTTTAAAGTGTAAGAAAACAAGCCCCTTTTCTTGTGGAACCCCTCACTCACCCCCTTCAAAATAAACTTAACCTTCTCCAAATACAGGAACTCCATCAAGTCCCCCAACCATACTGAGGAACAGGGTGGAGAAGCTGACCTCCACCCGAACTGGATCCATCTGCAAGCAATCAGCAAGGCGAAGGCATTTGCTCCCACTCCCATCTCCTGTCTGCTGCTCCGACAAGTCTGACATCCCAAATATGGCCTCCAGGGGACTGGGCTTCAAATCTACATGCAAGATCACCGACATGATGCTGAAAAATGACCTCCAAAATTTCTCTAACTTCGGACAGTACCCGAACATATGTACATGTTGGCCGGGAACCTCTCACACCGCTCGCGTGTCCCCCACCCCTTCAAACAACCGGCTCATTTCAACTTCGTCAGATGCGCCCCATGTACTACTTTAGCCGTATCAGCCCCATCTTCGTACACAAGGGGGAGGGTGACAGTGGCTGAGGGTGAGAGTGGCTGATGGTGAGAGTGGCTGATGGTGAGAGAGGCTGAGGGTGAGAGAGGCTGAGGGTGAGAGTGGCTGAGGGTGAGAGTGGCTGAGGATGAGAGTGGCTGAGGGTGAGAGAGGCTGAGGCTGTGAGGGGCTGAGGGTGAGAGAGGCTGAGGGCGAGAGTGGCTGAGGGTGAGAGAGGCTGAGGGTGAGAGTGGCTGAGGGTGAGAGTGGCTGAGGGTGAGAGAGGCTGAGGATGAGAGTGGCTGAGGGCGATGCTGAGGGTGAGAGAGGCTGAGGGCGATGCTGAGGGTGAGAGAGGCTGAGGATGAGAGTGGCTGAGGGCGATGCTGAGGGTGAGAGAGGCTGAGGGCGATGCTGAGGGTGAGAGAGGCTGAGGGCGATGCTGAGGGTGAGAGTGGCTGAGGGTGAGAGAGGCTGAGGGTGAGAGAGGCTGAGGGTGAGAGAGGCGGAGGGTGAGAGTGGCTGAGGGCGAGAGTGGCTGAGGGTGAGAGAGGCTGAGGGTGTGAGTGGCTGAGGGCGATGCTGAGGGTGAGAGTGGCTGAGGGTGAGAGAGGCTGAGGGTGAGAGAGGCTGAGGGTGAGAGAGGCTGAGGGTGAGAGTGGCTGAGGGTGAGAGTGGCTGACGGTGAGAGTGGCTGAGGGTGAGAGTGGCTGAGGGCGAGAGTGGCTGAGGGTGAGAGAGGCTGAGGGTGAGAGAGGCTGAGGATGAGAGTGGCTGAGGGTGAGAGAGGCTGAGGGCGATGCTGAGGGTGAGAGAGGCTGAGGGCGATGCTGAGGGTGAGAGTGGCTGAGGGTGAGAGAGGCTGAGGGTGAGAGAGGCTGAGGGTGAGAGAGGCTGAGGGTGAGAGTGGCTGAGGGCGAGAGTGGCTGAGGGTGAGAGAGGCTAAGGGTGTGAGTGGCTGAGGGCGAGGCTGAGGGTGAGAGTGGCTGAGGGTGAGAGTGGCTGAGGGCGAGAGAGGCTGAGGGTGAGAGTGGCTGACGGTGAGAGTGGCTGAGGGTGAGAGAGGCTGAGGGTGAGAGTGGCTGAGGGTGAGAGAGGCTGAGGGTGAGAGATGCTGAGGGTGAGAGATGCTGAGGGTGAGAGAGGCTGAGGGTGAGAGTGGCTGAGGGCGAGAGTGGCTGAGGGTGAGAGTGGCTGAGGGTGAGAGAGGCTGAGGGTGAGAGATGCTGAGGGTGAGAGTGGCTGAGGGTGAGAGTGGCTGAGGGTGAGAGAGGCTGAGGGTGAGAGTGGCTGAGGGCGAGAGTGGCTGAGGGTGAGAGTGGCTGAGGGTGAGAGTGGCTGAGGGTGAGAGAGGCTGAGGGTGAGAGTGGCTGAGGGTGAGAGAGGCTGAGGGTGAGAGTGGCTGAGGGCGAGAGTGGCTGAGGGTGAGAGTGGCTGAGGGTGAGAGAGGCTGAAGGTGAGAGTGGCTGAGGGCGAGGCTGAGGGTGAGAGAGGCTGAGGGTGAGAGTGGCTGAGGGCGAGGCTGAGGGTGAGAGAGGCTGAGGCTGAGAGTGGCTGAGGGTGAGAGAGGCTGAGGGTGAGAGATGCTGAGGGTGAGAGATGCTGAGGGTGAGAGTGGCTGAGGGTGAGAGAGGCTGAGGGCGAGAGTGGCTGAGGGTGTGAGTGGCTGAGGGTGAGAGTGGCTGAGGGCGAGAGTGGCTGAGGGTGAGAGATGCTGAGGGTGAGAGAGGCTGAGGGTGAGAGTGGCTGAGGGTGAGAGTGGCTGAGGGTGAGAGAGGCTGAGGGTGAGAGTGGCTGAGGGTGAGAGTGGCTGAGGGCGAGAGTGGCTGAGGGTGAGAGATGCTGAGGGTGAGAGAGGCTGAGGGTGAGAGTGGCTGAGGGCGAGATTGACTGAGGGTGAGAGTGGCTGAGGGTGAGAGTGGCTGAGGGCAAGAGTGGCTGAGGGCGAGAGAGGCTGAGGGAGAGAGAGGCAGAGGGCGAGAGTGGCTGAGGCCGAGAGAGGCTGAGGGTGAGAGTGGCTGAGGGCGAGAGTGGCTGAGGGTGAGAGAGGCTGAGGATGAGAGTGGCTGAGGGTGAGAGAGGCTGAGGGCGAGAGTGGCTGAGGGCGTGAGTGGCTGAGGGTGAGAGAGGCTGAGGATGAGAGTGGCTGAGGGTGAGAGTGGCTGAGGGCGAGAGTGGCTGAGGGTGAGAGAGGCTGAGGATGAGAGTGGCTGAGGGTGAGAGTGGCTGAGGGCGAGAGTGGCTGAGGGCGAGAGAGGCTGAGGGCGAGAGTGGCTGACGGTGAGAGAGGCTGAGGGTGAGAGTGGCTGAGGGTGAGAGTGGCTGAGGGCGAGAGTGGCTGAGGGCGAGAGAGGCTGAGGGTGAGAGTGGCTGACGGTGAGAGAGGCGGATGGATGAGAGTGGCTGAGGGTGAGAGAGGCTGAGGATGAGAGTGGCTGAGGGTGAGAGTGGCTGAGGATGAGAGTGGCTGAGGGTGAGAGAGGCTGAGGATGAGAGTGGCTGAGGGTGAGAGTGGCTGAGGGCGAGAGTGGCTGAGGGCGAGAGTGGCTCAGGGCGAGAGAGGCTGAGGATGAGAGTGGCTGAGGGTGAGAGAGGCTGAGGATGAGAGTGGCTGAGGGTGAGAGTGGCTGAGGGCGAGAGTGGCTGAGGGCGAGAGTGGCTGAGGGCGAGAGAGGCTGAGGGTGAGAGAGGCTGAGGGCGAGAGTGGCTGAGGGTGAGAGTGGCTGAGGGCGAGAGTGGCTGAGGGCGAGAGAGGCTGAGGGTGAGAGAGGCTGAGGGTGAGAGTGGCTGAGGGCGAGAGTGGCTGAGGGCGAGAGAGGCTGAGGGTGAGAGAGGCTGAGGGTGAGAGAGGCTGAGGGTGAGAGTGGCTGAGGGCGAGAGAGGCTGTGGGCGAGAGAGGCTGAGGGTGAGAGAGGCTGAGGGCGAGAGTGGCTGAGGGTGAGAGAGGCTGAGGGCGAGAGTGGCTGAGGGCGATGCTGAGGGTGAGAGTGGCTGAGGGTGAGAGTGGCTGAGGGCGATGCTGAGGGTGAGAGTGGCTGAGGGCGAGAGTGGCTGAGGGCGATGCTGAGGGTGAGAGTGGCTGAGGGCGAGAGTGGCTGAGGGCGATGCTGAGGGTGAGAGTGGCTGAGGGTGAGAGTGGCTGAGGGTGAGAGTCGCTGAGGGTGAGAGTGGCTGAGGGCGTGAGTGGCTGAGAGCGAGAGTGGCTGAGGGTGAGAGAGGCTGAGGGCGAGAGTGGCTGAGGGTGAGAGTGGCTGAGGGTGAGAGAGGCTGAGGGTGAGAGTGGCTGAGGGCGAGAGTGGCTGAGGGCGATGCTGAGGGTGAGAGTGGCTGAGGGTGAGAGTCGCTGAGGGCGAGAGTGGCTGAGGGTGAGAGAGGCTGAGGGTGATGCTGAGGGTGAGAATGGCTGAGGGTGAGAGTGGCTGAGGGCGAGGCTGAGGGTGAGAGTGGCTGAGGGTGATGCTGAGGGTGAGAATGGCTGAGGGTGAGAGTGGCTGAGGGCGAGAGTGGCTGAGGGTGAGAGTGGCTGAGGGTGAGAGAGGCTGAGGGTGAGAGAGGCTGAGGGTGAGAGAGGCTGAGGGCGAGAGTGGCTGAGGGTGAGAGTGGCTGAGGGTGAGAGTGGCTGAGGGTGAGAGAGGCTGAGGGTGAGAGAGGCTGAGGGTGAGAGAGGCTGAGGGTGAGAGTGGCTGAGGGTGAGAGAGGCTGAGGGCGAGAGTGGCTGAGGGCGATGCTGAGGATGAGAGTGGCTGAGGGTGAGAGAGGCTGAGGGTGAGAGTGGCTGAGGGTGAGAGAGGCTGAGGGTGAGAGAGGCTGAGGGTGAGAGAGGCTGAGGGTGAGAGAGGCTGAGGGTGAGAGAGGCTGAGGGCGAGAGTGGCTGAGGGCGAGAGAGGTTGAGGGTGAGAGTGGCTGAGGGCGAGAGTGGCTGAGGGTGAGAGTGGCTGAGGGTGAGAGTGGCTGAGGGCGAGAGTGGCTGAGGGTGAGAGAGGCTGAGGGTGAGAGTGGCTGAGGGTGAGAGTGGCTGAGGGTGAGAGAGGCTAAGGGTGAGAGAGGCTGAGGGTGAGAGAGGCTGAGGGCGAGAGTGGCTGAGGGCGAGAGTGGCTGAGGGCGAGAGAGGCTGAGGGTGAGAGAGGCTGAGGGCGAGAGTGGCTGAGGGCAAGAGTGGCTGAGGGCGAGAGAGGCTGAGGGCGAGAGTGGCTGAGGTCGAGATAGGCTGAGGGTGAGAGAGGCTGAGGATGAGAGTGGCTGAGGGTGAGAGTGGCTGAGGGCGAGAGTGGCTGAGGGCAAGAGAGGCTGAGGGCGAGAGTGGCTGACGGTGAGAGTGGCTGAGGGCGAGAGTGGCTGAGGGCGAGAGAGGCTGAGGGTGAGGGAGGCTGAGGGTGAGAGTGGTTGAGGGTGAGAGAGGCTGAGGGCGAGAGAGGCTGAAGGTGAGAGTGGCTGACGGTGAGAGAGGCGGATGGATGAGAGTGGCTGAGGGTGAGAGAGGCTGAGGATGAGAGTGGCTGAGGGTGAGAGTGGCTGAGGATGAGAGTGGCTGAGGGTGAGAGAGGCTGAGGATGAGAGTGGCTGAGGGTGAGAGTGGCTGAGGGCGAGAGTGGCTGAGGGCGAGAGTGGCTGAGGGCGAGAGAGGCTGAGGATGAGAGTGGCTGAGGGTGAGAGAGGCTGAGGATGAGAGTGGCTGAGGGTGAGAGTGGCTGAGGGCGAGAGTGGCTGAGGGCGAGAGTGGCTGAGGGCGAGAGAGGCTGAGGGTGAGAGAGGCTGAGGGCGAGAGTGGCTGAGGGTGAGAGTGGCTGAGGGCGAGAGTGGCTGAGGGTGAGAGAGGCTGAGGGTGAGAGTGGCCGAGGGCGAGAGTGGCTGAGGGCGAGAGAGGCTGAGGGTGAGAGAGGCTGAGGGTGAGAGAGGCTGAGGGTGAGAGTGGCTGAGGGCGAGAGAGGCTGTGGGCGAGAGAGGCTGAGGGTGAGAGAGGCTGAGGGCGAGAGTGGCTGAGGGTGAGAGAGGCTGAGGGCGAGAGTGGCTGAGGGCGATGCTGAGGGTGAGAGTGGCTGAGGGCGAGAGTGGCTGAGGGCGATGCTGAGGGTGAGAGTGGCTGAGGGCGAGAGTGGCTGAGGGCGATGCTGAGGGTGAGAGTGGCTGAGGGCGAGAGTGGCTGAGGGCGATGCTGAGGGTGAGAGTGGCTGAGGGTGAGAGTGGCTGAGGGTGAGAGTCGCTGAGGGTGAGAGTGGCTGAGGGCGTGAGTGGCTGAGAGCGAGAGTGGCTGAGGGTGAGAGAGGCTGAGGGCGAGAGTGGCTGAGGGTGAGAGTGGCTGAGGGTGAGAGAGGCTGAGGGTGAGAGTGGCTGAGGGCGAGAGTGGCTGAGGGCGATGCTGAGGGTGAGAGTGGCTGAGGGTGAGAGTCGCTGAGGGCGAGAGTGGCTGAGGGTGAGAGAGGCTGAGGGTGATGCTGATGGTGAGAATGGCTGAGGGTGAGAGTGGCTGAGGGCGAGGCTGAGGGTGAGAGTGGCTGAGGGTGAGAGAGGCTGAGGGTGAGAGAGGCTGAGGGTGAGAGAGGCTGAGGGCGAGAGTGGCTGAGGGCGATGCTGAGGATGAGAGTGGCTGAGGGTGAGAGAGGCTGAGGGTGAGAGTGGCTGAGGGTGAGAGTGGCTGAGGGTGAGAGAGGCTGAGGGTGAGAGAGGCTGAGGGTGAGAGAGGCTGAGGGTGAGAGTGGCTGAGGGTGAGAGAGGCTGAGGGCGAGAGTGGCTGAGGGCGATGCTGAGGATGAGAGTGGCTGAGGGTGAGAGAGGCTGAGGGTGAGAGTGGCTGAGGGTGAGAGAGGCTGAGGGTGAGAGAGGCTGAGGGTGAGAGAGGCTGAGGGTGAGAGAGGCTGAGGGTGAGAGAGGCTGAGGGCGAGAGTGGCTGAGGGCGAGAGAGGTTGAGGGTGAGAGTGGCTGAGGGCGAGAGTGGCTGAGGGTGAGAGTGTCTGAGGGTGAGAGTGGCTGAGGGCGAGAGTGGCTGAGGGTGAGAGAGGCTGAGGGTGAGAGTGGCTGAGGGTGAGAGTGGCTGAGGGTGAGAGAGGCTAAGGGTGAGAGAGGCTGAGGGTGAGAGAGGCTGAGGGCGAGAGTGGCTGAGGGCGAGAGTGGCTGAGGGCGAGAGAGGCTGAGGGTGAGAGAGGCTGAGGGCGAGAGTGGCTGAGGGCAAGAGTGGCTGAGGGCGAGAGAGGCTGAGGGCGAGAGTGGCTGAGGTCGAGATAGGCTGAGGGTGAGAGAGGCTGAGGATGAGAGTGGCTGAGGGTGAGAGTGGCTGAGGGCGAGAGTGGCTGAGGGCGAGAGAGGCTGAGGGCGAGAGTGGCTGACGGTGAGAGTGGCTGAGGGCGAGAGTGGCTGAGGGAGAGAGAGGCTGAGGGTGAGAGAGGCTGAGGGTGAGAGTGGCTGAGGGCGAGAGTGGCTGAGGGCGACAGAGGCTGAGGGTGAGAGAGGCTGAGGGTGAGAGAGGCTGAGGGTGAGAGTGGCTGAGGGCGAGAGAGGCTGTGGGAGAGAGGCTGAGGGTGAGAGAGGCTGAGGGCGAGAGTGGCTGAGGGTGAGAGAGGCTGAGGGCGAGAGTGGCTGAGGGCGATGCTGAGGGTGAGAGTGGCTGAGGGTGAGAGTGGCTGAGGGTGAGAGAGGCTGAGGGTGAGAGAGGCTGAGGGCGAGAGTGGCTGAGGGTGAGAGAGGCTGAGGCTGAGAGAGGCTGAGGGTGAGAGAGGCTGAGGGTGAGAGAGGCTGAGGGTGAGAGAGGCTGACGGTGAGAGTGGCTGAGGGCGAGAGTGGCTGAGGGCGAGAGAGGCTGAGGGTGAGAGAGGCTGAGGGTGAGAGTGGCTGAGGGCGAGAGTGGCTGAGGGTGAGAGAGGCTGAGGGTGAGAGTGGCTGAGGGCGAGAGAGGCTGTGGGCGTGAGTGGCTGAGGGCGAGAGAGGCTGAGGGTGAGAGTGGCTGAGGGTGAGAGTGGCTGAGGGTGTGAGAGGCTGAGGGTGAGAGAGGCTGAGGGCGAGAGTGGCTGAGGGTGAGAGAGGCTGAGGGTGAGAGAGGCTGAGGGCGAGAGTAGCTGAGGGTGAGAGAGGCTGAGGGCGAGAGTGGCTGAGGGCGATGCTGAGGGTGAGAGTGGCTGAGGGTGAGAGTGGCTGAGGGCGCGAGTGGCTGAGGGCGATGCTGAGGGTGAGAGTGGCTGAGGGCGATGCTGAGGGTGAGAGTGGCTGAGGGCGAGAGTGGCTGACGGTGAGAGTGGCTGAGGGCGAGAGAGGCTGAGGGTGAGAGAGGCTGAGGGCGAGAGTGGCTGAGGTCGAGAGAGGCTGAGGGTGAGAGAAGCTGAGGATGAGAGTGGCTGAGGGTGAGAGTGGCTGAGGGCGAGAGAGGCTGAGGGTGAGAGAGGCTGAGGGCGAGAGTGGCTGACGGTGAGAGTGGCTGAGGGCGAGAGTGGCTGAGGGCGAGAGAGGCTGAGGGCGAGAGTGGCTGAGGGTGAGAGTGGCTGAGGGCGAGAGGGGCTGAGGGTGAGAGAGGCTGAGGGCGAGAGTGGCTGACGGTGAGAGTGGCTGAGGGCGAGAGTGGCTGAGGGCGAGAGAGGCTGAGGGTGAGAGAGGCTGAGGGTGAGAGTGGCTGAGGGCGAGAGTGGCTGAGGGCGAGAGAGGCTGAGGGTGAGAGAGGCTGAGGGTGAGAGAGGCTGAGGGTGAGAGTGGCTGAGGGCGAGAGTGGCTGAGGGCGAGAGAGGCTGAGGGTGAGAGAGGCTGAGGGCGAGAGTGGCTGAGGGCGAGAGTGGCTGAGGGTGAGAGAGGCTGAGGGCGAGAGTGGCTGAGGGTGAGAGTGGCTGTGGGCGATGCTGAGGGTGAGTGTGGCTGAGGGTGAGAGAGGCTGAGGGTGAGAGTGGCTGAGGGTGAGAGTGGCTGAGGGTGAGAGAGGCTGAGGGTGAGAGAGGCTGAGGGCGAGAGAGGCTGAGGGTGAGAGAGGCTGAGGGTGAGAGTGGCTGAGGGCGAGAGTGGCTGAGGGTGAGAGTGGCTGAGGGCGAGAGTGGCTGAGGGTGAGAGAGGCTGAGGGCGAGAGTGGCTGAGGGTGAGAGTGGCTGTGGGCGATGCTGAGGGTGAGAGTGGCTGAGGGTGAGAGTGGCTGAGGGTGAGAGTGGCTGAGGGCGAGAGTGGCTGAGGGTGAGAGTGGCTGAGGGTGAGAGTGGCTGAGGGCAAGAGTGGCTGAGGGCGAGAGAGGCTGAGGGTGAGAGAGGCTGAGGGCGAGAGTGGCTGAGGGCGAGAGAGGCTGAGGGTGAGAGTGGCTGACGGTGAGAGTGGCTGAGGGCGAGAGTGGCTGAGGGCGAGAGAGGCTGAGGGCGAGAGTGGCTGAGGTCGAGAGAGGCTGAGGGTGAGAGAGGCTGAGGATGAGAGTGGCTGAGGGTGAGAGTGGCTGAGGGCGAGAGTGGCTGAGGGCGAGAGAGGCTGAGGGCGAGAGTGGCTGACGGTGAGAGTGGCTGAGGGTGAGAGAGGCTGAGGGTGAGAGTGGCTGAGGGCGAGAGTGGCTGAGGGCGAGAGTGGCTGAGGGTGAGAGAGGCTGAGGGTGAGAGAGGCTGAGGGCGAGAGTGGCTGAGGGTGAGAGAGGCTGAGGGCGAGAGTGGCTGAGGGCGATGCTGAGGGTGAGAGTGGCTGAGGGTGAGAGTGGCTGAGGGCGCGAGTGGCTGAGGGCGATGCTGAGGGTGAGAGTGGCTGAGGGTGAGAGTGGCTGAGGGCGATGCTGAGGGTGAGAGTGGCTGAGGGCGAGAGTGGCTGTCGGTGAGAGTGGCTGAGGGCGAGAGTGGCTGAGGGCGAGAGAGGCTGAGGGTGAGAGAGGCTGAGGGCGAGAGTGGCTGAGGTCGAGAGAGGCTGAGGGTGAGAGAGGCTGAGGATGAGAGTGGCTGAGGGTGAGAGTGGCTGAGGGCGAGAGAGGCTGAGGGTGAGAGAGGCTGATGGCGAGAGTGGCTGACGGTGAGAGTGGCTGAGGGCGAGAGTGGCTGAGGGCGAGAGAGGCTGAGGGCGAGAGTGGCTGAGGGTGAGAGTGACTGAGGGCGAGAGTGGCTGAGGGTGAGAGAGGCTGAGGGCGAGAGTGGCTGACGGTGAGAGTGGCTGAGGGCGAGAGTGGCTGAGGGCGAGAGAGGCTGAGGGTGAGAGAGGCTGAGGGTGAGAGTGGCTGAGGGCGAGAGTGGCTGAGGGCGAGAGAGGCTGAGGGTGAGAGAGGCTGAGGGTGAGAGAGGCTGAGGGTGAGAGTGGCTGAGGGCGAGAGTGGCTGAGGGCGAGAGAGGCTGAGGGTGAGAGAGGCTGAGGGCGAGAGTGGCTGAGGGCGAGAGTGGCTGAGGGTGAGAGAGGCTGAGGGCGAGAGTGGCTGAGGGTGAGAGTGGCTGAGGGCGATGCTGAGGGTGAGAGTGGCTGAGGGTGAGAGAGGCTGAGGGTGAGAGTGGCTGAGGGTGAGAGTGGCTGAGTGTGAGAGAGGCTGAGGGTGAGAGAGGCTGAGGGAGAGAGAGGCTGAGGGTGAGAGAGGCTGAGGGTGAGAGTGGCTGAGGGCGAGAGTGGCTGAGGGTGAGAGTGGCTGAGGGTGAGAGTGGCTGAGGGCGAGAGAGGCTGAGGGGGAGAGAGGCTGAGGGCGAGAGTGGCTGAGGGCGAGAGAGGCTGAGGGCGAGAGTGGCTGAGGGCGGGAGTGGCTGAGGGTGAGAGTGGCTGAGGGCGAGAGTGGCTGAGGGCGAGAGAGGCTGAGGGTGAGAGAGGATGAGGGCGAGAGTGGCTGAGGGCGAGAGAGGCTGAGGGTGAGAGTGGCTGAGGGCGAGAGTGGCTGAGGGTGAGAGTGGCTGAGGGTGAGAGTGGCTGAGGGCAAGAGTGGCTGAGGGCGAGAGAGGCTGAGGGTGAGAGAGGCTGAGGGCGAGAGTGGCTGAGGGCGAGAGAGGCTGAGGGTGAGAGTGGCTGACGGTGAGAGTGGCTGAGGGCGAGAGTGGCTGAGGGCGAGAGAGGCTGAGGGCGAGAGTGGCTGAGGTCGAGAGAGGCTGAGGGTGAGAGAGGCTGAGGATGAGAGTGGCTGAGGGTGAGAGAGGCTGAGGGCGAGAGTGGCTGAGGGCGAGAGAGGCTGAGGGTGAGAGTGGCTGAGGGCGAGAATGGCTGAGGGCGAGATAGGCTGAGGGTGAGAGAGGCTGAGGGTGAGAGTGGCTGAGGGCGAGAGTGGCTGAGGGCGAGAGAGGCTGAGGGTGAGAGTGGCTGAGGGTGAGAGTGGCTGAGGGTGAGAGAGGCTAAGGGTGAGAGAGGCTGAGGGTGAGAGAGGCTGAGGGCGAGAGTGGCTGAGGGCGAGAGTGGCTGAGGGCGAGAGAGGCTGAGGGTGAGAGAGGCTGAGGGCGAGAGTGGCTGAGGGCAAGAGTGGCTGAGGGCGAGAGAGGCTGAGGGCGAGAGTGGCTGAGGTCGAGATAGGCTGAGGGTGAGAGAGGCTGAGGATGAGAGTGGCTGAGGGTGAGAGTGGCTGAGGGCGAGAGTGGCTGAGGGCGAGAGAGGCTGAGGGCGAGAGTGGCTGACGGTGAGAGTGGCTGAGGGCGAGAGTGGCTGAGGGAGAGAGAGGCTGAGGGTGAGAGAGGCTGAGGGTGAGAGTGGCTGAGGGCGAGAGTGGCTGAGGGCGACAGAGGCTGAGGGTGAGAGAGGCTGAGGGTGAGAGAGGCTGAGGGTGAGAGTGGCTGAGGGCGAGAGAGGCTGTGGGAGAGAGGCTGAGGGTGAGAGAGGCTGAGGGCGAGAGTGGCTGAGGGTGAGAGAGGCTGAGGGCGAGAGTGGCTGAGGGCGATGCTGAGGGTGAGAGTGGCTGAGGGTGAGAGTGGCTGAGGGTGAGAGAGGCTGAGGGTGAGAGAGGCTGAGGGCGAGAGTGGCTGAGGGTGAGAGAGGCTGAGGCTGAGAGAGGCTGAGGGTGAGAGAGGCTGAGGGTGAGAGAGGCTGAGGGTGAGAGAGGCTGACGGTGAGAGTGGCTGAGGGCGAGAGTGGCTGAGGGCGAGAGAGGCTGAGGGTGAGAGAGGCTGAGGGTGAGAGTGGCTGAGGGCGAGAGTGGCTGAGGGTGAGAGAGGCTGAGGGTGAGAGTGGCTGAGGGCGAGAGAGGCTGTGGGCGTGAGTGGCTGAGGGCGAGAGAGGCTGAGGGTGAGAGTGGCTGAGGGTGAGAGTGGCTGAGGGTGTGAGAGGCTGAGGGTGAGAGAGGCTGAGGGCGAGAGTGGCTGAGGGTGAGAGAGGCTGAGGGTGAGCGAGGCTGAGGGCGAGAGTAGCTGAGGGTGAGAGAGGCTGAGGGCGAGAGTGGCTGAGGGCGATGCTGAGGGTGAGAGTGGCTGAGGGTGAGAGTGGCTGAGGGCGCGAGTGGCTGAGGGCGATGCTGAGGGTGAGAGTGGCTGAGGGCGATGCTGAGGGTGAGAGTGGCTGAGGGCGAGAGTGGCTGACGGTGAGAGTGGCTGAGGGCGAGAGAGGCTGAGGGTGAGAGAGGCTGAGGGCGAGAGTGGCTGAGGTCGAGAGAGGCTGAGGGTGAGAGAAGCTGAGGATGAGAGTGGCTGAGGGTGAGAGTGGCTGAGGGCGAGAGAGGCTGAGGGTGAGAGAGGCTGAGGGCGAGAGTGGCTGACGGTGAGAGTGGCTGAGGGCGAGAGTGGCTGAGGGCGAGAGAGGCTGAGGGCGAGAGTGGCTGAGGGTGAGAGTGGCTGAGGGCGAGAGGGGCTGAGGGTGAGAGAGGCTGAGGGCGAGAGTGGCTGACGGTGAGAGTGGCTGAGGGCGAGAGTGGCTGAGGGCGAGAGAGGCTGAGGGTGAGAGAGGCTGAGGGTGAGAGTGGCTGAGGGCGAGAGTGGCTGAGGGCGAGAGAGGCTGAGGGTGAGAGAGGCTGAGGGTGAGAGAGGCTGAGGGTGAGAGTGGCTGAGGGCGAGAGTGGCTGAGGGCGAGAGAGGCTGAGGGTGAGAGAGGCTGAGGGCGAGAGTGGCTGAGGGCGAGAGTGGCTGAGGGTGAGAGAGGCTGAGGGCGAGAGTGGCTGAGGGTGAGAGTGGCTGTGGGCGATGCTGAGGGTGAGTGTGGCTGAGGGTGAGAGAGGCTGAGGGTGAGAGTGGCTGAGGGTGAGAGTGGCTGAGGGTGAGAGAGGCTGAGGGTGAGAGAGGCTGAGGGCGAGAGAGGCTGAGGGTGAGAGAGGCTGAGGGTGAGAGTGGCTGAGGGCGAGAGTGGCTGAGGGTGAGAGTGGCTGAGGGCGAGAGTGGCTGAGGGTGAGAGAGGCTGAGGGCGAGAGTGGCTGAGGGTGAGAGTGGCTGTGGGCGATGCTGAGGGTGAGAGTGGCTGAGGGTGAGAGAGGCTGAGGGTGAGAGTGGCTGAGGGTGAGAGTGGCTGAGGGCGAGAGTGGCTGAGGGTGAGAGTGGCTGAGGGTGAGAGTGGCTGAGGGCAAGAGTGGCTGAGGGCGAGAGAGGCTGAGGGTGAGAGAGGCTGAGGGCGAGAGTGGCTGAGGGCGAGAGAGGCTGAGGGTGAGAGTGGCTGACGGTGAGAGTGGCTGAGGGCGAGAGTGGCTGAGGGCGAGAGAGGCTGAGGGCGAGAGTGGCTGAGGTCGAGAGAGGCTGAGGGTGAGAGAGGCTGAGGATGAGAGTGGCTGAGGGTGAGAGTGGCTGAGGGCGAGAGTGGCTGAGGGCGAGAGAGGCTGAGGGCGAGAGTGGCTGACGGTGAGAGTGGCTGAGGGTGAGAGAGGCTGAGGGTGAGAGTGGCTGAGGGCGAGAGTGGCTGAGGGCGAGAGTGGCTGAGGGTGAGAGAGGCTGAGGGTGAGAGAGGCTGAGGGCGAGAGTGGCTGAGGGTGAGAGAGGCTGAGGGCGAGAGTGGCTGAGGGCGATGCTGAGGGTGAGAGTGGCTGAGGGTGAGAGTGGCTGAGGGCGCGAGTGGCTGAGGGCGATGCTGAGGGTGAGAGTGGCTGAGGGTGAGAGTGGCTGAGGGCGATGCTGAGGGTGAGAGTGGCTGAGGGCGAGAGTGGCTGTCGGTGAGAGTGGCTGAGGGCGAGAGTGGCTGAGGGCGAGAGAGGCTGAGGGTGAGAGAGGCTGAGGGCGAGAGTGGCTGAGGTCGAGAGAGGCTGAGGGTGAGAGAGGCTGAGGATGAGAGTGGCTGAGGGTGAGAGTGGCTGAGGGCGAGAGAGGCTGAGGGTGAGAGAGGCTGATGGCGAGAGTGGCTGACGGTGAGAGTGGCTGAGGGCGAGAGTGGCTGAGGGCGAGAGAGGCTGAGGGCGAGAGTGGCTGAGGGTGAGAGTGACTGAGGGCGAGAGTGGCTGAGGGTGAGAGAGGCTGAGGGCGAGAGTGGCTGACGGTGAGAGTGGCTGAGGGCGAGAGTGGCTGAGGGCGAGAGAGGCTGAGGGTGAGAGAGGCTGAGGGTGAGAGTGGCTGAGGGCGAGAGTGGCTGAGGGCGAGAGAGGCTGAGGGTGAGAGAGGCTGAGGGTGAGAGAGGCTGAGGGTGAGAGTGGCTGAGGGCGAGAGTGGCTGAGGGCGAGAGAGGCTGAGGGTGAGAGAGGCTGAGGGCGAGAGTGGCTGAGGGCGAGAGTGGCTGAGGGTGAGAGAGGCTGAGGGCGAGAGTGGCTGAGGGTGAGAGTGGCTGAGGGCGATGCTGAGGGTGAGAGTGGCTGAGGGTGAGAGAGGCTGAGGGTGAGAGTGGCTGAGGGTGAGAGTGGCTGAGTGTGAGAGAGGCTGAGGGTGAGAGAGGCTGAGGGAGAGAGAGGCTGAGGGTGAGAGAGGCTGAGGGTGAGAGTGGCTGAGGGCGAGAGTGGCTGAGGGTGAGAGTGGCTGAGGGTGAGAGTGGCTGAGGGCGAGAGAGGCTGAGGGGGAGAGAGGCTGAGGGCGAGAGTGGCTGAGGGCGAGAGAGGCTGAGGGCGAGAGTGGCTGAGGGCGGGAGTGGCTGAGGGTGAGAGTGGCTGAGGGCGAGAGTGGCTGAGGGCGAGAGAGGCTGAGGGTGAGAGAGGATGAGGGCGAGAGTGGCTGAGGGCGAGAGAGGCTGAGGGTGAGAGTGGCTGAGGGCGAGAGTGGCTGAGGGTGAGAGTGGCTGAGGGTGAGAGTGGCTGAGGGCAAGAGTGGCTGAGGGCGAGAGAGGCTGAGGGTGAGAGAGGCTGAGGGCGAGAGTGGCTGAGGGCGAGAGAGGCTGAGGGTGAGAGTGGCTGACGGTGAGAGTGGCTGAGGGCGAGAGTGGCTGAGGGCGAGAGAGGCTGAGGGCGAGAGTGGCTGAGGTCGAGAGAGGCTGAGGGTGAGAGAGGCTGAGGATGAGAGTGGCTGAGGGTGAGAGAGGCTGAGGGCGAGAGTGGCTGAGGGCGAGAGAGGCTGAGGGTGAGAGTGGCTGAGGGCGAGAATGGCTGAGGGCGAGATAGGCTGAGGGTGAGAGAGGCTGAGGGTGAGAGTGGCTGAGGGCGAGAGTGGCTGAGGGCGAGAGAGGCTGAGGGCGAGAGAGGCTGAGGGTGAGAGAGGCTGAGGGTGAGAGTAGCTGAGGGCGAGAGAGGCTGTGGGCGAGAGAGGCTGAGGGTGAGAGAGGCTGAGGGCGAGAGTGGCTGAGGGTGAGAGAGGCTGAGGGCGATGCTGAGGGTGAGAGTGGCTGAGGGTGAGAGTGGCTGAGGGCGATGCTGAGGGTGAGAGTGGCTGAGGGCGAGAGTGGCTGAGGGCGATGCTGAGAGTGAGAGTGGCTGAGGGCGAGAGTCGCTGAGGGTGAGAGTGGCTGAGGGCGTGAGTGGCTGAGGGCGAGAGTGGCTGAGGGTGAGAGGGGCTGAGGGCGAGAGTGGCTGAGGGTGAGAGTGGCTGAGGGTGAGAGAGGCTGAGGGTGAGATTGGCTGAGGGCGAGAGTGGCTGAGGGCGATGCTGAGGGTGAGAGTGGCTGAGGGTGAGAGTGGCTGAGGGCGAGGCTGAGGGTGAGAGTGGCTGAGGGTGAGAGAGGCTGAGGGTGAGAGTGGCTGAGGGTGAGAGAGGCTGAGGGCGAGAGTGGCTGAGGGTGAGAGTGGCTGAGGGTGAGAGAGGCTGAGGGTGAGAGAGGCTGAGGGCGAGAGTGGCTGAGGGTGAGAGAGGCTGAGGGCGAGAGTGGCTGAGGGTGAGAGTGGCTGAGGGTGAGAGAGGCTGAGGGTGAGAGAGGCTGAGGCCGAGAGTGGCTGAGGGTGAGAGAGGCTGAGGGTGAGAGTGGCTGAGGGTGAGAGTGGCTGAGGGCGATGCTGAGGATGAGAGTGGCTGAGGGTGAGAGTGGCTGAGGGTGAGAGTGGCTGAGGGCGAGAGAGGCTGAGGGCGAGAGTGGCTGAGGGCGAGAGTGGCTGAGGGTGAGAGTGGCTGAGGGCGAGAGTGGCTGAGGGTGAGAGAGGCTGAGGGTGAGAGTGGCTGAGGGTGAGAGTGGCTGAGGGTGAGAGAGGCTGAGGGTGAGAGAGGCTGAGGGTGAGAGAGGCTGAGGGCGAGAGTGGCTGAGGGCGAGAGAGGCTGAGGGTGAGAGTGGCTGAGGGCGAGAGTGGCTGAGGGTGAGAGTGGCTGAGGGTGAGAGTGGCTGAGGGCGAGAGAGGCTGAGGGTGAGAGAGGCTGAGGGTGAGAGTGGCTGAGGGTGAGAGTGGCTGAGGGTGAGAGTGGCTGAGGGTGAGAGTGGCTGAGGGCGAGAGAGGCTGAGGGCGAGAGTGGCTGAGGGCGAGAGAGGCTGAGGGTGAGAGTGGCTGAGGGTGAGAGTGGCTGAGGGCGAGAGAGGCTGAGGGTGAGAGTGGCTGAGGGCGAGAGTGGCTGAGGGTGAGAGTGGCTGAGGGTGAGAGTCGCTGAGGGCAAGAGTGGCTGAGGGCGAGAGAGGCTGAGGGTGAGAGAGGCTGAGGGCGAGAGTGGCTGAGGGCGAGAGTGGCTGAGGGTGAGAGTGGCTGAGGGTGAGAGTGGCTGAGGGCAAGAGTGGCTGAGGGTGAGAGTGGCTGAGGGTGAGAGAGGCTGAGGGCGAGAGTGGCTGAGGTCGAGAGAGGCTGAGGGTGAGAGAGGCTGAGGATGAGAGTGGCTGAGGGTGAGAGTGGCTGAGGGCGAGAGTGGCTGAGGGCGAGAGAGGCTGAGGGCGAGAGTGGCTGACGGTGAGAGTGGCTGAGGGCGAGAGTGGCTGAGGGCGAGAGTGGCTGAGGGCGAGAGAGGCTAAGGGTGAGAGAGGCTGAGGGGGAGAGAGGCTGAGGGTGAGAGAGGCTGAGGGTGAGAGAGGCTGAGGGTGTGAGTGGCTGAGGGTGAGAGTGTCTGAGGGTGAGAGTGGCTGAGGGTGAGAGTGGCTGAGGGCGAGAGTGGCTGAGGGTGAGAGTGGCTGAGGGCGAGAGTGGCTGAGGGCGAGAGAGGCTGAGGGTGAGAGAGGCTGAGGGTGAGAGAGGCTGAGGGTGAGAGTGGCTGAGGGCGAGAGAGGCTGAGGGCGAGAGTGGCTGAGGGCGATGCTGAGGGTGAGAGTGGCTGAGGGTGAGAGTGGCTGAGGGTGAGAGAGGCTGAGGGTGAGAGAGGCTGTGGGCGAGAGTGGCTGAGGGTGAGAGAGGCTGAGGCTGAGAGAGGCTGAGGGTGAGAGAGGCTGAGGGTGAGAGAGGCTGAGGGTGAGAGAGGCTGAGGGTGAGAGAGGCTGAGGCTGAGAGAGGCTGAGGGTGAGAGAGGCTGAGGGCGAGAGAGGCTGAGGGCGATGCTGAGGGTGAGAGTGGTTGAGGGTGAGAGTGGCTGAGGGTGAGAGAGGCTGAGGGCGAGAGAGGCTGAGGGCGAGAGTGGCTGAGGGCGATGCTGAGGGTGAGAGAGGCTGAGGGTGAGAGGCTGAGGGTGAGAGAGGCTGAGGGTGAGAGAGGCTGAGGGTGAGAGTGGCTGAGGGCGAGAGTGGCTGAGGGCGAGAGTGGCTGAGGGCGAGAGAGGCTGAGGGTGAGAGTGGCTGAGGGTGAGAGTGGCTGAGGGCGAGAGAGGCTGAGGGTGATGCTGAGGGTGAGAGTGGCTGAGGGTGAGAGAGGCTGAGGGTGATGCTGAGGGTGAGAGAGGCTGAGGGTGAGAGTGGCTGAGGGCGATGCTGAGCGTGAGAGTGGCTGAGGGTGAGCGATGCTGAGGGTGAGAGTGGCTGAGGGTGAGAGTGGCTGAGGGTGAGAGAGGCTGAGGGCGAGAGTGGCTGAGGGCGAGAGAGGCTGAGGGTGAGAGTGGCTGAGGGCGAGGCTGAGGGTGAGAGAGGCTGAGGGCGAGAGAGGCTGAGGGTGAGAGTGGCTGAGGGCGAGGCTGAGGGTGAGAGTGGCTGAGGGCGAGAGTGGCTGAGGGCGAGAGTGGCTGAGGGTGAGAGTGGCTGAGGGTGAGGCTGAGGGCGGGAGAGGCTGAAGGTGAGAGTGGCTGAGGGTGAGAGTGGCTGAGGGCGAGAGTTACTGAGGGCGAGAGTGGCTGAGGGTGTGAGTGGCTGAGGGTGAGAGTGGCTGAGGGTGAGGCTGAGGGCGAGAGAGGCTGAAGGTGAGAGTGGCTGACGGTGAGAGAGGCTGAGGGCGAGAGTGGCTGAGGGTGAGAGAGGCTGAGGGTGAGAGTGGCTGAGGGTGAGAGTGGCTGAGGGCGAGAGTGGCTGAGGGCGAGAGTGGCTGAGGGCGAGAGTGGCTGAGGGCGAGAGAGGCTGAGGGTGAGAGTGGCTGAGGGTGAGAGTGGCTGAAGGTGAGAGTGGCTGAGGGCGAGAGTGGCTGAGGGCGTGAGTGGCTGAGGGCGAGAGAGGCTGAGGGTGAGAGTGGCTGAGGGTGAGAGTGGCTGAGGGTGAGAGTGGCTGAGGGTGAGAGTGGGTGAGGGCGATAGAGGCTGAAGGTGAGAGTGGCTGAGGGCGAGGCTGAGGGTGAGAGTGGCTGAGGGCGAGAGTGGCTGAGGGTGAGAGAGGCTGAGGGTGAGAGTGGCTGAGGGTGAGAGAGGCTGAGGGTGAGAGAGGCTGAGGGTGAGAGTGGCTGAGGGCGAGAGAGGCTGAGGGTGAGAGAGGCTGAGGGTGAGAGTGGCTGAGGGTGAGAGAAGCTGAGGGTGAGAGAGGCTGAGGGTGAGAGTGGCTGAGGGTGAGAGTGGCTGAGGGCGAGAGAGGCTGAGGGTGAGAGTGGCTGAGGGTGAGAGAGGCTGAGGGTGAGAGAGGCTGAGGGTGAGAGTGGCTGAGGGTGAGAGTGGCTGAGGGTGAGAGTGGCTGAGGGTGTGAGAGGCTGAGGGTGAGAGTTGGTGGAGGTGAGAGAGGCTGAGGGTGAGAGTGGCTGAGGGTGAGAGTGGCTGAGGGCGATGCTGAGGGTGAGAGTGGCTAAGTGCGAGAGTGGCTGAGGGTGAGAGTGGCTGAGGGCGAGAGTGGCTGAGGGCGATGCTGAGGGTGAGAGTGGCTAAGGGCGAGAGTGGCTGAGGGTGAGAGTGGCTGAGGGCGAGAGTGGCTGAGGGCGAGAGTGGCTGAGGGTGAGAGAGGCTGAGGGCGAGAGTGGCTGAAGGTGAGAGTGGCTGAGGGCGAGAGTGGCTGAAGGTGAGAGTGGCTGAGGGCAAGAGTGGCTGAGGGCGAGAGCGGCTGAGGGTGAGAGAGGCTGAGGGCGATGCTGAGGGTGAGAGTGGCTAAGGGCGAGAGTGGCTGAGGGTGAGAGTGGCTGAGGGTGAGGGTGGCTGAGGGCGAGAGTGGCTGAGGGTGAGAGAGGCTGAGGGCGAGAGTGGCTGAGGGCGAGAGTGGCTGAGGGCGAGAGCGGCTGAGGGTAAGAGAGGCTGAGGGCGAGAGTGGCTGAGGGTGAGAGAGGCTGAGGGCGAGAGTGGCTGAGGGCGATGCTGAGGGCGAGAGTGGCTGAGGGCGAGAGTGGCTGAGGGTGAGAGTGGCTGAGGGTGAGAGTGGCTGAGGGTGAGAGAGGCTGAGGGTGAGAGTGGCTGAGGGTGAGAGAGGCTGAGGGCGAGAGTGGCTGAAGGTGAGAGTGGCTGAGGGCGAGAGTGGCTGAGGGCGAGAGTGACTGAGGGTGAGAGTGGCTGAAAGTGAGAGTGGCTGAGGGCGAGAGTGGCTGAGGATGAGAGTGGCTGAGGGTGAGAGAGGCTGAGGGCGAGAGTGGCTGAGGGTGAGAGAGGCTGCGGGCGAGAGTGGCTGAGGGCGATGCTGAGGGCGAGAGTGACTGAGGATGAGAGAGGCTGAGGGCGAGAGTGGCTGAGGGTGAGAGTGGCTGAGGGTGAGAGTGGCTGAGGGTGAGAGAGGCTGAGGGTGAGAGTGGCTGAGGGCCTGAGTGGCTGAGAGTGAGAGTGGCTGAGGGTGAGAGAGGCTGAGGGCGAGAGTGGCTGAAGGTGAGAGTGGCTGAGGGCGAGAGTGGCTGAAGGTGAGAGTGGCTGAGGGCGAGAGTGGCTGAGGGCGAGAGTGGCTGAGGGTGAGAGAGGCTGAGGGTGAGAGTGGCTGAGGGCCTGAGTGGCTGAGGGCCTGAGTGGCTGAGGGTGAGAGTGGCTGAGGGTGAGAGAGGCTGAGGGTGAGAGTGGCTGAGGGTGAGAGAGGCTGAGGGTGAGAGAGGCTGAGGGTGAGAGAGGCTGAGGGTGAGAGAGGCTGAGGGCGAGAGAGGCTGAGGGCCTGAGTGGCTGAGGGTGAGAGTGGCTGAGGGTGAGAGTGGCTGAGGGTGAGAGAGGCTGAGGGTGAGAGTGGCTGAGGGCCTGAGTGGCTGAGGGCCTGAGTGGCTGAGGGTGAGAGTGGCTGAGGGTGAGAGAGGCTGAGGGTGAGAGTGGCTGAGGGTGAGAGAGGCTGAGGGTGAGAGAGGCTGAGGGTGAGAGAGGCTGAGGGTGAGAGATGCTGAGGGCCTGAGTGGCTGAGGGTGAGAGAGGCTGAGGGTGAGAGTGGCTGAGGGTGAGAGTGGCTGAGGGTGAGAGAGGCTGAGGGTGAGAGTTGGTGGAGGTGAGGGAGAGTGTGCTCCCATAAAATGATGTAAAGTAGATACGGCTTGGAAGTATTTGTTTAATAACAGAATATTTTTATTATAAAGATTGTATTCAGGTAAGACATACAAAAAATCTTTTCTACGTTTGTACCTATTATGCAATAATTTGTTCTAGTTTAATTTTTCAATGTAATAAGAACGTTTTTCAGTATTCTTGGGAAGACAAGATTTACCTAGCTGGAAATGTTTGGGAAATCCCGATGTAATGGAATGACTGAATACTCTTGAGCAGTCATTTTCAAAGTGGTGGTCGCAAGCCATGGGTGGGTTGCCGGCGGGTGTCGAGAGGATCGCGGATACAGCCACCGTGGTGTTTGCGATCACTCAAATTCACTTGCAACAGCCGCAGCAGCCGGCTTTTATCAATGCCAGCTGTGACCTGCTAATAAAATGCGGGTGCACTGTGCATGCGTGCCCGCTCATCAGTACACATGTAGCCTGGGAGTGTTTGGACCTGAACCCGGGGTCAAAGTGCGATCGCGGCATGGCAGTGGCTGACTGTGTGGTGATCACCGATGATGATCAAGGCTATGACCTCGATCTGCTTTGCAACCCTAAACATTGCTCAAATGATCCGGAGAGAGTATATATCCCTCATGATTTAATCATGGACAGAACTGAAGATTTGGCAAGGGATATAATGAAAGCCATGGGAAACCATCACATCGTCGCCCTCTGTGTACTGAAGGGTGGCTCTAAGTTTTTTGCTGACCTTTTAGACTACGTTAAAGCATTGAATCAAAACAGTGACCAGTCAATCCCTCTGACGGTGGACTTCATCCGCTTGAAGAGTGACTGTAATGATCAGTCAACAGAGGAGCTACTCAGAGTTTACCAACAAAATTCACGTTTTACTTCTCGAGAAATTGTCCTCTCTGGCTGATTTGTTTGCTGATGAAACTTGGATGCTAACTATATCTTACCTTGCAGACATCTTTTCAATTCTTTAACTCAAGCCATTTTCTCCAAACCCTTTAACTCATCCCATTTTCTCCAAATCAAATGTGTAGCAATGGGTACCAGCATGAGTCCTAGCTATGCTTGCCTTTTTATGGCGTATGTGGAACATTCCTTGTTCCAGGCCTACCCAGGTCCCCTCCCATCACTCCTTTACCGGTACATTGATGACCGCTTCATGTTCTCGTCTGGACCTTGAAAAATTAATCAACTTTGCTTTCAGTTTCCACCCCTCCATCACTTTCACCTGGTCCATCTCAGACACTTCCCTTCCATAGTTTTCATAGAATTTACAGTGCAGAAGGAGGCCATTCAACCCATCGAGTCTGCACCGGCTCTTGGAAAGAGCACCCCACCCAAGGTCGACACCTCCACCCTATCCCCATACCCCAGTAACCCCACCCAACACTAAGGGCAATTTTGGACACTAAGGGCAATTTATCATGCCCAATCCACCTAACCTGCACATCTTTGGACTGTGGGAGGAAACCGGAGCACCCGGAGGAAACTCACGCAGACACGGGGAGGATGTGCAGACTCCGCACAGACAGTGACCCAAGCCGGAATCGAACCTGGGACCCTGGAGCTGTGAAGCAATTGTGCTATCCACAATGCTACCGTGCTGCCCACCCTTCCTTGATCTTTCTGTCTCCATTTCCAGCAATAGACTATCTACTAATATCTACGACAAGCCCACTGACTCCCACAGCTATCTGGTTTACAGCTCTTCGCACCCTACACCCTGTAAGGACTCCATCCCTTTCTCTCAGCTCCTTCGCCTCTGTCGCATTTGTTCCGATGATGCCATTTTCAAATATGGTGCTTCGAAAATGTGTTCCTTCTTCCTCAACCATGATTTCCGAACTACAGTTGTTGACAGGGCCCTCAACAGTGTACGGTCCATCTCCCTCACCCCCTCCCAGAAGAACGATAGAGTACCCCTTGTACTCACATTTCACCCCACCAGCCTGCGTATGCAAAGCATAATCCTCCGCTATTTTCGCCAACTCCAGCGTGATGCCACCACCAAACACATCTTCCCTTCACTCCCTCTGTCAGCATTCCGCAGAGACAGTTCCCTCCGTTATAATCTAGTCCACTCCTCCACCATACCCAACACCTCTCCCATCACCCATGGCACCTTCCCATGCAATCGCAGAAGGTGTAACACCTGCCCCTTTACTTCTTTCATGCTTAACATCCCAGGCCCAAAACACACATTCCAGGTTAAGCAGCGTTTCACTTGCACCTCTTTCAATTTGGTCTATTGCATTCGCTGCTACCAATGTGGTCTTCTCTATATTGGAGAGACCAAATGCAGACTGGGTGATCGCTTTGCTGAGCACCTTCGGTCTGTGTACATTCAGGACTCTGACCTTCCCGTAGCTTGCCATTTTAACATTAGATCCTGCTCCCATGCCCACATGTCTGTCCTTGGCCTGCTGCAATGTTCCAGTGAAGCTCAACGCAAACTGGAGGAACAACATCTCATCTTCCGGTTAGGCACGCTACAGCCTTTCTGTCTCAACATCGAATTCAACAACTTCAGATGATCAGCTCTACCCCACCTCGACCCATTTGTTTTCATCCCATTTCATTTTATCTGTCTTTTACCATTTCTTTCTTTCTTGTCTTTCTTTATATATATTTACCCCCCCTCTTATGCACCTTTCTCCCCTTTGCTTCCCCCTTCCCCTCCCCCCACATCTACATCTGTCACAGTTTACCTTCTGATGTTAGTTTCTCTGTTGTTTGGCCTTTCACACCTTTTGCTTAGGGACAGCACGGTAGCACAGTGGTTAGCACAGTTGCTTCACAGCGCCAGGGTCCCAGGTTTGGTTCCTGGCTGTGCGGAGTCTGCACGTTCTCCCTGTCTCTGCGTGGGTTTCCTCCGGGTGCTCCGGTTTCCTCCCACAGTCCAACGATGTGCAGGTTAGGTGGATTGGCCATGATAAATTGCCCTTAGTGTCTAAAAATGGTGGGGTGGGGCTACTGGGTTACGGGGATAGGGTGGAGGTATGGGCTTGGGAAGGGTGCTCTTTCCATTGGCCGAATGGGCTCCTCTTGCACTGTAAATTCTATGATTCTCTCTCGGGACTGCCATTAGCACACTTTTCCCTTGGTTTCTGTGGCTATTAGCATTCCATTTCCCTGGGTTTCTATGTCTATGATTCATCTTTCATTCTCACTCCACAGTATAAATATTTCCCACTTTCTCTGTCTTTTAACTTTGACAAAGGGTCATCTGGACTCGAAACGTTAGTTCTTTTCTCTCCCTATAGATGCTGCCAGACCTGCTGAGATTTTCCAGCATTTTCTCTTTGGTTTCAGATTCCACCATCCACAGTAATTTGCTTTTATCTTTTCAATTCTAAACTGAACCTCAAATTGCCTGGGAAGGATGATGATTGCTTTCGGCACTGTGAAGCAATCACAGCTTTCCAAGTCATTAAAAGTTTGGCAATTGTGAGTGCAAAGCCAAAATTACTGCATGTTCCCCACACTGTTATGACACATCGAAGAAAACAGCATTAGTAAGGAAACTGTCAATGGACTGGCAAGCCTGACTCCAAATGAAGCTGACTGAATTTCTGCGCCTCAGCTTTGACAGCACATTAAAAGCACGGCACAAGTCAATGACACTGTCAGCATTCTGGAGTAGCGTCTCCAAGGAGTATCCGGAGCTGAGAAAACCAGCATTGTGTTGCCTTTGTCCTTCACAACGACCCACATGTGCAAGGTTGGATTTTCCGTCCTCATAGATTAAGACGGCACTAAGGAACCAGCTGAATCCTGAACCCGATATGTGCATAGCCCTCTCCTCCTGTGAACCTAATTAGAGTGAGATCGTGAGGACCAAGCAGGCTCACCTCCCGCATTAATAGTAAGAGAAAATGGTGGGTTGTGAATGTCGGCTGGCGTGGGAGACGTGAGAATCGCGCTACGCCGCCCCGACGCCGGCTCACCAATTCTCCGGTACCGATTTTCGGGTGCTCACGGGATAGCTGCCACGCCGGTCGGGGGCCGTTGAAAGCGGCCCACCCCGGCGATTCTCCAGGCCTCGACGGGCCGAGTGCCCACTGAGTTTGGCCGAGTCCCGCCGGCATGGGTTACGTATGGTCCCACACAGCGGGACCTCGGAGGTCTGTGGTGGGGGTAGCGGGGGGATCCGACCCCGGGATGGGGGTGGTGCTCCACGGTGGCCTGGCCTGCGATCGGGGCCTACTGATCGGCGGGCGGACTGGTTCCGTGGGGGCCTATGTTCCTCCGCGCTGGGCCCCTGTAGGCCTCCGCCATATTGCCCGGGAGCCGGCATGGAGACGGGAACCCACGCGCATGCGCGAACCCGCGCCGGCCGTGGTGCGCCGGCTTTTGTGTGCCAGAGCTGCGGAGACCACTCCGGTGCCATATTAGCCCCCTAGGAAGGGGTGGATAGCAGCCAGGTGAGACCCTTTGACTCTGGAGCGGCTCGCGCCACTTTTCATGCCGCCGTCAGAACTTGGCCGCAGGATTGGAGAATCCCGGCCCCTGCCTTTAGATGGTTCCATGTAAATTTATGAAATAGTACATCCATTTCTGAAATGTCAGGATTAAAATAGCCCTTTTAAATCCCATGAACTGCAAAGCTGTTTCTTTTCATTGTAGTTTAAGTAAATACCTGAAGGATGTTTTTGTAACCTTTATGTAAGGACCATGACTCACAAAGATAGCTTTGAATGGTGGACACATGTTTCAGAGCTCAAATATCAAATGTATATTTTTGGTCAGTTTTTCAACAAATCTTTGAAAATAACTGTCTTTTATCATTTTGAATAATAATTTGTGCTTTTCTTTAATAGTGTAATTACTGCCTCATTATATTTTCTTAATCTACATCTGAAGGCTAGATATTGCCAAAAGATATTCAGAAACCTTTATCAATTGCAACATTGTAATGATGCTGCAATGAACAATTACAAAATAGCATCCTGCTGCTTCGGATCACCAAAGCGGATTCTTTGAGCCTAGAGTCAGAGTTTTTACAGCATTGCAAGATGCTCTTCGGCCCATCGTATCCATGCCAGCAATCAAGCACCTATCTACCCTCATCCCATTTTACAGCCCTTGGCCCTAATTGAGGCATGATCAATTTGGCTGGAGACGAAGTTGAATTCAAACTGAGGCTTTATTAGTATCTGAAGTGTGGCCTCCTACAGTAGCTGACGAAATGGCTGCGAGCTGAAGGCCACGCATATTTATAACCCGCCTCCTGGGCGGAGCTAGCATGCAGGGGCCCAGGTGAACCTGTAGTGCAGGTTCTACCGTACAACCCTTAATATAGGAACACAGTGGTTTACCACATTCAACCCCTGTTACAATTGAATCCGGGGGGGGGGTGGTGGATAACTATATACAATTCGCAATCTTTAATATTTACAGAACAGTGAAAAAAAAATGTCTCTGGTCATCCGGTGGGCCGGTCAGAGGTTCAGCCGGTCCGGCGCCTTCATCGTCCTCTGGGATCGACGAAGTGGAGCTGCCGATGTTGGTGCTGTCGTGGTCGAAGTTGACTCCGGGAGCGTGCCAAAATCCTCTTCATCAACGGGGGTGGGCAGGGGAGGACGGACAGTCCTAGGGGGGGTGATGGGGCTGGCGGGGGGGGGGGGGGGGAGAGAGGTGGGGGTGCGGGGGGGGGGGGGGGTGGCGCCGGAGGCGACGGGGGTGGTGTGAGGGCGGAACCTGCTGGTGCCAGGTCCCTGAGGGAGACGGTATCCTGGCGGCCGTCGGGGAATGCCACGTAGGCGTACTGTGGGTTTGCGTGGAGCAGGTGCACCCTTTCCACCAACGGGTCCGCCTTGTGGAGCCGCACATGTTTACGGAGAAGCACGGTTCCCGGAGCTGTGAGCCAAGTTGGGAGTGATACCCCGGATGTGGACTTCCTGGGGAATGCAAAAAGATGTTCATGCGGTGTACTGTTAGTAGCAGTGCAAAGTAATGAGCGAATGGAATGTAGTGCATCAGGGAGGACCTCTTGCCAGCGGGAGGCCGGGAGATTTCTGGACCGTAGGGCCAGCTGGATGGCTCTCCATACCGTCCCATTCTCCCTTTCCACCTGTCCGTTTCCTCGGAGGTTGTAGCTCGTCGTTCTGCTGGAGGCGATACCCCTGCTGAGCAGGAACTGACGTAGCTCATCACTCATGAATGAGGATCCCCTGTCACTGTGGATGTAGGCGGGGAAGCCGAACAGAGTGAAGATAGGATTAAGGGCTTTAATGACGATGGCAGACGTCATGTCGGGGCATGGGATGACGAAGGGAAAACGGGAGTATTCATCGATCACACTGAGGAAATACGTGTGTCGGTCGGAGGAGGGGAGGGGGCCTTTGAAGTCCGCGCTGAGGCGTTCAAAGGGGCGGGAGGCCTTCACCAGGTGCGCGCGGTCCGGCCGGTAGAAGTGCGGTTTGCACTCCGCACAGACCTGGCAGTCCTTGGTGATTGTCCTTACTTCCTCAACGGAGCAGGGCAAATTTTGTGCCTTAATGAAGTGGTACAACCGAGTGACCCCTGGGTGACAAAGGCTGTCGTGCAGGGTCCGGAGTCGGTCTACCTGTGCGCTGGCACATGTACCTCGGGATAGGGCGTCTGGGGGCTCGTTGAGTTTGCCAGGGTGATACTTAATCTCATAGTTAAAGGTGGAGAGCTCGATTCTCCACCGCAAGATTTTGTCATTTTTGATCTTGCCCCGCTGCGTGTTGTTGAACATGAAGGCTACTGACCGTTGCTCAGTGAGGAGAGTGAATCTCCTGCCGGCCAGGTAATGCCTCCAATGTCGCACAGCCTCAACGATAGCCTGGGCCTCCTTTTCGACGGATGAGTGCCGAATTTCGGAGACATGGAGGGTGCGGGAAAAGAATGCCACGGGCCTGCCTGCCTGGTTGAGGGTGTTGGCAAGGGCGATGTCCGATGCGTCGCTTTCTACTTGGAAAGGAAGTGTTTCGTCTACAGCGGCATTCCAGCTTTGGCAATATCAGCTCTGATCTGGGCGAAGGCCTGTTGGGCCTCGGCCGTCAGGGGGAAATGAGTGGACTGTATGAGTGGGTGGGCCTTGTCCGCATAGTTTGGGACCCACTGAGCATAATACGAGAAGAACCCCAGGCAGTGTTTGAAGGCCTTGGGGCAGTGGGGGAGGGGAAGCTCCATAAGGGGGCGCATGCGGTCGGGATCGGGCCCCAGAATTCTGTTCGGGACCACTTGGCCGAGGATGGCTAAGCGGTTTGTACAGAACACACACTTCTCCTTGTTATATGTGAGGTTGAGGAGAGTGGCGGTGCGGAGAAATTCAGCAAGGTTGGCGTCGTGGTCCTGCTGATCATGACCGCAGATGGTCACATTGTCTAGGTACGGAAACGTGGCCCGCAAGCCGTACCGGTCGACCATTCGGTCCATCTCCCTTTGGAAGACCAAAACCCCATTGGTGAAGCCAAAGGGGACCCTAAGGAAGTGATATAGCCGGCCGTCTGCCTCGAAGGCGGTGTATGGCCGGTCCGATTTGCGGATGGGGAGCTGGTGGTAAGCGGATTTCAGGTCCACCGTTGAGAAGACCCGGTACTGTGCAATCTGGTTAACCATGTCAGATATGCGTGGGAGGAGGTACGCGTCGAGCTGCGGGTACCTGTTGATGGTCTGGCTGTAGTCCACAACCATTCAATTTTTCTCCCAGACTTAACCACTACCACTTGAGCTCTCCAGGGGCTGTTGCTGGCCTCGATGACTCCCTCCTGAAGCAACCGCTGGACCTCGGACCTGATGAAGGCCTTATCCTCGGTGCTGTACCGTCTGCTCTTGGTGGTGATGGGTTTGCAATCTGGAGTTAGATTGGCAAAGAGGGAAGGAGGATCGACCTTTAGGGTTGCGAAGCCGCACACAGTGAGGGGTGGTAAGGGTCTGCCAAATTTAAGGGTCAGGCTCTGGAGGTTCACTGAAAATCCAGGCCAAGGATAAGTGCAGCGCAGAGGTTAGGGAGGACGTAGAGGCGAAAACCATGGAACTCTATGCCTTGGATGTGAGCGTGACCGTGCAGTACCCCCGGATCGCTACGCGATGGGATCCGGAGGCCAGGGAGATACTTTGATTGGTAGGGTGTACCTTAAGGGAGCAGCGCCTTACCGTATTTGGATGTACAAAGCTCTCGGTGCTCCCGGAGTCCAGTAGACAGGAGGTCACGTGGCCGTTGACTTTCACGCTGGTGGATGCGTTGGTCAGAGTGTGTGGTCTGGACTGGTCGATTACCATGGATGTGAGTCATGGTTGATCGTCGGGTAGTGAGGCGGCCGCTGCTTCGGGGTCCTGAAACGCCGTTGGTCTCCGTGTGCTGCGGGGTGGACAAAATGGCGGCGCCCGGAGGTCCTGGGGGTCACAAAATGGCGGCGCCCATGGAACGCACGTTGCGGGGGTGGAGCAAGATGGCGGCACCCATGAAATGCACGTGATGTGCGGGGGAGAAGATGGCGGCGCCCATTGCTCGCACATGGCCTGGGAGGAGGGGAGGATAGCGGCGCCCATTGTCCGTGACCGGGGGGGGGGTGGGGGCGACCGCTGCCGCTGAGCGGGCCTGGCACACCGCTGTGTAGTGGCCCTTCTTCCCGCAGGCCTTACAAAGGGCAGCACGGGCCGGGCAGCGCAGGCAGGGGTGTCTTTGTTGGCCGCAAAAATAGCATCGGGGCCCCCCGGAGATCACTGGCTGGCGCGTAGCGCAGGCGTACTGGGTGGGTAGCGCCCCCGCTGGGGTGGCTGCCTGTGGGGCCCATGAAGTGTAGGAGGAGTGGGACGCGCGGTTGGGGGCGTAGGACTGTACATTGTGCAGGGCGACCGTCATGGAAAGTGCTAGTGTTTTAGTCTCTGCGAGGTCGCGCGTGGCGTCCTTCTAGGAGCCGCTGCCTGATAACATCGGACCCAATCCCAGTTACAAAAGCGTCCCTCATAAGGAGATCTGAGTGCTCCTTAGCTGTAACGTCCCGGCAGTCACAGTCCCGAACTAGTGGGATCAGGGACCTCCAGAAGTCCTCGATTGACTCACCAGGTAGTTGAGTACGCGTTGCGAGCGCGTGTCTGGCGAAGAGCGTGTTCGTCTTCTGCTCATAACTCTCTTTGAGTCGAGTCATAGCGTCAGCGTAATTGGGCGCATCCTGGACCAGCGGGAAGATTTTAGAGTTGAGTTTGGAGTACAAGATTTGAATCTTCTGAGCCTCTGGAACAGGGGTCGGCGCAGCGTTGATATACGCTTCAAAACAAGCTAGCCAGTGCTGAAAGTCCTTTCTGGCGTCGCTTGCGTGTGGATCCAGCTGCAGTCGTTCTGGTTTAATCTGGAGGTCCATCTTCTGAATCAGAGACTAATAAATTGTGGCACGATCAAGTTGGCTGGAGACAAAGTTGAATTCAAACTGAGGCTTTATTAGTATCTGAAGTGTGGCCTCCTACAGTAGCTGACGAAATGGCTGCGAGCTGAAGGCCACGCATATTTATAACCCACCTCCTGGGCGGAGCTAGCATGCAGGGGCGCAGGTGAACCTGTAGTGCAGGTTCTACCGTACAACCCTTAATATAGGAACACAGTGGTTTACCACACTAATCTTGTTTGCTATAGCATTTCAAGTGCTCATCTAAATACTGACATGTTATGAGGGTTCCTGCTTCTACCTGCCTTTCAGGCAGTGAGTGCCAGATTCCAATCGCCCTTTGGGTGATAAAATATTTCCTGACATCCCCTATCAACCTCCTGCCCATTAACTTCATTGAAGCCTACCTGTGACAATAAGCGATTATTATTATTATTAAATCTAGGCCCCCTGGTTACTGACCCCTTCACCAAGGGGAAATGTTTCTTCCTATCCATCCTATCTTAGCACCTCATAATTCTATACACCTCAACCAGGGCCTTCTCTGCTCTAAAGAAAACAATCCCAGCTGATACCTTGATAGCTGCAACTTGCAACCCAGGCATCATCCTGGTGAATCTCATTTGGATCCTCTCTTGCGCAATTCCATCTTTCCTATAGGGTGCCGACCAGAACTGCACTCACTCCTCCAGCTGTGGCCTGATGGGCATTTTATACAGCTCCATCATAACCTCCCTGCTCTCTTATCTTATGCTTCTGCTAATAAAGGCAAATATCCTATATGCCTTCTTAACCACCTCATCTACCTGTCCTGCTGTCTTCAATGGAGATTCACATCAAAGTTCCTCTGCTCCTCTGTACTTTGTAGGGTCTGCCCATTCATTGTATATTCCCTTGCCTCCCAAAATACACCACCTCATACTTTTTAAAGTTAAATTGCATTTGCCACTGTTCTGCCCATCTAACCAGCCCATCTATATCTCCCTGTAATCCACAGCTTTCCTCCTCACTATTTACCATACTACCAATCTTTGAGTCATCTGCAAACTTTTGATCATACCTCCTACATTCACGTCCAGATCATTAATATGCAAACAGCAAGACCCAGCACTGGTCCCTGCTGCACACCATTGGACACAGGCTTCCAGTCTCTGCCTCATGCCGCTTAGCCAATTTTGGATCTGATTTTTTAAATTGCCCTGGATCCCATGGGCTCTTACTTTCTTGACTGGTCTCCTTTGTGAGACCTTGTCAAAAGTCTGACTGAAGTCCATGTAAGCAACATCAATTGCACTACCCTCATCCACATACCTAGTCACCTTGTTGAAAAATTCAATTAAATTTGTAAGGCATGATCTCCCTTTGATAAAGCCACGCTGACTACACACTACACACAGACAGTCACCTGAGGCGGGAATTGAACCCGGATCCCTGGAGCTGTGAGGCAGCAGTGTTAACCACTGCGCCACTGTGCCACTCCAAAAATGATTTACTCTTCATAAAAGCATGCTGACTCTAATAGATTGCATTTGACTTTTCGACTTTCCAAGAGTCTTATTATTACTTCCTTAACAATGGATTCTAACAATTTCTCAATGACAGATGTTAAACTAACTGATCTATAGTTTCCTAATTTCTGCCTCCCTCCGTTCTTGAATATGGGCATTACATTAACATAGTTCCAATCCACTGGAACCTTTCCCGCATCCAGGGAATATTGGAATACTGTAACTATTAGATCCATTATTTACACTGCCACATCCTTTAAGACCCTAGGATGTAGGCCATCAGGTCCTGGGGACCTGTCTGCCTTCAATACCAATATTCTTTTCGTACTTTTTCCCTGTGGATTATGAGTGTTCTACGTTTCTCCCTTTCTATTACTTCTGCATCACCTGTTACTATTGGGATGATACATGGGAGGCACGGTGGTTAGCACTGCTGCCTCACGGCGCTGAGAACCCGGGTTCAATCCCGGCCCTGGGTCATTGTCCATGTGGAGTTTGCACATTCGCCCCGTGTCTGCATGGGTCTCATCCCCACAACCCAAAGATGCGCAGGTTAGGTGCATTTGCCAAGCTAAATTGCCCCTTAATTGAAAATAAAATTGGGCACTTTAAATTTATTAAAATAAACTACTGGGATGATGCTAGTGCCCTCCACTGTGAAAACTGTGGCCAAGTATTGATTTAATGTCTCCGCCATTTCAGCGTTCCCCACTATTAACTCCCCGGTCCCATCCTCCAAGGGACCAACATTCATTTTAGTTACTCTCTTCCCTTTTATGTACTTATAGAAGCTTTTGCTATCCTTTTTTATATTTTGTGCTTGTTTCTTTTCATAATATCCCTTTGCTCTTTTAATTACTTTTTTAGTAACCCTTTGTTGATCTTTAAATGTTTCCCAATCTTCCACCCTGCCACTGGCCTTTGCAATATGATATGCCTTAGTTCTTGTCTTTATGTTATCTTTAACTTCCTTGCTTAGCTATCAATATATTTTCCCCCTCTTGTAATTTTTCTTCCTCTCTGAAATTTTTTTAGTTGGGAGGAATTGAATATCTCCTGAAACAACTGCCACTGCTTAACAACTGTCTTACCTTTTAGTTTTCTTGCCCAGTCCTATATGGCCAAATCTGTCCTCATTCCTATGTAATTACCGTTGTTTAACTCCAGGACGTTAATGTGTGACTCCAGTTTCTCACCCTCAGACTGAATTTGAAATTCTATCATGCTATGATCATTCAAAATGCTTGTTTTATTCAGCTCTGGGTACTCCTGGGAGATGCTACATCAGCATGCTGGTGGCTTGATGGACTTTTGGTGTGTTTTTAATGTGCTATCACAGGTCAGGTACAGCAGTGCAATATTTTCATTTGGAGTGGGCTACACATTAATAACTGACTCTGGGGTCTCACCCTCAAAAGGAATTTTTCACCCACCACTTCCTTTTCAAAATCAGAAACTTCTCCTCTCATTTTCCAGTACTTCCCTGCATATAACAGACATGGGCTTTGCATCCTTATTTGTATTGGCACAATTGACAAAACCATACCTTAAGAAATCATCTTTATGTTGCATTGTTCCTGAGTTAAGTTTCTTCTTTGTTGGTTGTTAACCAAAGACCTTGGAGCTCTGTACAGAGTTAACACTAGCACTGCTCTATCAAGCCCTGGACTCTCTTGAGCAGCTCTCTCCAGCAGATTCAGTTCTGAGATCCTGTCCAGTAGGTACACTGCCTGTTTGTGTCTCTGGCTGTCTCTTACTTGAAAGAAAATTATTCATCTGCACAGTCCTCTTGCCTTGCTTGCAAGTAGCTCGAAAATGGAAGAAACACGCCACCTTTATTTGGTGCCACAAAGCATGTACATAGAGGGCACTTGAGGTCAAGTGTACCTGCAGGACGCGTGACCTGCTCACTGTTGTCGCTTCTGGCCAGAAAACTGCACACAGCCTCATTTCCATCTCATTTAAAAGGCGGCAGCGGCCAGCGTTCTCATTAAAAATGTCGGTAGCAGCCATTGGGGGATGTCTCACGATTGGGCCCACTGCAGTGCCTTGAGTGCCTTGAGACATATTATTGCATTAAAAGTGCGATGTAAATATAAGCTGTTGAATTACATATGTATACCCTGATCCAATTATTCCTCATCTGAAGACTGCACTTGGTCTTGACATTCTGGCCAGTTGATTCTACTCGGTTGCACTTATTTTGGCACAAATATTCTGAAATTGAAACCAGTGCATAACACAGTGCAAATTTAAGTGCAAATTATGTACAAGGAAAACTGAGTTTCTGTAATCTTTTGCACAAGTTTTTTAAAGTTGTGCTCGATACAGGCTCTGGCCACAAATCTGGCACTTCCCAAGATTGAAGTAATCACCACTAGTAGTTTCTGCTCATTAGACTCATTTGTGGGCCTTTGTAAAAGCTCCAAAGATTAAGCCAGTTTTTTTGGGTGCAAGAACACTAAAAGATGCAACTTCTAATTTAGAAGGAAATGCTGAGAAACTTACTCAATGTAAGTAGCCAAAGGTTCTGTATTTTAAAGTCAATTTTAGACATCTAGCAGAAGGGCGGCACGTCGGCACTGTGGTTAGCACAGCTGCCTCGCAGCGTCAGGGATCTGGGGCGGAATTCTCCGCAATCGGAGCGATGTCTGCCGACCGGCGCCAAAAATGGCGCGAATCAGTCCGGCATCGCGCCGCCCCAAAGGTGCGGAATCCTCCGTATCTTGAGCGGCCGAGCCCTAACCTTGAGGGACTAGGCCCACGCCGGACTGATTTCCGCCCCACCAGCTGGCAGGAAAGGCCTTTGGTCCCCCGCCAGCTGGTGCGGAAATGACTTTGCCGGGCGGTGCATGTGCGGGAGCATCAGCGGCCGCTCACGCATCCCCGCGCAGTGGAGGGGGTCTCTTCCGCCTCCGCCATGGTGGAGACCGTGGCGAAGGCGGAAGGAAAAGAGTGCCCCCACGGCACAGGCCCGCCCGCGGATCGGTGGACCCCGATCGCGGGCCAGGCCACCGTGGGGGCACCCCCCGGGGCCAGATTGCCCCGTGCCCCCCCCAGGACCCCGTAGCCCGCCCGCGCCGCCTTGTCCCGTCGGTAAGAGATTTGGTTTAATCCACGCCGGCGGGACAGGCATTCCAGCAGCGGGACTTCGGCCCATCCGGGCCGGAGAATCGCCGGGGGGGGGGGGCCGCCAACCGGCGCGGTGCGATTCCCGCCCCCGCCGAATATCCGGTGCCGGAGAATTCGGCAACCGGCGGGGGCGGGATTCACGCCAGCCCCCGGTGATTCTCCGACCCGGCGGGGGGTCGGAGAATCCCGCCCCTGGTTTCAATTCCACCCTTGGGTGACTGTCTATGTGGAGTTTGCACATTCTCCTTGTGTCTGTATGGGTTTCCTCCGAGTTCACCGATTTCCTCCCACAGTCCAAAGATGTGCAGGTTAGGTGGATTGGCTATGATAAAATTGCCCCTTAGTGTCCATAGAGCTACAGGCTAGGTGGGGTTACGGGATAGGGAGGGGGAATGAGCCTAAGTAGAGTGCTCTTTCGGAGGGTCGGTGCAGACTCATTTGGCCGAATGGCCTCCTTCTGCACTGTAACGATTTTATGATTCTATGTATGGAACTTAATAGCGCAGCTCGAGGGGCTGAATGACCTACTCCTATTCCTATTGGTCTTTAGGAGGCTGGTGTAAATTTGTTAATGTGTGCATCCATTTATGCAAACCAACGTAGACCATCTACAGTGAAACCTACAAAAACCTGCCTTGTTAAATCCCATGAACTTCAAAGCTGTTTCTTTTCATTTCAGGTGAAGTAAATACTTCAAGGATGCTTTATGTGACCTTTTAGTAACAACCATGACTCAGACCTTTTCATAACTAACAACCATGATCCGCAAAGATAGCTTTGGATAGTGAACATGTGCTTCAAAGCTCAAATGTAAATGTATATTCTTCATCTGTTTTTTTAAATAAATCTCTGAAAATAACTGTTTTGCATAATTTTCCATAATGATTTGTTTTTCTTTTTATCGTGTAATTAATGCTTCAGTCTGTCGTAATAATTTGTAGGTTAGATTTTGCCAAAAACATTTGCAGCACCCATTCGCCATTGCAATATTGTAGCAATGCTGTAATTATGAAACAACATTGCACTTGATATCATCAAACATGAACAAGTTAAATTAGCGCAATCATTATAGTAGCTAAAAAGCAGCAGCAGAAATTTATATAAATAAATAATTTTCCATAAATGGTTTTCAAATATTTCAGAGAAAACTGCTAAGCATCCCTAGTTAGTCCAATTTAGAAAGCACAAATTGATGCTCTTCTCATGTGAAAAAAAACACTTCAGTTTCCTGGGATTTTAACTTCCTGACACATTTATTTGCAGTACACCTAATTTGCACCTAAGAGATGCAAAACATTTGTATAGTCAGCAGAGTAGTGTGAAATTGGCCTAAAGTAAATGAAAGCTGTAGTATAAAAAGTCAATTATAAACCTTCCCTGGTTTTCAATTCCAAGGCAGTCTTCATTAGAACTGTGGAGATGAAGGGTGGAAATATTCATAGTTGCTGAGATGGAGCACAGTTCCATCAACAAGTAAAAAAATGTTCATCAATTTACCTGTGATACATTTCAAATAATATGCTATAAAGCAGCATACCCTCCAACTTACCGTGAACAATACTTGGGGCATCTGCCAGTGTACAAATAAAACAAAAATATGCACTAAATGATAAGGAAGTAATACAAAGATCTGGCATTAATTTTTATTTGTTCACATATATAGTGAATATTAAAAATCTGAATTCTGTGAACGTAATTGCATTTTAAGTCATTTTGTCTGACATATGAGGAAACTAAAATGCTTTTATCAAAAAAATAAGAGCACCAATTAGTGCTTCCTATGAAATATTTTTAAATAATTTATGAACAGCAATTTATTTGAACAGAGAATGAGTTTAAAACTCAGCAGGTCTGGCAGCATCCATATAAAGAGAAAACAGAGTTACTGTTTTGAGTTCAAATGACTCTTTTGCATTGGGACAAAATATGTATGGGGTATATATTTAAAAAAAGGTTCAGGTGGAGGAGAAAGGTCACAATCTAAAGCTCTTGAACTCAATGTCGAGACCTGAGGGTTGTAACGTTCCTAATTGGAAGATGAGGTGCTGCTCCTCCATTTTGTGTTGTGCTTGACTGGAACATTGCAGCAGGCCAAGGACGGACGGACATGTGGGCATGAGAGCAAGATCATGAGTTGAAATGGCAAGTAACAAGAAGTTTGAAGTTTGGCTGAGCGAAGCTTAGCAAAGCAGTCTGAGTTTACTCTCCTGAATGGAGAGGAGACTGCATTTGGAACAGCGAATATGGTAGATCAAATTGAAGGAGGTGCAAGTGAAATGTTACTTCACCTGAAAGGCATGCTTGAGGCCTTGAACAGGAGGATGCAAAGAGGCAGGTGTCTCACCTTCTGTGATTGCAAGGGAAGGTGCGTGGGAAGGAGGTGAAGAGTTGGGTGTGATGGAATGTCACGGAGGGAGCGGTCCCTTCGAAATGTTGATGGGGAAATGAGAGGAAGATGTGTTTCATTGTGGCATCATGCTGAGTTTGAAAATGATCCTTTGAATGCAGTGACTGGTGGGTGAAAAGTGAGGACAAGGGTGGGAGAAGAAGGGGCCAGGACAGAGGTGGAGGAAATGGATCAAACCCAGTTGAGTGCCTTGTCAACTATGAGGGAGGGATGGAGGGTTGGAGGGGGGGAACCTCAGTTAAGGAAAAAGGAAGACATGTCAGAAGTGCCTTTTTCAAAAGTGGCATAATCAGAAAAGATGTGATGGAGGCAGAGAATCGGGGAGAATGGGGTGGAGTCTGTCGTGTTGGGTGTTCTGATGCACAAATGATCCAACACGGTTGTAGATGGTACAACTCTGTTTTGTTGTCTAAACAACGGTAACAACTAACTGCTGGCTTGGGTACGTGCTTCACCAGCTAACCTGTGGACCCAGCCCTATCACTATCTTAGTGAGGCACACAGCACATGGTCTATATCTGAGTGGCATGCTGTGAGCTCTGTGCTCTGAGCTATCTCCTGGTAGAATGAACGGGAACTGTGGTGTTCCCTGTTTTATAGTGCGTGTGCTCTCACTGGTGATTGGTTGCGATGTTATGTGTGTGCTGGTTGGTCCAACTGCCTGTCCATCAGTGAGTGTGTGATTGCACCATGATATGCTGATGTTGATATCATGACATCCCCCCCTTTCACAAAGGATATGTGCCTATATGCTAATAAATAGAAATGTGTACTGAGTGCATCTGAGTATGTGTGTGCAATATTTACAACATGTGCATGAGGCTAAACTATATACAGAGGAAGGTGTCAGGTGCAACAGAACAACAAAGTTGAACCAATAACAGAACAAATGCAATCAGCAAACGACGAGAGAAAACTTCTGGAACAATGAACGACAAGAAAAGAAACTCGTTAACAGTACTGTAAAACAATTCAGTGAGTCCAATGTGCTAAAAGGCTCAAAAGTCAAGTCTCTCAGGTGGGCGACGAATTTGGGTTGACCGCCTCAAGGGTGGGTCAGGATCCACCGGCTGAGGAATGGGCCTGGCCATGGGCGAGAGAGGAAGAGGCAGAGTGGCAGGAAGCTCAACAAAGTCGACATCAGGGACAACAGAAGGGTGTGGCACCGGTGCATGAACTCGTAGCGAGCGCGGAACCAGACGAAGGGCCCGCCGATTACGGCGGCGAATGGAGCCATCAGGCATACGAACCAGGAATGAGCGGGGAGCCACGTGGCGGAGAACCTCGGCGGTTGCCGACCAGCCACCCTCTGGTAGGTGTATGCGGATGTTGTCTCCAGGCGCCAGGGCAGGAAGATCAGTCGCCCGAGCGTCATGTGCCACCTTCTGCTGAGCACGTTGTTGTTGCATCCTTCGCAATACTGGAGCATGGTTCAATTGCTCTGTTTTATTACCTTTGTTCTCGAGTGCCAGGTATCTTTGTGATACCGCCACGAGGTTCAAGTCCGAGTAATGATCAATAACCCAATACACCGATTAGTAAGATTTAAATCAAAGCACATTTATTATACACAGTAATCGCTACTCATGCACAAATTCTACGTCTAAGCTACTTCTACAACTAACAGGCCTATACTTAACTTCGGACTGGCCCACCAGGTAAGGGGAACAAATGGCCTTTCGTTCGGGTTCTGAGTCTGCGGGATTCGAAGTTGGTACGGATTGGTAGCTAGGAGCGCCTATCTCGTAGCGAGCGTTGAATTAAGACTTACGGGCTTTCGGCGATCACTGCACCGGTCACGGTCAATGTTGGTTTATGTTGCTGGGTGATCCGGGCAGGAAGAAGAGGTGAAGAGAGCTGAAGAGAGAGCGTGAAGAGAGAGCGATTTGAACTTGGGGCTCAACTCTTATAGTCCCCAGGGGCTTCCCGCCTTTCGGGGCGGACTCTGTACCAGGTCCCAAGTAATTAGACTTTGTCCTAATCGCTTGGTTCGATTTTCTCCAATACTGGAGCGGTTCCCTGATCGATGGGCGGTCTTGAGGTGCTCGTTCACCTCCTTTGTGTTGGCCCCTGCTGGCACCGAGGAGTCTGGCTTTGCTTTGTGTGTCCAAAATGTTACTTATTGTTCCCGGGGATTGCTCATCAGTATGCAGATGGCTGCTACTTTGTTATGCTGATGGTCGCTGGTATCGATGTTGTCTGGCCTTTGCAGAGGTAAATACACAGCAAACCTGCAGATGCTGGTTTCTGTCTATGTTGGCTGACTTTCCCATCAGCCTTTGCCATTCACCATTTTAAATCGGGAGTTGGCCAATTTAGGTGGCTACACACCCTCCTTGTGATCCTAACGCGAAGCGTGAAGGATCACATAACTACGTTGCTTTCCATTCCCTGACCTGGGGAGCACTTCTTTCATCGCCTCTACACTGACCATAACTATGCAAAAAAATTTTAACTGACAATTCTAAGGGGCACTATGTCAAACAGGGACATGCATTACAAAACAATTTTTAAAATGGGAACCTCTAACTATTCTTCATACACTACTCTCACTTAAACATTTCATCACTCTAACTTCCTCAACCATACAAACAAAATCATAGCAGTTTATACACATTTTTTTCCTGGCTTGGCAGTCAAGCTCAGGATCGTACAATTGCTCATGAACATTTCTTTACATTTCTATATTTACAATAAAACCGCAAATTAATGCTCTTTATTGTAGATCGCGGGGGTCGGGGATCTGGTCATATCCGAAGATAGGGGATCTGATCCTATATACCGGGGTGCGAGCGGCTGCTGTTAACCCTTTGTGGGATCTTTCCCTGTATCCTCTCATGTTTCTCTCAGACCAGATATTGCCAGACTTCCATGTTTCAAATGACACATCTTTCCATATTTTCAATAACAGCGTTCGCGCGCAACCAAATGTCCATTATCATGATGTACAATCCGGAGGATGTCCTCATGGTGCGTCTTCTTTCACGTCTCTTCTCCATTTTCGTAGACGCATAGTCTCCATGATGCAGCAGAGTATCAACCACCAGCCAATATCAACAAGGTTTCTATTACGTAGGACAGGGAATACCAGGTTATAAACCTGTCACACCAAGATGGTGCAGTGTCGCTGGTGACTGGGCTCTGGGTACTGTGGGGAAGTGAATCATTAATGGCTGGGGGGCTTGAGGTCATGGGGTTCGCGTTGTTTTTGCAAACTCACTGCTATTCTTAGAATTCCCCATATACCAAAAAGGGGCGACATTCTAAATGGCGATCAGGGATTCTCACTCCCCGACTCCGATGCAAGCTTCAGTGGGTGCTATTCAGGTCCAACTATATTTTCAAGTTATCCCCCGGTATAACCCATACCTTCACCGAAGATTTCATCTACTTACCACTTAGTAGCATCGATCCTGGGTCCTGCATTGCTAAGTAAGTAAAGTAGACTAATAACCACTGTTTCAGGTTAAAACTTTAAAGTTATTTTATTATTATATTTTTTTTTTCTCTTTTTAAAAGATGCAATCACTGTCTTTACAGAAAAGTAAAAAGATCTTGCTTCTGGATCCTTCTGGTTGGTTGAAGAGACCTTCAGGCCCAACTTGACAATCAATCTTCTTTAAAGTCTGGTCTTCTTTAGATGTATTCGCTGATGAGCTCAGTTGCTGTGTCCTATCCTTCCCATGTACAGAGCTGTGAGAGCTATCTCTGAGCTGACTCTGAGCTGAATCTGCCTACTTTTAAAATTCTAGTCTTCCTTAGATGTATCAGCTATTTTAGCTCGGCTGCTTTGCCCTGTCTCTTTCCCATGACCAAACTGACTGTAATCTGACTCTAGCTGCTTCTCTTGTTCCTTCTCTGCTTCTCTCTCTCTTCCTCTGAGCTCTGGTTCTCATTCTGGTCTCTTGGTTTATATTCTCTTTCTAACAATTAAGTTTTTATGGCGTTATTGTAAAGTAACTCTTGATTAACTTTGATTGTAAAAAGTATCTTTGATCGAAACAGTCTAATCCAACTAAGTATTCATTTTGACATGACTTCATCTCATAGACCTGATTACATTGTTTCCTTTGTGATGTTCAAAATGCTTTGGTTTCAAGAGGTGTTACTTTTAATTCCTGTCATTTCTATAGTTTTATTTTCCAATTGTGTCCTCAGCTCATAATTTTGACTTTGATTTTGGCTTTGAATTATGTTTCTCATAGACTGATAAACCTGGTATTAGCAAATTTTCACACCTAGAATTATCACCAAATTCAACTGAACCTCATCCATTCTTTTCCAGATCCTGACTAAGATAGTTACTTTCAATCAAGGTGTGAGCCATTGTCTTTGGCTTTTGGAATCGGAGGAAACTCCGGTGAAGGAGCTCAAGGGCAAGTGGGAAGACGAGCTAGGGGGAGAGATAGATGCGGGTCTGTGGGCAGATGCCCAAAGCAGAGTTAATACATCCTCAGCATGTGCCAGGCTTAGCCTGATACAGTTCAAGGTAGTCCACCAGACACACATGACGGTGGCCAGGATGAGCAAGTTTTTTGGGGTAGAGGACAGGTGTGCGAGGTGCGTGGGAAGCCCATCAAATCATGTCCACATGTTTTGGGCACGCCCGAAGCTTAGAGGGTTTTGGCAGGGTTTCGCTAGTGGGGGTAGATACGTGATGGTGAGTTGCAGATTGCAAGGGGAGGCGGTGGTTCTGGTGAACGTATACGCCCCGAACTGGGATGATGCAAACTTCATGAGGCGTATGTTGGGGCGTATCCCGGACCTGGAGGCGGGAAAGCTGGTAATGGGGGGAGACTTCAATACGGTGCTTGATCCAGGGCTGGACCAGTCTAGGTCTAAGACCGGGAGGAGGCCAGCAGCGGCCAAGGTGCTTAAGGACTTCATGGAACAGATGGGAGGAGTAGACCACTGGAGATTTATTAGGCCAAGGAGTAAGGAGTTTTCATTTTTCTCCTATGTTCACAAGGTGTATTCACGGATAGACTTTTTTGTCCTGGGAAGGGCACTGATTCCGAAGGTGACAGGGACGGAGTACATGGCCATAGCCATTTCGGACCACGCTCCACATTGGGTAGATCTGTAGGTAGGAGAGGAAAAGGAGCAGCACCCACTCTGGAGATTGGATATGGGGTTGTTGGCGGATGAGGGGGTATGTCTAAGGGTGAGGGGGTGTATCAAAAGGTACCTGGAGCTTAATGATAACGGAGAGGTCCAGGTGGGAGTGGTCTGGGAGGCGCTGAAGGCGGTGGTCAGAGGGGAACTGATATCCATAAGGGCCCATAAAGGGAAGCAAGAGAGCAAAGAAAGGGAGCGACTGTTGAGAGAACTTCTGAGGGTAGACAGGCAATATGCAGAGGCTCCGGAGGAGGGACTGTACAGGGAAAGACAAAGGCTACATATGGAATTTGACCTGCTGACCACGGGCAAGGAAGAAGCACAGTGGAAGAGGGCACAGGGAGTACAGTATGAGTATGGAGAGAAGGCGAGCCGGTTACTGGCCCAACAACTGAGGAAGAGGGGAGCGGCGAGGGAGATAGGTGGGGTGAGGGATGAGGAAGGTGAGATGGAATGGGGAGCGGAGAGGGTGAACGGGGTGTTTAAGGCATTCTACGAGAGGCTGTATAAGGCTCAGCCCCCGGAAGGGAAGGAGGGAATGATGCATTTCCTAGATCGGCTGGAATTCCCGAAGGTGGAGGAGCAGGAGATGGCGGGACTGGGAGCACGGATTGAGGTGGAGGAGGTGGTAAAGGGGATTGGGAGCATGCAGGCGGGGAAGGCCCCGGGACCGGATGGGTTCCCGGTGGAATTTTATAGGAAATACACGGACCTACTGGCCCTGCTTTTGACGAGAACCTTTAATGAGGCCAGGGAAAGGGGGAAGTTGCCCCCGACTATGTCGGAGGCGACGATATCGTTACTCTTAAAGAAGGAAAAAGACCCGCTGCAGTGCGGGTCTTACAGGCCTATTTCCCTCCTGAACGTGGATGCTAAGCTCCTGGCCAAGGTGATGGCGACAAGGATAGAGGATTGTGTCCCGGGGGTGGTCCACGAGGATCAAACTGGGTTCGTTAAGGGGAGACAGCTGAACATGAATATACGGAGGCTGCTAGGGGTGATGATGATGCCCCTGCCGGAGGTGGAGGCGGAGATAGTGGTGGCGATGGACGCTGAGAAAGCATTTGACAGAGTGGAGTGGGACTACCTATGGGAAGTGTTGAAGCGATTTGGTTTTGGAGAGGGGTTTATTGGATGGGTACAGCTGCTATATAGGGCCCCGGTGGCAAGTGTGATCACGAACAGGCAGAGGTCTGACTACTTCCGTCTTTATAGAGGGACAAGACAGGGGTGTCCCCTGTCTCCGTTACTGTTTGCATTGGCAATTGAGCCGCTGGCCATAGCACTGAGGGGCTCTAGGAAGTGGAGGGGAGTACTCAGGGGAGGAGAAGAACACCGGGTATCATTGTATGCAGATGATCTATTGCTGTATGTTGCGGACCCAGTGGAGGGGATGCCTGAGATAATGTGGACACTCAGGGAGTTTGGGGAATTTTTGGGGTACAAATTGAATATGGGGAAGAGTGAGTTGTTTGTGGTGCATCCGGGGGAGCAGAGCAGGCGAATAGATGATTTACCGCTGAGGAGGGCAACAAGAGATTTCCGGTACTTAGGGATCCAGATAGCCAGGAACTGGGGAACCCTACATAGGCTTAATTTAACACGATTGGTGGAACAGATGGAGAAGGATTTTAAGAGATGGGACATGGTGTCCCTGTCACTGGTGGGAAGGGTGCAGGCGGTCAAAATGGTAGTCCTCCCGAGATTTCTTTTTGTGTTCCAGTGCTCCCGGTGATGGTTACGAGGGCTTTTTTCAAAAAAATTGAGAAGAGTGTCATGAGTTTTGTGTGGGCTGGGAAGACCCCGAGAGTGAGGAGGGTTTTTTTGCAGCGTAGCAGGGATAGGGGGGGACTGGCACTGCCGAGCTTAAGAGATTATTATTGGGCCGCCAATATCTCGATGGTGTGTAAGTGGATGGGAGAAGGGGAGGGAGCGGCATGGAAGAGACTGGAAATGGCGTCCTGTAAAGGAACCAACCTACAAGCATTGGCGACGGCGCCGTTGCCGTTCTCCCCGAAGAAATACACCACAAGTCCAGTGGTGGTGGCAACGCTGAAAATTTGGGGGCAGTGGAGACGGCATAAGGGAATGACGGGAGCCTCGGTGCGGTCCCCGATAAGGAATAATCATAGGTTTGTCCCAGGCAGAATAGATGGGGGATTTAGAACATGGCAGAGAGCAGGGATTGTGCAACTGAGGGATCTGTTCCTAGACGGGACGTTTGCGAGTCTGGGAGAGCTGACGGAAAAATACAGGTTGCCCCAGGGGAATGCATTTCGGTATATGCAATTGAAGGCTTTTGTGAGGCAACAGGTGAGGGAATTTCCGCAGCTCCCGACGCAGGAGATTCAGGATAGAGTGATTTCCGGGACATGGGTGGGGGATGGTAGGGTGTCAGAAATATACAGGGAAATGAGAGACGAGGGGGAGATCATGGTGGATGAGCTGAAGGGAAAATGGGAAGAAGAGCTGGGGGAAGAGATCGAAGAGGGGCTGTGGGCAGATGCCCTACGCAGGGTAAACTCTTCGTCCTCGTGTGCCAGGCTTAGCCTGATACAATTCAAGGTCTTGCATAGGGCGCACATGACCGGAGCAAGGCTCAGTAAATTTTTCGGGGTAGTGGATAGGTGCGGGAGATGCGCGAGAAGCCCAGCGAACCACACCCGCATGTTTTGGTCATGCTCGGCACTGCATGGGTTCTGTGTGGGGGTAGCAAATGTGCTTTCGAAGGTGGTGGGGGTCCGGGTCGAGCCAAGCTGGGGGTTGGCTATATTCGGGGTTGCAGAAGAGCCGGGAGTGCAGGAGGCGAGAGACGCTGATGTTTTGGCCTTTGCGTCCCTAGTAGCCCGGCGAAGGATATTGTTAATGTGGAAGGAAGCTAAACCCCCGGGCGTGGAGGCCTGGATAAACGACATGGCAGGGTTTATAAAATTGGAACGGATAACGTTCGCATTAAGAGGTTCGGCTCAAGGGTTCACCAGGCGGTGGCAACCGTTCATTGACTGTCTCGCAGAACGATAAAGGAACTGGGAAAGTAGCAGCAGCAACCCGGGGGGGGGGGGGGGGGGGGGCTCGGGTGGGTCCTCAGGGGTGTTTTTGTATGGATATTTTTACTTGGATATGTATATTGGCTTGTTTGACTTTATTATTTGGGAGAGTTAATATTTTGTTATGGCAGTTGCCATTTAGTTTATATATTATTTATTTATTTGTTAAAAACGGTCTCTATTATTTATATTGCTTTATTGTTGTAAAAGGGAAACATTTTTGTACTGTTTTGTTTGGCAAAAAAAAAAGTTTGAATAAAATATATTTTTTAAAAAATTGCAAATATCCTAACAAAAATATATTTTGAAAAGTTTGGTGTGGGAGAAATAGGTTTGAATTCATGGGGCATTGGTACCAGTACTGGGGAAGGAGAGTGCTGTATCAATGGGATGGGCTTTACCTGAATCATGTTGGGACCAGAGTTCTGACGAATCGCACAACTAGGGTTGTATGTAGGGATTTAGATTAAATAGTACGGGGGAGGGTTCAGTTGCATTGGAAATTAGAAAATCAAAGTTAAATGAGAAGGTAGAAGTGCAGGTTAATGATGAGGCTGATTGTTCTTAAAAGAAGGGATCACTGCTGTAGTGAGAAATGATATAGACACTGGAGATGAAGACATGCAATTAGTCTGAGTAGAAATAAGAAATAACAAGGGAAAGAAGTCACTGGTGGGAGTATCTATAGGTCCCCAAACAGTAGTTCTGCAGTGGGGCACAGTATAAACCAAGAAATACTGGGGGCTTTTAAGAAGCGTACAGCAAGAAACATGGGTGATTTTAATGTGTGTATTGTAGCCACCTGAGTTGCCACTTCCCGACTTAAAATGGAGAACCGCAAAGACTGAAGGGAAATTCAGCCAACACAGGCAAAATTGAGCAAGTGCAGAAATCATGTGTATTGAAACTTGCAAAAACCAGACAGCACTGAAACCAGCAGCCATCTGCATAGTAATGAGCGATTCCAAGGCACAATCGCAACACTTAAGGTGAATAAAGCCAAGCCAGACTCCTCGGCGCCAGCAGGAGCCAAGACAAAGGAAGGCCAACGGACATTTAGGGACCGCCCAGCGATCAGGGAACAACTCCAGTATTAGAGAAATCGATCCAAATGATCTGTTCGCAGTTCAATCATTTGGAACCAGGCACGGGGTCCACCCCGAAGGGCGGGAAGCCCCTGGGAACTATAAAGTAGAGTCCCCAAGTTCAAATCATCCTTCTTGGCAGGGTCACTCAGCAGCGAATCAACCCTTGAGAGTGAACTGCCCAGCTGCCTCATCAACCAAGTAAGTCTCCAGTCAATTCTCGCTACGAGATAGGCGCTCCTAGCTACAAGTCCAAACCAGCTTTTGAATCCTGCAGACTCATGACCTGAACGAAAGGCCATTTGTTCCCCTGACCTGGTGGGCCAATTCCGAAGCTAAGTATAGGCCTTTTAGTGATAGAAATAGTCTAGAAAGGAGTTATATGCATAAGTAGTGACTTACTGTATATAATAAATGTGTTTTGATTTGAAACTTACTAATTGGTGTGTTGAGTTATTGATCAGCACTTGAACTTGAACCTCGTGGCGGTATCATAAAGATACCTGGCGACTCTTGAGCAAAGGTTAAACAAACAGAGCAAATTACGAATTAAGAGCCAACCAAAAGTTAGCAACAGTATAGACTGGATTAATCAAATTAGCAAGGGATAGTTCATTGAATGTATTAGAGATTGTTTCTTGGAGCAATATGTTGTGGAGCCAGCCAGGGAGCAGGCTATTCTGGATTTGGTATTGCGTAATGAGGAGGGATTAATTAATGACTTCATAGTTAAGGATCCTGCACTTTTCAAAGTGCGGGTTGCGACTCGCGGGCGGGTCGTGGGTGGGTGTCGGCAGTGCTGCTGAGTGAAGGCACACATTCTATTCTTTTTATGTAATGCCTTGACAATATATTATTACTTCTAGATACATAATGGAAAATATGGAAATTTGGGAAGCAGCAACATAGATTTGATTGGAGCAGAAAATTTTATTTACAAAAATGTATTTGCTGGGAGATGGAAAATAATATGTATCACCAATGAAAGAAAGATTGAAGTTGCAATCAAAAATGATCTTCACACACTGCTGTCTTGGAGGTGCAGCTACATGAAAGATTCAAGAGCTCATGTGCATAGTTGGTGGAATGATGTAAGCTGGGGATACCAAACGTGCAGGGAAACTGCAGTATAAAAAGTATATTGTATATTTCCCCTAATTTTTATTCCAAGACAATCACCATTAGAAATGTGGGCATGTACAAAGTGGCAAATGCGGAGAAGGTGCAGGGCTGGAGGAGGGAGACGGAGGCCTATGGGTATGGATGTAGGTGGGTCCCTGTAAGGGGGGTTGAGGCATTGGCAACAGCGCCGCTTCCTTTTGCCCCAGGGAAGTATTCAGGGAGTCCTGTGGTGGTAGCCACGCCGAAGATTGGGAGGCAATTCCGGCAGCACTTTAAGTTGAGGGCAGGCCTGTGGGTGACGTCGATAGGAGGAACCATGGGTTTGAGCCAGGGAGGATGAATGCGAGGTTCGGGGGATGGGAGGAGAGAGGGGTGAAGGAGATGAAGGATTTGGTTTTGGAGGGGCGGTTTGTAAGCTTGGAGGAGTTGGAGGGGAAGTTTAGGCTCCAGCGGGAGGAGGGCTTTAGATACATACAGGTGTGGAACTTTGCGAGGAAGGTCTTACCAAGCTTCCCAGCGGCACCGTCGCCCTCGTTGTTAGAGGAGGTGCTGTCGGTGATGGGGCTGGAGGGTAGGGTCATTTTTGTGATTTACAGTAGGATTATGGAGGAGGATAAGGTGTCCATGGAAGTGATTAAGGCTAAATGGGAGGAGGAACTGGGGATGGTGTTGGAGGAGGGATTATGGTACGAGGTGCTGAGGAGGGTTAATGCCTCAGCCTCGTGCGTGAGGCTGCGTTGCTTCAACTAAAAATGCCTTAATAAAGGCAAGAATGAGCCGGATGGGAGGGGTGGAGGATAGCTGCGAATGATGTGGGAGGGACCCAGCTTATCATGTTCACATGTTCTGGTCCTGCCTGAAGTTGGAGAAATTTTGGGGGTCATTTTTCAGCACCATGTCAGAGGTCCTACACATGGGTTTGGAGCCTGGTCCCCTGGAGGCCATTTTCGGGGTTTCAGACCTGCCGGAGTTGCAGATGGCTGCGGGGGTGGATGTCTTAGCCTTCGCCTTGTTGATCGCTCGCAGGTGGGTTCTGTTTTTTAATTTAAAATTTAAAAAAATTTTAATTTGAAAAAATTCGAATTATGGGCGATTTAGTGTGGCTAATCCACCTACCCTGCAAATCTTTGGGTTCTGGGGGTGAGACCATGTATATTGACAGAAAAGGAAAAAGGTTATTTGACCTCTCAATTCCATTTTGTTTTAATAGTAGTGTTTATTTTCCATAAATTTATGGATTTTGTATTGCACAAGCATGACCAAGAACAGATGCATAGCTGCAAACTGATGACCAAATTAAGTTTGCTTTAGTCCAATTATCACTATTGGGTAAATTTGTGGAATGAACGGTTTTGTATAATTTTTCTTTAATAATGCAGTCACTGCTCTTATTGTAGTAAATTGTCTCTGTAAGCTAAATATGCCAAAAATGCAGTGAAAGGAACTGAATGTCCTCACAGGCTGTCTCTTCTATATAAGGCTATGTCAGTTTTGGATGACCCTGGAGACTGCGCATGTGGCGTTTGCTGGCATGCTTGAAACATTTCATGAACCATGGCTACTGGAGCGCCTGAAGTGCAAAATTACCCAAGGCCATAACATCACAAATGGAGACACTTTGCTCTCAGGTTTAATGTAAAGACCCAAATCAGACCTTATTTGTTGCCGGCACTTTAAAAAGGGGTTAATATTTGTTTACTTGATACTGATTGCTGGCACCTGACACCATCCTCCACCCCCCACCCCAGCCCCTGTGGACCAACCAAAATTTGAAGGATAATCACCATGGAAACCAGCATAACCGATGTTGAATACAAAGAAGAAAATGAGTCAGTTTCTGAGCTGTATATAAGAAAGCCTATGGATGGCAAACCACTGTACCAAACGTGTGGTCCCAATCAACATGTGAGTGCTGAGATTTTCAGTGGATGGCATTATCCCAGATCTTTGTTCTTTCTATGAGATTTTCACAGCAGGGAAATGGTTGCAGCAATCCCTTGTGCCTACTCTAGTACATTTTTGGATGCCCCACAAAAGAGGTGGAAACCCAATGGATCCTCCTTCATAACTCAGATTGCCTGGCTCGACACTTCAAAGAAACAGGAAATTTAGGAGGTGAGCTCTTTGAAAGCATCATTACACCTCTGTGCAGATTTATCTTCTGGACAGGACAAGTAGGAGTTCCAGGCAAGTCGGAGTAAGAGAATGCAAATATGGCACTGTCTAACTGGAACCCACAATACTGTAAATTCAGACCCTGCACACTGGCTCAGAGTGTATTGGTTTGACAAGGAAGGGTTTCACTGACTGCTTGGCATTGTTCTGAGCTCTAATCGATGCCTGCATGACTTTGGAATGCAATCATAAGGGGCTGGATTCTCCGCACCCCCGCGCCGAAATCGCATCCGGCGCCGGGGTGGAGAATCCAGTTTCACGCATGGAATCGGGACGGGCAGCGGTTCCTCGATTCTCCGGCTCCCAGAAAGCAGTGTACGCAGGGAGAACGCCGCGCCGCATATCCCCCACCTGCTGCCATTGCTTGAGGCCTACCTCGCTATTCTCCGTTCCCACCGGCTGAAGTCCCGACGACGTATTTCTAATATGGTCTCAGCAGTTCGGGAAACTTGCGAGGCGGCTGCGAACTCGGTCCACGCCCACCATGGTCAGGGACGGGCCGATCGGAGCGCAGGGCGGGTCTCATATGGGACTGGGCCTTTATTGTGCGTCAGTCCGGGTTGGGCGCGTGGCCAATCGGAGGCATTATTTCCGTGGTCCAGCTCCGCGGTTTGAGTCCGCCATGGAGTACGGCGTGGCTACTAGAGGCGGCCGCCATGCACATGCGGGGCCTCTGACCTGGAAGTGCGGGGCCCGTATTTGCAGCTGCAAGCTTCGCGACATCTCCCTGCTAGCCCCCTGTAGGGCTGTGAATCTGTGGCCTTTTAGTGCCAGTTTTCTGGCGTAAAAGACCACAGTTTTCACGACGGCATGGGGACATAGTCCCTGAAAAGGAGAATCCAGCTCAAGGTATCCACTGATTCATTCAAATCTTTCTGCCAGTGGAGGCCACCACATGATACTGATAGGAACTGGGCTCATTCTAAACATGTGTTTTTAGTTTGACTAGGTTGCTTACATTATATAAATGGTGCCGTACTTCTGAGGGAATAGCACTTGGAGTTATATTAGAAAGTGTACCTGGCTGTTTTTGGGTCGGCATGGACAAGATTGCCCGATTGGCTCCCTTCTGTGCTGTATATTTTCTATAGTTCTTGTGATGAACGGTTACTGCCTTATCATCATGTAAGGTGATGTCCCCTTTAAGACCGGGCTTGGAACCCTGGGGACTCCGCCTCTGGCTCCGCCCATCTGGGAGCCATACATAAAGGACTGCCTCATGGTCTGTGTAACAGTCAGCTCTCGTCTCTAACTCTAGCATAGTTATTAGTCTAATAAAGCCTTCTTTACAGTTTAATCTCTAAGCGTCATTATTGATGGTACCTCAATTTATTAGACTAAACTAGATTCAGGATGGACGCAGGCCTAAAACCAGAGAAGCTCAATCTGGAAGCACGAACGCTGGAGGCGAAGGAAATTTTAAAATACTGGCTGCGTTGCTTCGAGGCCTACCTGGACTCCGCAGAGACTCCCATCCTGGGGCCACACAAGCTGCGTCTACTCCACGCCCGGGTGAGTCACAGAATCTCCGCCACGCTCGAAAAGGCGACGACTTATGATGAGGTGATCGAGTTGCTCCGCAAGCGGTTTGTCAAACCCATCAATGAGGTGCACGCCCGGCATCTGCTCTCTACCTGCCGGCAACGCTTGGGGGAATCGCTCGACGAGTTTGTTGAAAAACTCACCGCGCTTGCCAGGGACTGTGACCATCAGGATGTGACAGGGGAAGTCCATATGAACCTGCACATCAGGGACGCTTTCGTGTCCGGCATCCGCTCGACCGACATCCGGCAGCGGCTGCTCGAAAACGGGGCAAACGACCTCCAGGAGACGCTAACGCTCGCCTCCTCGCTGGCCATGGCCCGACATAACTTGGGTACGTACCCCGCGGACTCTGCCAGCCCCACCCCGGACTTCCTCAGACTCAACCGTATTACAGGCCTGCGCCACGCGGTGACCCGCTCACCATGGTGGCACACCATGCTACTTCTGCGGGCAGGGCCAGCACCCATGCCCACGCTGCCCAGCCCGCTCCATGATCTGTAGCGACTGCAGGAAGAAAGGGCACTTTGCAAGGGTCTGCCTGGCCAGACCCAGGGGCCAGAAAAACAAAGAACAGCCGGCCTGAAAATCAGGCTCTCAGGCCTCGCAATGCTGCTGCGCACCGACCCGCCACGCCCTCTTCTGACACGTCATCAGCCTCGTGCGAATCATGGGAGCGGCCATCTTGTCAGCGGCCATCTTCTCGACCCGACATGCGCAGCCGGCGGCGGCCATTTTACGAGTCCGACTCGGCTGAGGACTCGGACTACCCGCGACTGGGTGCGATCACCCTCGATCAAACTCGGCCAAAACACCTGCAGAACTCCATGATGCAGGTCCAGGTCAACGGGCACGACACTGCATGCCTCTTCGACTCCGGGAGCACGGAGAGCTGTATCCACCCTGAAACAGTAATGTGCTGCTCCCTATGCACCCATCCCGCATCCCAAACCATAGCCCTCGCATCTGGGTCCCACTCGGTACAAATCACGGGGTACTGTATTGTGGCTCTTTCGATCAAGGGCGCCAAATACACCCGTTTCAAATTTTATATCCTCCCTCACCTCTGTGCCCCCCTACTGCTCGGACTGGATTTCCAGTGCAGCCATCGAAGCCTGACACTGAAGTTCGGCGGACCCTTGCCCCCCCTCACGGTGTGCTGCCTTGCGACACTGAATGTCGCACCCCCCTCGCTATTCGCGAACCTCACTCCTGACTGTAAGCCCGTCGCCACCAGGAGCCGGCGCTACAGTGCCCAAGATATGGCTTTTATCAAGTCAGAGGTCCAGCGTTTACTGGGAGAGGGGGTCATCGAGGCTAGCAACAGCCCTTGGAGAGCGCAAGTGGTGGTAGTCCGGTCCGGGGAGAAGAAACGGATGGTCGTGGATTATAGCCAGACCATAAACCGATTCACGCAGCTTGATGCGTACCCCCTTCCTCGCATCGCGGAAATGGTAAATCGGATCGCCCAATACCGAGTCTTTTCCACGGTCGACCTCAAATCCGCCTACCACCAGCTCCCCATCCGACCAAACGACCGCCCCTACACTGCCTTCGAAGCAGCCGGCCAGCTCTTCCACTTCCTCAGGGTCCCCTTTGGTGTCACAAATGGGGTCTCCGCCTTTCAAAGGGCGATGGACCAAATGGTAGACCAGTACGGTTTGCGGGCTACATACCCGTACTTGGACAATGTCACCATCTGCGGCCATGATCAGCAGGACCATGATGCTAACCTCAAAATTTCCTCCAGACCGCCCGAGCCCTTAACCTGACCTATAACGAGGGCAAATGCGTTTTCCACAGCACCCGGCTGGCCATCCTCGGCTATGTCGTGGAAGACGGGGTTCTAGGTCCCAACCCCGACCGCATGCGCCCCCTTAAGGAACTCCCTCTCCCCCGCAGCCTCAAGGCCCTCAAACGGTGCTTGGGGCTTTTCTCCTATTACGCCCAGTGGGTCCCCAAGTATGCGGACAAAGCCCGCCCACTCTTAAAGACCACCACTTTTCCCCTCTCGGCTGAGGCTCAATTGGCCTTCAACCGCATCAAGGCCGACATCATCAAGGCCACCATGCACACGGTGGACGGAACCATCCCTTTCCAGGTAGAGAGTGATGCATCAGACATCGCCCTGGCTGCTACCCTCAATCAAGGAGGCAGACCAGTAGCGTTCTTCTCCCGAACCCTCACCGCCTCCGAGGTTTGACACTCTGCAGTCGAAAAGGAGGCACAAGCCATTGTGGAGGCTGTACAGCGCTGGAGACACTACCTAGCCGGTAGGAGGTTTACCCTCGTCACCGACCAACGGTCGGTCGCCTATATGTTCGATAACACGCAACGGGGCAAAATAAAAAACGATAACATTTTGAGGTGGAGGATCGAACTCTCCACCTACTCGTACGATATCGAGTATCGTCCAGGGGAGCTCAACGAGCCCCCAGATGCCCTGTCCCGCGGCACATGCGCCAACACGCAGGAGGACCGCCTACAAGTCTTCCACAATGACCTCTGCCACCCGGGGGTTACCCGGCTCGTCCATTTCATCAAGTCTCGCAACCTACCGTCCTCAACCAAGGAGGTCAAGGCCATGGTCAGGGCCTGCCAAGTCTGTGCGGAGTGCAAACCGCACTTCTATCGGCCAGACAAGGTTCGGCTCGTGAAGGCCTCGGGCCCCTTTGAGCGACAGAGCGTGGACTTCAAGGGGCCCCTCCCATCCACCAACCGTTATGCCTATTTCCTCACCGTGATCGATGAGTTCTCCCGTTTCCCATTCGCCATTCCCTGCCCCGACATGACCTCAGCCACGGTGATTAAGGCACTGCACAGCATCTTCACCCTGTTTGGTTTCCCCGCTTATATCCACAGCGACCGGGGTACATCGTTCATGAGCGATGAACTGCATCAGTATCTGCTCAGCAAAGGCATCGCCTCGAGCAGAACGACCAGTTATAACCCGCGGGGAAACGGGCAGGTGGAGAGGGAGAACGCAACAGTGTGGAAGGCTGTCCTTCTGGCCCTGCGGTCGAGAAATCTCCCAACCACCCGTTGGCAGGAGGTCCTACCCGATGCCCTACACTCCATTAGGTCACTCCTCTGCACGGCCACGAATGAGACCCCTCACAACCGATTGTTTCTCTTCCCCAGGAAGTCTACCTCCGGGGTCTCGCTTCCACCTTGGCTGATGGCTCCGGGACCTGTTCTTCTCCGGAGGCACGCGAGGAGCCATAAAACGGACCTCCTCGTTGAAAAGGTCCGACTGCACCACGCCAACCCCAGTTACGCCTACGTGGAGTACTCCGATGGCAGGCAAGATATGGTTTCCCTCCGGGATCTGGCACCCGCTGGATCCTCCACCACAGACGCCCCTTCCCGCGCCGCTCCCCTGCGGGACCCGTCGTCCCCTACAACACACCCCCTTCCGGCCCTACCACCCGTTGGTGAGCCCCTACCGTGGGCCCCTTGCACCCCCCCTTTACACACCCCGCCGGCATCGCTACCCCCGGCCCTGCCTACTTCCCCTGCCCCGACCCGGACCGAAGCTCCGACCGCTGTGCTCCCGGATGTGCTCTCAACCGGGACGTCCGTGCCCGCCGCACCACTGCCCGAATTGAGGAGGTCGAGGAGGACGATCCGGCCACCGAGACGGATGGACCTATGATGGCACTTCACCCCCGCCGGACTCTTTTTTAAACAGGGGGTGAATGTGATGAACGGTTACTGCCTTATCATCATGTAAGGTGATGTCCCCTTCAAGACCGGGCTTGGAACCCTGGGGACTCCGCCTCTGGCTCCGCCCATCTGGGAGCCATACATAAAGGGCTGCCTCATGGTCTGTGTAACAGTCAGCCCTCGTCTTGAGCTCTAGCATAGTTATTCGTCTAATAAAGCCTTCTTTACAGATTAATCTCGAAGCGTCATTATTGAGGGTACCTCAGTTCTATTTGCAAAAGTGCCATTTGATTCATGTACACTCTTGGTCCCGACGAAAAAACAGAACCAATCTAAGCAGTGAGTTTCCGTGAAAAACATGATATGCATTGCAAATTTATGGAAATAAAATTGTTTTCTAAATGGTGGCGTCCCAGGAAGAGGTTCCTTAGTCTGACGATATAGGAAAATTAGAGTTGATGAGTTTTTCGAAATTGCAGTGACTTTACGAAATTTCTCTGCACAAGGCTATAAACTCCGATTTACGGAAGCGAGGTGCTCTGAACCCTACATTCGGTTGCCCCACGGCTGCCTCCAGCCGTGCGCTGCTCTCTGCACAGTCCGATCCCACAGACTCAACCAAGCTGACATCAAAGCCCAGTCCCGCCTTCCCCTGATTGGCGGGCTGGAAGCGCCGCCTTTGTGACACAGTCCGCCTGCCATTGGCCGTGCGGTTGAGGCCCCCGCTGTGATTGGGTGGTTCCGCTGGCCAATCCGGAGGCTGGGATAGTCAGTGAACGGGCGGAGCGGAATCGAGCGCCAGGAGGAAAATTGCCCGAGATGCTGGCTGGCCGCGGCTCAGGTCCCGCTACAGAGTGAGCTTAGTTCGCCTTTGGAGCTGGACCCGCTGGTTGCCGCAGGTGGGTCGGCTTCTTGTCCCCGGGAGGGGGGAGAGGACAGCCGGGATGTGGGGCGGTCGAGGGCTCCCGGGATGTGGGGCGGTCGAGAGCTCCCGGGATGTGGGGCGGTCGAGGGCTCCCGGGATGTGGGGCGGTCGAGGGCTCCCGGGATGTGGGGCGGTCGAGGGCTCCCGGGATGTGGGGCGGTCGAGGGCTCCCGGGATGTGGGGCGGTCGAGGGCTCCCGGGATGTGGGGCGGTCGAGGGCTCCCGGGATGTGGGGCGGTCGAGGGCTCCCGGGATGTGGGGCGGTCGAGGGCTCCCGGGATGTGGGGCGGTCGAGGGCTCCCGGGATGTGGGGCGGTCGAGGGCTCCGAGCTGGCGTGGGGTTGGTGTCCGGGCCAGCGAGGTTCAGAGTGAAGTTTGTGTCTGTTGTCCCTTCCTCCAGATTTGGGCTGTGTTGTGTGTGTGTGTGTGAGAGAGAGAGGGAGCCGCGGAAGGAAGCTACTTGAAGTTTCCTGTGAGTCCGCAGGAGGGCAGCTGCTTAACTGTCGAGGTTTCATGTCGCCTCCCTGATGACTACTAATTGGCAAGTAAACTGTTCAATTATAATTAATATGTGCTGAGGATCGGTAAGTGGCGACTTCCTGGGTGGATGAAGTAGCTCTCTCTCTCTCTCTCACACCCACAAACAGACACACCCACAGAATGAGGGACCAGGCAACTGTCAGTGAAACAAAAGGCAGCGAACCAGACCCATCGCGCACACTACTCGTGTACAAAAAGTTGCTGGTGTTGAAAGAGCGTGAAATGCAGGGGGGGAAACTTCTATTGTTCGCATGTCCTTCATTATAATTCTCCTCTGACTCTGTAAACATCGTGAGGTGGAGATGCCGGCGTTGGACTTCTTACTCTGTGAACATCGTAATGAATACACACACCCTTGCCTCCGCGAGAGGATGTATGGAGTCATATAGGCGTGTCTAGCTGGTGCTCCTGAAATACGAGCATTGCCTATAAAGGAAAAGGAGTTTTCGTCCGCAAGTCACATCCCAATTTGCAGATGTGGGCAATCTGATTTGACTGCCAGTACTGTTGGAATTCCTTCCATTTATGGTATAAAGTGCTGTCGGGGCACTACAAAACTGCGAGGATTTAAAGTTGCAATAGTACCTCCAAACCAAAATACAAAGAATGCCAGAGATACTCAACAGGTCAGGCAGCATCTGTGGGGAGAAAGGTCGATGACCTTTCATCAGAGTAGCAATGGTGGCAGATCATTGATCTGTTACCTCTGTTTCTCTCGTGCCAGACCCAAGTATTTTCAGTATTTTTGTTTCATTTTAAGCTTCCAACATGTGCAGTATTTTTGGGTGGGGGGGAGGAGGCATTGTTTGCAAATGTTGTTGACTAGTATAGGATGGGCTAAATCCTGAGGAAAGAATGGCCCCATGTGGTATATTTCACAGGAGCTCAAGCAGCATTATCCTAGAAGGGCTATCAATTCATTTAACTCTCTTCTATTTGCGAGACTGCTGTTTGCCAATTGCTTGTTTTATTTTGATAAATAACAATGATTCTGCACAAAAATAGTTAGTTGGCTACGAAGTGCTTTGCAACGTCCAAGTCTGTTAAAGTGCTATGTACATTGATGCAGAATGAATAAAAGGCCAATTTGCTCTGATAGCAGATCTGGTAGTGACCGTCTTGATGTGACTCTTGACACAGACCACTAAAATCATTTAATCATGAGAAACTATTTGACTACCGGATATCTGGGTTGATTCACGGTTGAATCTTTTGGTTTTGCAAGCAACTATCCGGACTAAATTCTAAAAGACATCTGCCTTGATTACACTTTTGTGGCACCATCTGGTTGTACCTCTTGTAGGCTGTAATCAGGATTCAATAGTTCAAAATTAAATGGGTGGTTTAAAATGAGCGGATGTGCTTAATTGTCGTGATTGCAATATGTAGTATGCTTCTACAAACACATTCATTCAGTAGGTGAGATCCTTACATAAGGTCCCGCAGGATAGTTGTTTCCTGCCAGTTTATTCTGTCTTCTGTTGGAATTGGCAGCACCCATGGATGTGAGAAATCTAAACTACATTGGCACTAAGCAAGTCATTTGGTTGTTTTATAATTGAATGATTTAATTGAAAAGCAAGTCTGACCTCCCTTACAAATGAATATAGAACATAGAACAATACAGCGCAGTACAGGCCCTTCGGCCCACGATGTTGCACCAAAACAAAAGCCATCTAACCTACACTATGCCATTATCATCCATATGTTTATCCAATAAACTTTTAAATGCCCTCAATGTTGGCGAGTTCACTACTGTAGCAGGTAGGGCATTCCACAGCCTCACTACTCTTTGCGTAAAGAACCTACCTCTGACCTCTGTCCTATATCTATTACCCCTCAGTTTAAAGTTATGTCCCCTCGTGCCAGCCATTTCCATCCGCGGGAGAAGGCTCTCACTGTCCACCCTATCCAACCCCCTGATCATTTTGTATGCCTCTATTAAGTCTCCTCTTAACCTTCTTCTCTCTAACGAAAACAACCTCAAGTCCATCAGCCTTTCCTCATAAGATTTTCCCTCCATACCAGGCAACATCCTGGTAAATCTCCTCTGCACCCGCTCCAAAGCCTCCACGTCCTTCCTATAATGCGGTGACCAGAACTGTACGCAATACTCCAAATGCGGCCGAACCAGAGTTCTGTACAGCTGCAACATGACAGCCGAAATCGACTGGCCTGCCCCTGCAAAGACGAGTGTTTTTAAAGGACAGACTTACCTCCCAGCAGCCACTTCCGCACTGCTCCCGCTGAAACTGACTCACCAGCTGTTCTCCCGCCGAAATCGACTGGCCTGCCCCTGCAAAGACAAGTGTTTTTAAAGGACAGCCTTACCTCCCAGCAGCCACTTCCGCACTGCTCCCGCTGAAACTGACTCACCAGCTGTTCTCCCGCCGAAATCGACTGGCCTGCCCCTGCAAAGACAAGTGTTTTTAAAGGACAGCCTTACCTCCCAGCAGCCACTTCCGCACAGCTCCCGCTGAAACTGACTAACCAGCCAGCTCCACTCCCGCCGAAATCGACTCAATATCTATTGCATTTATGTGCATAGATGGTTCTGAGAAAGCAACTTTCATATTATATTAGGGAAGGCAGTGGACGAGTGGTATCGTCGCTGGATTAGTAATCCAGAGACCCAGGGTAATGCTCTGGGGATATGGGTTTGAATCCCACCAGGGCAGATGGTGAAATTTGAATTCGGTTTAAAAAAAAATCTGGAATGAAATGTCTAAATTATTGTTGTAAAACCCTATCTGATTAACTATTGTCCTTTAGGGAAGGAAATCTGCCATCGTTACATGGTCTGACCTACATATGACTCCAGAGTCACAGCAATGTGGTTGACTCTTAAATGCAATACGTGTTAGCCCAGCCAGTGATTCCCAAATCCCATCCCATGAATGAATAAAAAAAATTAGGAAATGGAAGAGTTTGCAACTTCTTGCCCCCTGAATTTGTGGCTGATGGGCAATCTAATTCAGCTTCCAGTACTGTTAGAATTCAAGAACAATTTGTATAGCGCATTAAAGGTAATGATGCTTCACAGGAGTGTTATATATGTCCGAAATTGACTCTCATAAGTAGATATTAGGTCAGGTGACCACACACGTGATCATGGAGGTAGGTTTTGGATTTCCGGTGATGTCATGGAAGAGAAAGTCGCACGAAAGGTGGCTCCTGCCGGGGTCCTTTATTTAAAACCCATTTTGCCTGTTTTTTTGAAGGTTTTTGTGTTTAAACCCAGCTGGCCGAACTGGGTAACGGTGAGTCAATAGAGCTATGTCAAGTCACAACAGAAAAGCCCATTGGAACAAAACACCAGGCTATTAGTCCGGAAATCTGAAGGCGATTAGATGGCGGGACGGAGGTGACCACGCTAATCACGGTAGACGTGCTAGCTGTGGTGATGGCACAGTCGCTTGAGAGGTAGGGGAAGCAGGTGGACAGACCGTTTCTTCGGCAAGGAAGAGTTGAAGGACTCTTTCAAAGCTACCATTGAGGAGGCAATGGGCCTGATCCGAGAGCAGCTGGGGAAAGCAGTGAAGGAGCAAGGTGAGATGTTGAAGTGTGTGGAGGAGGCCTTGTCATAGCATGAAGGGCAGCTCGCCTCACTGGAAGCACGCTGCTCGTGGCAGAGAGCAACAAGGGCCTGAAGGGAAAAGTTGAAGACTTGAAAAACCGTTCGAGGTGATTAAATCTTAGGATGGTTGAATTGCCTTGAGGACTTGGAAAACAGTTCGAGGTGATTAAATCTTAGGATGATTGGATTGCTGGAGGGAATGGGGGGCTCATTGGAGACTCTGGTAGAAGAACCACTGGGACGGACAATAAGTGTAGATCTACCCGGACATTGGGACCAAGCTAGCAAGGAGGCATGAGGATTTCAACCAAGCAAAGGCAGTGTTCTACAACAAAGAAGTGCCATTTGGGATGGTGTATCCGGTGAGATTGAGAGTCACTTTGGACTAGAAAGATCATTACTTTGACATGCTGGAGCAGGCAGAGCCCTTCATTAAAGAGAAAGGACTGGAACTAATCTGAGGAGGACCGATGGGGACTTTTTATCTGAAAGGCAGGATGGGTCTGTTGAAGATCTTGTACTATGTGTTAAGCCTTTTTGATTTTGGATGTTGGTGTGGGAGTGGATTTTCTTGGGTTAATGTAAGGAGGCCAGGGCCATTGGGGGTAGTAAAAGGGGTGATGGATATGATACTGAGGGAGAGGGATGATTGGGGAGGACCTAGGAATTTGCAATGAAGGGATGATTCATTACAGTGGTAATGACTGACTCGGGGGGGGGGGAGAGATGGGTGAATGATGGTGGTGTAAGACACCTCTGTCGAGGCTATTCATCTGGAATGTGTGGGGCTGTGAAAAGGGCAAGACCTTTCTCTTATTAGAGTTTTGGGGGCCGATGTGTTTTTACAGGAGACCCACTTGCGGGTGTGGGACCAGACCAGGCTCTGGAAGGCCTGGGTGAGCCAGACTTTTTCCACACTTTGATGGGGCGATTTTTAATCAATAAGGGGGTCCGCTCCAGGCGGGGTCGGCCCCAGCTGATCAGGGGGGCCAGTACATGATGGTTGCTTAAACCGCACGATGGCACCGTGGTTAGTATTGCTGCCTCACGGCGCCGAGGCCCCAGGTTCGATCCCGGCTCTGGGTCACTGTCTGTGTGGAGTTTGCACATTCTTCCTGCGCTTGCGTGGGTTTCCCCCCCACAACCCAAAAATGTGCACGGTAGGTGGATTGGCCGCGCTAAATTGCTCCTTAATTGGAAAAAATAATTTGGGCACTCCTAAATTTAAAAAAAAAAAATGATGGTTGCTTAATGTAGACACACTGAAGGCCTCAACAAGTGGAGCGGGATAGTTGGTGGTGTGGAACACGGTATCCTTGTATGCTGATGAAGGACTCTGGGCCAGCTATAGGAGTATACCGAAGAGCTTTGGCTTCTTCCCTGGATACAAGTTAAATTTAGAGAACACTTCGGGGAGGGGAATTGGTCTGGGACGGCTGGCTACCTTTCCGCCTTGCCGGGACTTGCTTTAGGCATCTGGGGCTCAATGTAGCTCGGGATTGGGCGCAGCTCCGTAAATTTAATTGTACCAGCCTAGCGAGGAGGATCAAGCCTGACCTACAAAGGTGGGACAGCCTTCCATTGTCCTTGGCGGGCCGGGTTCAATCCATCAAGATGAACATTTTGCCAAGATTTCTATTTCAGTGTCTTCCGGTACTTCTATCCAAGCCATTTTTCCAGGTGGGGTTGAGCGGCTTATATCAGGCTCCATGTGGGCTGGCAACATTCGTGAGGGATGTCCTACAGAGGGATGGACGGTCTGGGAGACTTGCGCTGACAAATCTGATATTTTCTTACTGGGCGTCTAACGTGGAGAAGGTATTGGGGTGGTGTGGAGACCTGGGGTCTACCTGGATGCGGATGGAGTCTGGGCCGTGTCGATGGTTCAGTTTGGTGATGGCGTCTTTGGTATTTGCTCTGGTAAAGTACTCCTCAAGCTTGGGTCTTTTTTAGAAAATATTTTATCCGCCGCCCCCCCTTGCTGGCATCTTAATTTTTCTCAAAGAAGTTGATGAATGGCTGCCACCTCAGAGCAAACCCCTGCAACGATCCCCTTGAGGCGAATTACATTTTTTTGCATCTGAGAAACCATGTCATTAACCCACACCCCTGACTTCAGGGGCTCCGGGTCCCTCCAACCTAGTAAGATCCATTTCCGGGCCACCAGGGAGGCAAAGACCAGGACGTCGGCCTCTCTCACCCCCTGGACTCCCGGGTCTTCCGACACACCGAAGATCGCCACCTCTGGACTCTGAACCACCCTCATTTGTAAGACCTCTGACATGACGTCAGGAAACCCTTCCGCCTTGGACACACCTAAAACATACGGACATGGTGAGCAGGACCCCCCGTAAAGCGCCCACACCTATCCTCCACCTCCTCAAAAAACCTACTGATCCGGGCCACAGTCATGTGTGCCCTATGGACCACCTTAAACTGTATCAGGCTAAACATGGCACATGACGGGGATGCATTAACTCTCCTCTGGACCTCCTTCCATAACCCAGCCTCCAACTCCACACCCAGCTCTTTTCCCACTTTCTCTTCACCTCCCCTATCGGGGCTCCCTCCCACTCCATCAGCTCGAGACCTTCCCCTCTCCCGCTCCTGTTCTCGACTCCACCTTATCATGTAGCCCCTGGGGTGGCTGGTAGGGAAGGTCGAAACCTGCCTCTGCACAAATTCCCTCGCCTGCAGATACCGGAACCCATTCCCCCTGACAACTCAAACCCCTTCTCCAGCTCTTCAATACGTGGGAAACCCTCATCAATCTCTCGATCCCTGCCCACAAACACCTTCAACCCCATATGCTGCCTCTACTGTCCCCACACCCTCAGGGCTGCCACTCCTACTGGGCTTGTCGAGTACCGAGCTGCCGCAAATGGCAAAGGTGCCATCAACAATGCTCCCAAACTTGAGTCCTTGCATGACGCTGCCTCCACCTGCTCCCATACCGACCCCTCCCCCACTACCCACTTCCTGACCATCGCAATGTTCGGCGCACAATAGTAGCTAATAAAATTTGGGAGGGCCAGCACCTTTTTCACCCCTGGGTTTTATACCCGCCCAAACAAATCCCAAGATCTCTGCATTCACCTTTTTTGAAGAACGCCTTGGGAATAAAAGTTGGGGGACTCTGGAAAGCAAATCTTGGGAGGACCGTCATTTGCACTGTCTGTCCCCGCCCCGCCAATGACAATGGGAGCGCATCCCACCTCTGAAAACCCCCCTCATCTGTTCTACCAGTCGCCCCAAATTCAGTTTATGCAGCTGCTCCCACTCCTGTGCCACCTGGATACCCAAATATCGAAAGCTCCCTCCCACCACCTTGAGCGACATCTCACCCAATCTCTTCTCCTGCCCTCTCGCCTGAATCGCACAGACCTCACTCTTGCCCATATACAATTTGTATCCTGGAAACTGGCCAAATTCCTCTAATATCATCATAATCCAACCAATTCCCCCCCCAGCGGAACCGATATGTACAGCAGCAAATCGTCCGTGTAGAGTGAGACCCTGTGTTTCCCACCCCCCCACTCATACTAACCCCTGCCAGGCCCTCAACGCTCTCCATGCCAATTCCAAAGGTTCTATAGCCAAGGCAAACAAGAGTGGGGAAAGTGGACATACCTGCCTTGTCCCCTGGTACAAGCTGAAGTAGTCCGATCTCACCCGATTTGTCCGCATACTCGCCACCAGTGCCTGGTATAGCAATCAAACCCAATCCACACATCCCTGCCCAAACCAAAACTGCCCCAGGACCTGCTCATAAGTATTCCCACTCCACATGATCAAAGGCCTTTTCTGCATCCATAGCAACCACCACCACCTCAACTTCATGCCCTCTATTGTTCTATATGACCCACAATTTTCCAGATCCTTATCCCGTTTTAAAATTACGGGTAGCACAATGGTTAGCACAGTTGCTTCAGAGCTCTATGGTCCCAGGTTAGATTCCTGGCTTCAGTCACTTTCTGTGTGGAGTCTGCACGTTCTCCGTGTGTGCGTGGGTTTCCTCTGGGTTCTCAGGTTTCCTCCCACAGTCCAAAGATGTGCAGGTTAGGTGGATTGGCCATGAGAAATTGCCCTTAGTGTGTCCAGAAATGGTTAGGTGGGGATAGGGTGGAGGCATGGGTTTAAGTGGGTGCTCTTTCTAAGGGCCGGTGCAGACTCAATGGGCCGAATGGCATCCTTCTGCACTGTAAATTCTATGAAAAAGAGGGAGATTGATGCCTGTGACAACATCGGGGGAAGCGCTCCCACCTCCTTTGCTTCATTGAAGGCCCTTAACAACAGTTGTCCCAACACCCCCGAGATCCTCATATAAAATTCCACCATATAAAATGCCACCGGGTACCTGTCCGATCCTGGCCCCTGACCCGATTGCATCGCCTTTAACCACACTACAACTTCTCCAAGCCCAAGGCCCCCCAAGCCCTCCACCAGCTCCTCATCCACCTTTTGGAACTCCAACCCTCCCAGAAACCTCCTCATCCCTTCCTCCCCGGCTGGGGGTTCTGACTTATACAATTTACTTTAAAACTCCCTAAACACCCCATTCGCTCTCACCGGGTCCAAGACCTTGTTCCCGCCCATGTCCTTCACTTTCCCAATTTCTCTCGTCACCTCCTGCTTCCTCTTTTTTTTTCATATATACCCAATTATTTTTTTCCAATTAAGGAGCAATTTAGCGTGGCCAATCCACCTACCCTGCACATCTTTGGGTTGTGGGGGTGAGACCCACGCAGACACTGGGAGAATGTGCAAACGCCACACAGACAGTGACCCAGGGCCAGAATTCGAACCTGGGTTTTCAGCGCCGTACGCAGCAATGGGGTAAACCACGACAGTCGCACTTGTTCCAGGAAAGTTTATGTAACTCGGTCAATAACGGACAACTTTAATAACGGTATAGTATTCTGATTGTTACCTTACCATGTGTACATCAATAAACCATCGTTCTAGTTAAGTCACCAGCAGTCCTGTATATTCATTGCAAAGACATGATCACGGAACACAACAGAGGGGTTTTGGGGAGAACCACCAGAGATTATGGCATGGGCAACTGAATGCAGTGCCACTAAGAATGGTGCAGTTAACGTTGGGGAAGCACAAGAGGCCAGTATTAGAGGAACACATACCTGAGGGGTGTGGTCCTGGAGACGATTAGAGATAGAGAGGGGAAAGGCCATGGAATGATTTGAAAAATCTAATTTTTGATTGACAGGAGGTTGAATATAGTCAGTGAACAGTAGCAAAGCAGGACTTGCTGTGAGTTGATATGGGCTGTAGGGTTTTAGATGAAGGTAAAATGTGGGAAACCAGCCAGGAGGACTGTTTTGGAATAGTCCAATTTAGAGGTAACAATTGAGGGTTTCAGTTGCTGATGAGCAGAGAAGTTCGGCGATTGTCATGGAGGTGGAAAGAGGGACCTTAGTGATGGTATGAATATGAGGTCAGAAGCTTATCTCCAGATCATTTATGCTACAAAGTGAATTACAACTGAATTATAGGTATGCAAGGGATCAGCCTCCCCGAACAGGCGCCGGAGTGTGGCGACTAGGGGCTTTTCACAGTAACTTCATTTGAAGCCTACTTGTGATAAGCAATTTTCATTTCATTTCATTTCAAAGTATAGCTGGTTCTTGGCCATGATAGTCACATAGGTGGTGCCTTTGTGGCTTTGTAGCCGCTCGGGTGCACACCAAGGTGCCTTTCAGCTGATTTATGCAGTTTAAATTACTGTTAATTCGGGTATATCTAAATCATAAATACTACCTACTTAATTTTTGAATATTTCTGCAGAGGCTCGTTAACTTTTCTGCAGCATCTTTGTATAAATTATGCAGTTTTGCATTATATTAACCAAATTCTGAAATTCTTACTGTGGGATTGTGAAGATGAAATGCACCTTTGGGGTCATCATTTAACTTGTGGGCAACTTTCATGGTCTCTTAACAACCAGAAAAGAAATGTAATTCAACAATAAAGCTTAAATCATGCCGCCTACACAAGGCTGCACCTACACAAGTCATTCTACTACGCTCATTCTGCATTTCCCAGAGTCACTGTGGCAGCATTATGGATATGTACTTAACCAGCATCATTGATATTAGCAGATTCTGCTAATTTTATAGCAGAATGTTAAATCTAATTTGTGCAGCTGTGACAATTATGTTAATTCTGCAGGGCCGGAAAAATATACACCCTATTTATGACATCATTTGTTGTGCTTCTGATTAGTAATTCTCTAAGCAGCCCTGAATCTAGCCTTGGCAACAGTCGTAAATTTCAGTTGTATAATTGGTAACAACGCTAACAATAGATTTCTTTGTCGACAAGATTGCTGTTCATTATTGGATGGGAACTTTTTTGTTGTTGAGAAAAACATTTTTAAAAATGTTGTGAAATTCAACCTTTTGCTCCTAGAATTTATTGCTGCAGAAACTTTAATGGGTTAGGGATCAGTCATGAGGTCATGCATTGTTTTGTTCTCTTGGACTGGGTATTTGTGCCTAGTTATGCATTAGTGATTTGGAGAGCACAATGGAAGAACAGATGGAGATGTGACTTTATTAATTAATTGTGGCATTGGTACATCAGAGAGGATGACCCAAGTTTAGGGAACCAGGATGTAGAAAGAATTTGGGTTGAGATGAGAAATTATGAAAGCAAAAGTCACTTATGGGAGTGGTTTCAGGCCCTGGTATAAAAGAAGAGATAATGTGAGCTTGTCAGAAAGGTGCTGTAATAATCATGAGGGATTTTGATCTACATATGGATTGGAAAAATCAGATGGGTGAAGTTTGTAGATGAGGAGCTCACAGAATGTTTTGGGGATAGTTTGTTAGAACAGCACATTCTGGAACCAACCAGAGGGCAGGTTCTACTAGACCTGGTGTGTGCAATATTGATAGGGTTATTTGACAACTTCATAGTGAAGGCACCTCTAACTATCAGAATATGATTGAATTTTACATCAGTTTGAGGGAGAGAAGAAGAGTGCGTCCAACACTAGTATTTTAAACTTAAATTAAGGGCAATTATGAGGGCATTAAAGTGGAGCAAGCTTAAGTAAGCTGACAAATATGCTTAAGGGAAAGGTCAACAGAGGTTGAGTGGAAAGTGATATTTCAGAATACACAGAATAGATACATTCCAATTAGAAATAAAAATTCCACGGGGAGGGCCAACTAAAAAAAAAAGTTAAGTATGGTATTAAACTGAAAGAAAAAAACATGTATTTGCATTAAGACAAGTGGCAGGTCAGAAGATTGGAAAGAATATAAAGGACATCAAAGAATGTCAAAAAGATTGAAAGAAGGTAAAACTAAGAGTATGGGAGAAAGTTAGCTAGTAATATAAAAGTTTCTATAGATATTTAAATAAATGAGCATTGGTTTTATAGAAAGTGCATCTGCGGAATTAATGGTAAGTAGGGCTATGGTGGATCAATTAAACAGATAATTTTGCATCTGTCTTCACTATAGACGGCACATATAACATCCCAGAAATAGCTGTAAATTAGGAAATAGAAGGGACAGAGTAACTTGGGGAAAATTATATCACCAGGGAATGAGTACATCGCTGGTTCGGCAAGCTGACAAAATCCCTTGGTCTGGATGGACTTCACTCTAAGGTCTTGGCAAATTAGAAAGTTAGAAACTTAACGCATTGGTTTTAGCTTTCAAAATTCCCTAGATTTGGGAAAAGTTTCACTCTATTAGAAGAAAGATTATAGAATACTCCTATATTCAAAAAGGAAGGGAGACAAAGCAGAAAACTTTAGGCCGGTTAGCCTAACATCTGTCTTGGGGAAAATGTTAGTAAGCTTTGTTAAAGATAATATATGTTAAAGATGAGAAAGCAGGGCACTTGGGAAAAATTCAAGACATTGGGTGGAGTGAACATGTTTTGTGGAACTCCAATTTGTTGGAGTTTTTTTTTTGATGGAGTCACGTGCTGTGGGGATAACTGATTGGTGTGGATTGAAGGTTGGCTAGCTAAGAGGAAACACTTGGCCTAAAGCACTTTTGTTTTTCTTTTCTGGTTAGTAGGATGTGACAAATGGTGTACCACAGGATCAGGGCTGGGGCCTTCATTTTTCACAATGTATTGTAAGAGTCTTTCCTGTTTATTTTCTTTGATCCCATTTATTTTATTTCATTATTTTGGTCCGTGGGCCCATAATTGGGATGTGCCATTGAGCAGAAGGTTCAGTTGAAACGGTCTGCTTGCCAGGGCATTATTTCCTGGTTTTATTTGGGAGAGAAGAATCCAGACTCTGTATGCGGTGGATCTTCGGAACCAGTTCTGGAGGGAGTCAGTTTGATTGGTTAACTGGCAACACGCCAATTGTCAATGTTCTGCTTAACAATTGACAGTGATTGCATCCTATGTGATGCTTTCTGAGATGACGTGTTCAGACACTTCTGAAAGGATCTCAATCTCGCTCTCTCACTCTCTCTCTCTTTCTCTCTTTCTCTCTTTCTCTCTTTCTCTCACTCTCTCACTCTCTCACTCTCTCACTCTCTCACTCTCTCACTCTCTCACTCTCTCTCTCTCTTTCTCTCTTTCTCTCTTTCTCTCTTTCTCTCTTTCTCTCACTCTCTTTCTCTCACTCTCACTCTCTTTCTCACTCTCACTCTCTTTCTCTCACTCTCACTCTCTTTCTCTCACTCTCACTCTCTTTCTCTCACTCTCACTCTCTTTCTCTCACTCTCACTCTCTCTTTTACTCTCCTCTCTCGCAGGGTACATTGTCAGTTACATGTTCTGTTCATTTAATTATAATACTGTGCATAATAAAATATTACTTCCCGGTGACTGTAGATTATTAGACACAACCAAGTATTTGGATATTTTAAACAAAATCTAGTTTCACATGTGCTGCGACTCAAAGTGCGGCTGGAATTGATTGCGCTCTAGTCCGGGGTGTTGTGATATTATGCAATTGATTTGGATGAAGCTACCCGAGGTCCGGTTGCTAAATTTGCTAACAACACAAAGATAGGTAAATTGTCAAGAGGACGCAAGGAGGCCACAAAGGGACACAAGTGAATGGGCAAAACTCTGGCAAATGGAGTATAATGTGGACAAATGTGAAATTGTCCATTTTGGCAGGAAGAATAAAAAAGAAGCTTATTGTTTAAATGGCAACAGATTGCAGAACCCGGGTGTGGAGGGATCTGGGTGTCCTAATGCATGAATCAAAAAGGCTAGTATACTGGTGCAACAAGTAATTAGGAAAGCTAATAGAACATTATCATTGATGACAAAAGTAGGAGGTTATCTTTAATTGTACAGGGCATTGATGAGACCACATCTGGAGTATTGGTCTCCTAAGAAGCAGTTCAGAGAAGGTTTACTAGACTAATTCCAGGAATGAATGGGTTGTCTTATGAGGGAAGGTTGAATACGTTAGGTTTGTAAGAGTTTAGAAGCGTAAGAGGCAACTTTATCAAAACATTTAAGATCCTTGGGGGTATTGACAGGGTGGAGGTAGAGAAGATGTTTCCTCTTGGTGGAGAATCTAGAATTAGGGGTCACTTTTTGAAACTAAGTGGTCACTCATTTAGGACACAGATGAGAAATCTTTTCTTGGGTTTGAGAGTCTCTGGAACTCTTCCTTAAAGGCAGTGGAAGCACAGTCTTTGATCATTTTTAAGGCTGATGGAGAGAGATTCTCGATTAACAAGGGAGTGAGGGCGGGTGGGTGATAAGTTATCGGGGTAGGCAGGAATGTGGGATTGAAGTTACCATTAAGATCAGCAATGATCTTATTCACAGCAAGCTTGAGGGGCTTAATATCCTGCTCCTCCCAATTCACATGTTTGTATGATTTATTAAACATGAAATACTGCTTGACTTTTAGTTAGCGTGGAAATACATTATTTAAATATATCAGGGTTAATTTAGATGGCAGCTGTACTCTCTTGCTGTAACACCCTAATGAACCAAAATTAATTCAGTGTAAAATGATCAGGTTTGTAGATGTCAGACTTAAATGTTGGCTACAGCACAATGAGTCGAATAAGAAGACAGTCCAACAACAAAGCTTCTTGAATTTTTAAAAACCTTTTCACATAATGAAGGGTCCAAAGAGGAAAGTTTGAAGAAGTCAGGAAACGAGGTTGAGAGGTGACTTGGAACTCTGCTGCCTGAACCATAACTCCCAGCAAGTCTCATTGCGCTATCATCCCTGTGCATGCTGACCGACATGGGTTTCCAGTTAAGCAATGCCTTGATTTTAAAATTATCATCCTTGTTTTCAAATTTATCTGTGGCATTGCCTCCCTATCTCTGAAATTTCCTCCAGCCTCTGAGATGTTTGCACTCTAATTCTGGCTTCTTTTACATCCCTAATTATAATTTCTCCACCATTGATGGCCTTGCTTTCAGTTGCCTAGGTCCTAAACTCTGGAATTCCCTCACTGTATCTCTCACCACACTTTCCTCTCTGAACTTATAAGCAGACATTAGGTCAGCTGACCAAAAGCTATATCAATGTTATACTTTGTTTTATAAGGCTGCTATGGAGTGTTTTGGGGCATTTATTACTTTAAAGGTGTTGTGTAAATTTAAATTGTTCTAACGTTTGTGAATTAGACGATAAGTGGCAGAAACATTTAAGTAGTACAAAATAAAGCATATGTAATGAAAAATATTTGACATACACATACTGCTCTTGAGTTAGCTAGGGGGAGGAATTGAAATAGATTTGGGAAGTATTAATAGACCTGTCACCTAATATGTCCGATCACTACAGAGCAGCAATCAACAGGTCAAAATAGAATCCTGAACTTGTAGTAAAACCATAAAGAGTGAAATTTACAGGATATCGTACCAAAAGTGTGCAGTTGTAGTCAAATCGCACTATCTAATGTTTGTTACTGGGACAATTGCTTAAATGGAACGTACTACAGTGCAGAACCACAGAACTAATTTCTGACATAGTTTTGGCAAATAAACCTGCTTGTTATTCGTGAATGGGTGTAGGGTTTGGGATATTAATAATAGTAATTGGGATATGGAATGCTCCTTCAATCTAGCCTGGAGACTCTGTTTGAGGGACATATAATAATATACTAATAATCCTTATTGTCACAAGTAGGCTTACATTAACACTGCAATGGGGCTGGTTTAGCACACTGGGCTAAATCGCTGGCTTTTAATGCAGACCAAGGCAGGCCAGCAGCACGGTTCGATTCCCGTACCAGCCTCCTCGAACAGGCGCCGGAATGTGGCGACTAGGGGCATTTCACAGTAACTTCATTGAAGCCTACTTGTGACAATAAGTGATTTTCATTTCATTTCATTTCATTTTCATTCATGAAGTTACTGTGAAAAACCCCTAGTAGCCACATTCCGGCACTTGTTTGGATACACTGAGGGAGAATTCAGAATGTCCAATTCACCTAACAGGGACTTGTGGGAGGAAACTGGAGCACCCTGAGGAAACCGACGCAGACACTGGGAGAACGTGCAGACTCTGCTCAGACAGTGACCCAAGCGGGAATTGAATCTTGGACCCTGGCGCTGTGAAGCAACAGTGCTACCCACTGTGCTACCGTGCAACGAGTAATGGGCAACTTGCGACTGTTATTAAGAAGGTCCCCTGAACAATGACGAGAGTAGAATTCTGGGCAGGATAATAGAGGTAAAAAAAACAGTTTCAATGTAATTATTACAAAACCATAAATTTTAGTAATGTACGAGACTATTTTAAGTCCGCCAATTCCAAGTCCTGGACGATCCATCAAGTGAGCATTTGCCCCCTCTTGTTTTCTAATAATCTGCCTTTAATCAGGTATTGATGATACTGTAAGCATTCCTATCAGCTAAACGCTGTAGCAGTTGCTCAGAGTGCAGTTTGTAAGCATTATTTGAGTCTAATCTGTTTCAAGATTATTTCAAATGTTTTTGGTTGGAAGTATTCATTTGATCAGTTTCCCTATAGTGCCAGGACGGAGACTTGTCTATGGCCAAATGGGCATAAGTGGGTGATTTGCTTTGATTTTAAGTCACTGATCTAACCATCAGGAGTAGACCTATTGTGGAAAAATAACTTGATAATTTTTGTCCCTATAAGAAAATGGTGAGGCTTCTCCTTGGCATCCTTCACAGAGACAACAGAGATGGTAGAAATTAGTAGAATAGAATATCAAACCTGATTTAACAGCAGTCTGACCATGTGCATTGATTTGCCGTTTTAAGCAAAAGTAGCGGGAGAGGATCTTGACTTCCCCGATCTTAGTTAATTGGTTTTCTTTGAGATTAGAGGGAAACAAATATACATTTCATTACTCGACTGCAAGCCACTCCCGGGAAGCCCGACACCAGATTGCAATATAGAAATATAAGCGAACAAAGGATGACAGCTATGTAAAATGGAGAAATTGAATATTATTTTGTCGTGAGCACTCTTTTTGTTTTCCCGTCTTGCGATTAAGGAATATTGTTGCAGAATGCAAAGCTTTGCTGTGCGTCTAAACATACTACCATTACAAAATTTGAACCTGATACTGGGTACCTGATATGGAAATTATTCTGCTCCCTAGTGCTAACCTTACTGAGCATAAACACTTTCAAAAAATAGGTACAACATTGTCAGATGTTTGTGGAAGGTCAGACAGTAGATCTTGCTGAACACATCCATCCCAAATCCCAGTGTGATTTCAGAATGGGTGATCTACAATTGACATGGTTTTTCTCAACCTGGCAACTGTAAAGGAAGTGCCGTGAATAAAGCAAACCACTATCTTGCCTTCACCAATCTCGCCAAGATATTTTACCATGTGACCAGAGATGGTCTATTCAAGCTGCTGGAAATAATTGCCTGCACACTGAAGCTGCTCAATGTGGTATGACAACATGATAGGTAAGTTGTTGCCTTTTTTTCTCTTACTCTTTTACTCTGTCCTTTCTGTGGCTCTGTGCTTAGAGTCGCCAGGTATCAAATGATACCACCACAAGTTTGAACCAGCTATCGATCAAAGAGCCAAACACCAGTTAGTTAGTTCAAGGTCAAGGGTACTTTATTTACATACAATTAGTCATGCAATATAAATACTACTAGTTAATTACACCTATCGACTTGGACAACCTGCACTTAACTTCGGGCACCCGGCTCAGGTCAGAGAACAGTGGCCGCTGTTCGATTCTGGATCTATCGAGTCCGAAGGAGTAACTGCTGCTCAGCTGGGCTCATCCGTCTGGTAGCAAGCGGTCTGGTAGTGGGTGTTGAACTTGTACTTGCTTCTGGTGTTGCTGCACTCGGAGATGGCCGTGACCGGGGTACCAGGTCCAAGAGAGAGCGAACATATGGCGAACTCTTCTTCTTATACTTGGGGGTTTTCCCGCTCTTTAGGGCGGTCCTCCGGTTTGGGCCCCACTAATTGGGTGACCCCTGATCACTCCTTTCGATTCCTAACCAATAAGTGAGCGGGCATCTGGATGGCTGGGCGTGTTCCAAGTGGTCACTGAACCGTTGTTTGCGTTTCCCTTGAACACGGAGTGGCGCCGAAATGTCTGGGACTGTCCCGGTTGCTTGAGTACCAGCCCTTTGTCTCGGTGAAGATGGGCCATCAAATGCTAATCGGCCCCATTAAAATGCTAATTGGACGGAGTTTCTGGACTTCTTGCTCATAAATATGCATTTCAGGCTCTGAGCCTGCCTGAGTCTTGGCTTGTCCATTTTACCCGCTAGGCTTTGCGAGTTTCTCTGTACCTAGTTGGAAATGGCCATCCCAGATGGCTATACAGGGCAGCTATGATGGAGCAACATTGGAACTCTATTGAGATCTTCAGTGGGGTCATAGATGTTTACAGCATGGGTCAAACAGGATTGTGCTCTAGTGCCAACATTTTGTCATATCCTTCTCTTTGCGCCATCATATGCCTTCAGGTTATCTGCAGAGAGTGTCTACTTGCATCCAGAGCAGGCAGAAAGCTGTTAGCCATCCTTGCCTGAGATCCAAGACAAAAGTATGTCAAGTCCTCATCGGAGAGCTGCACTCTGCTGACTCTATGCTGGCGATGCTGCACTAGCATTTCACACAAAACAAAGAAAAGTACAGCACAGGAACAGGCCTTCGGCACTCCAAGCCAGCACTGACCATGCTGCCCGTCTAAACTAAAGTCTTCTCGACTTCCGGGGTCCGTATCCATCTATTCCCATCCTATTCATATATTTGTCAAGATGCCCCTTAAACGTCACTATCGTCCCTGCTTCCACCATCTCCTCTGGCAGCGGGTTCCAGGCACCCACTTCCCTCTGTGTAAATAACTTGCCTCGTACATCTCTTCTAAACCTTGCCCCTCGCACCTTAAACCTATGCCCCCTAGTAATTGACCCTCTATCCTCGGAAAAAGCCTCTGACTATCTACTCTGTCTATGCCCCTCAGAATTTCGTAGACCTCTATCAGGTCACCCCTCAACCTCCGTCGTTCCAGTGAGAACAAACCGAGTTTATTCAACCGCTCCTCATAGCTAAAACAGTGGAAAATGGGCAGACTCTCTTGCAGGCAGTTTTCTTTTGACCGTCAATATCAGGAAGACACATGTCATGGTTCAGAATGTTGCCACACCCCCACTGCCATTCATCGGTGTGTGACGCTGGAGCTGGTTGATGGCTTCACAATCACCAGCAATCTGCTAAAATCAACATGCTCATTGCAAGAATTGCAACTGTTATGTCCAAGCTGAGTGTGGAGCAGCAGCAACCTGACAATGCAAAACTGTGAGTCAAATAAATCTGGTGAGACCTGGACAAAATATGCTGTGCGTGAGAAAAGACGGAACAATTTCTACTTTTGTTTTTTCAGATGTATCCTCTATCTCTTGGCAGGACAAGGCTGCCAACTGTAAGTCCAGCAGCATGCTAATTCCATCAGCACACACTCCTTGCTAAGCCAGTAACATTTATGTTGGCTCAGACACATCTATCTGATGGATGACCGCCATATACCCAAAGATCTTGTATATGGTGACCAAGCCACTGGGTCCCAGCTTCCTGGGCATCCATACCTCCACTAAAAGGGCATGTGCAAGCAAGACATTGACAATAGCAACTGTGAGATGGCCGCTGACAGCTGTGCCCTCTGGAGGCTGACTGGAAGGGCAGTGAAAGGGGTTTGGAAGAACAGTGAAAGGGGCAATCAGTTACAGAAAGCTCAGGTGGCCGAGTGGGCCCAGAGAAGAAAATCCAATGGATTCTGCACTTTTTCTTTCTTTCTTTAATAAACATTTTATTGAAGTATTTTTTTGGCATTGTAACAGCAGCAATATAAACAATGTACATAAAAATATAAACATAGTGCAAATACAGCCTCCCTCCCCCACAGGTCCCACCATTACACCCCGAAAATCGCCACCTCTGGACTCAATGCCACCCTTGTATTTAATACCTTGGACATGAAAATGAAATGAAAATCGCTTATTGTCACAAGTAGGCTTCAAATGAAGTTACTGTGAAAAGCCCCTAGTCGCCACATTCCGGCGCATGCTCAGGGAGGCTGGTATGGGAATTGAACCGTGCTGCTGGCCTACCTTGGTCTGCTTTCAAAGTCAGCGATTTAACCCTGTGCTAAACAGCCCCTAATGTCCGCAAACCCCGAACATGATGTCCGCAAACCCCGGCCAAAATTCCCTAAGCTTTGGACGTGTCCAAAACATGTGGACATGGTTCGCCGGTCCTCCCGCACATTTTGCATACCTGTCCTCCACCCCAAAGAATCTGCCCATTCGGGCCACTGTCATGTGAGCCCGGTGCACGACTTTGATTTGAATCAGGCTGAGCCTGGCACACGTCACGGTCGCGTTGACTCTACTCAACGCGTCCGCCCAAAGGCCCTCTATCTCTCCCTCCTGCTCCCACTCACTTCAACTCCTCGGTCTGCATCTCCTCTGATCCCATAAGCTTCTTATAAATTTCAGAAACGCTCCCCTCTCCTCCATCCTCTAGAAACCACCCTATCCTGAATGCCCCTTAGCGGCATGAGTGGGGAAGGTTGGTACCTGTCTACGCAGAAAGTCCTGCACCTGAAGATATTGAAATTTGTTTCCCCCCGCCAATGCACACTTCTCTCCAGAGCCCTCATGCTCGGAAAGCTCCCCTCTATAAACAAGTCCCCCATCCACTCAATCCCCGCTCTCTGCCAAATTCGGAACCCCCTGTCCATCCTCCCCGGGGCAAACCGATGATTATCGCAGATTGGAGATTCTGCACTTTTTCAGCCCTCTTTGTCTTCCAAATGCTGCAGAGAAAGCTATACCAGAGAGGGGCTTCTGAGCAACACCAAGCAATACTTAACAAGAGTTGACCACCACAGTGCAAACCATCGTCTTGCAAAGGAAAATTGTCTTAACTAACTTGTATAAGGATCTTTCGATGCTTTCACAAGCAATATGAGGACAGTTTAATGCACAACTTGGTACATTTTTCTGCCTATTGTTTCTGATAGGGACATTATTTTATGCTTTTGTACAGTTCCCCTCTTAAGATCAGCATAGATTTAGAATAATACAATGGGAATAGTGTGTGATGGAGTCCAGTGGGGATTGGAGAGAATAACGCCATTGATGTTGGAGAGCATGAAATTAAGATGCCATTGCTTGTTATAAATGAAGCTTCTTAAACAAAAGATTGGAGGTTGGTTTTACAGTTAATTAGGGTAATCATAGAATAGCTTCATTTATTGGTTCTGGTTTTCTTCTGGATGTGGGGATAGGAGAGATTTTGAGTGGTGTGTGTGACCAAAATAATTGAGCTATGACTATGTACCTGATACTTAGTGTGGATTTCAACAGTATATATTTCAGAATAAAATGTCTGGGTTCCTTTAAAATTAGATTCATTTTCTTGCTGTTATAATTGCAATACGGAGTACTTTATATATTAACAGCCAGATATGCTAGGCATGCTGGAGTTATTTTACTGCCCACTGCAGCCAGATCTAAAACTCTCCTCTTCTGCAAACACTGCCTTTGTGCTGGGGTATAGTTCTATTAATGCTGCTTGCCATCTGCCACCTTGGTCCAAGTTGATATTCTTCATTCATAAGACTTGACGGTCAATGTTTGCTGCACCCCAAAATATGAAAGACTTTATCATGATCTGGCTTGATATCCTATCCTTGTCCACATGCACACTTTCCAGTAGGAGTCACAGTAAGGAACTGGAACTTCCTTTATTCCTATGCATAGCACTTAACTGTCCTGGCAGTACTTCCTCTTTTTGTCCATTTTTGTTTGGGTTTGGGGGGAAAATCTATTGACATAGAGGATTAGCTATTGGACTGAAGACTAGAGCAGCAATGCAAGCTCACGGCCCTGAAACGCTAACTGTTTTTCTCTGCACAGATGCTGATTGATCTGCTGAATATGGCCACCATTTTCTGAGTATGTTTTGTCAATAGACAGGTCACTTTCAGCTTGGCAGACTGTTAAATGGTGGGGTGCTGCAAGGATTTTGGTGAGTTCTCAAGCTATTTACAAATTAGGTTAATGTTAGATGGAGGAGATCAAGTGTATCGAAGCTTGCTGATATTACAAATGTTAGATGGGAAAGTAAGATGAAAGGAGTACACAGTCTATGAAAGGAATAGCTTGACTTAAAAAAAAAAATTCATTCATGGGGTGTGGATATCACTGGCTAGTCCAGTATTTATTACCCACCAGAAGGTGGTGATATGCTGCCTTGTTGAACTGCTGAAGTCCATGTGGTGTAGATGCTGCCACAGTGCTGTAAGGGAGGGGGGTGTTCCAGGATTTTGATCCTGGGACAATGAAGGAATGGCATGTATTTACAAGCTGTGCGTCGGTGATGGATTTTTTTTCCCCCCAAATATTTTTATTAGGGTTTTAGCATTTCATAATCCCCTTTGCACAACCAGACAAGATCAAGACTTGTATTTACAAGAACTTTACAATCACTGTAGTTTTAACTATTATGCATAGGGTGTGTCATCTTTACTCATGGGGCCTGACATGCAGGGCTCAAATGTTGAGATCACCAGGTGATCGAGACAGAAAGAGATGGCTTTCACAAAAAGAACTGTTGTTGAGTGCTGGCTGGACCAGGCCATGGCCTGGAGTACTTCACCGCGGTCATGTGGAGGCAAGTAGTTGGCTGTGCTCCCCTGGAGGGAGGGGGGGGTGGTTGGACCCTGGTGGTCGACCATCGCTGCTGCGTGGCCTACCCCTCCCCCGCCCTGGTTGCCTCCCGGCACTTAGCCATGCTGGAGGGAGGGTGGGGGAGGCACCTGCTGAGTGCGCTCCTTCTGTTGCCTTTTGTCCCTTGCGGGTCTCCCCTTTCCTACTTGCCCTGCATTTTCCCTTGGTGCTTTTTATCCCCCACCCCCCCCCCCCCCCCCCCCTCCACGTTTTGTGGAAGCCTCCTTCTGATGGCATACTTTATTTTCTTTAGCCTGAGAAATTCTGCCATGTCGGACCGCCAGTCTGCAGCCTTGTGTGTTGCTGCCGATCACCAGCAGAGCAAAAATCTCCAGCGGGTGATCAGGGAGGCAAAGGCCAGGGCATCAGCCCCTCTCCCCATGATAATCTCTGTCTGTGCTGATACCTTGAAGAACACCACCAGTGGACAAGGCTTACCCTCACCCCCACGACCCTGGACATGGCCTCAAAGAAGGACGTCCAGTACCCGACAAGTCGGGGGCAATACCGGAACTTGTGGGTACGGTTGGCCGGGCCTTCCTGACACCAATCACGTTTGTGATAGTCGATGGAGCGGCAATCATGCGGGCTGCTTTGTCCTGGATAGTGTCAAACCTCTTGAGTTTTGATGCAGCTGCACTCATCCAGGCACGTGGACTGTATTCCACCGCACCACACTCCTGACTTGTGCTTTGGAGATGCTGGACAAACTTTAGGGAGTCGGGGGGGGGGGCACGTTTGTGATGGTAATGCCATTGAATGCCATGGGGAAATGGTTAGATTCTCTCTTGTTGGAGATGGTCATTGCTTGGTACTTGTATTGTGTGAATGTTACTTGCCATTTGTCTTCTCAAACCTGGCTATTGTCCAGGTCCTGCTGCATTTGGACCTGTATTGCATCAGTATCTGAGGAGTTGTGAATGACGCTGAACATCTGCACTTCTGACCTTTTGATGCAAGGAAGTTCATTGATGAAGCAGCAGAAGATGGTTGCGCCAAAGCATTACCCTAAGGAACTTCTGCAGTGATGTCCTGGAACTCTGAACTAAATTAAAGGACTGGATCTCCAAGAGTGAATTTCTGGATTATTATTCAAACCATGTGCAGCTTGACAATGGGATAAACAGATTTAGGAAATGAACACATGGCTGCAGGACCTTGGGATAAACCGATGGGAAAGAGGGTCTCCATATTGTGGCACACCGGCGCTATAACTCCATCAGGAAGAAACAGTGTGCCATTTAGCACAGACTCCACCTGAACCAGGCTGGAACTGGGGGCCTAGCAGAAAGGTTAAATGGTCATGAGGATTTTAAACATATGGTGGGAGAGGCTTAGGTGAAAAAGACAGCTTTAATAATAGTTTGAAACAAGCAAATGGGAAGCAGTACAGTCGGGAGGTTTTGCTTTAGGCATTACAGATAAGGGAAAACTAAAAATGTAATGTCATTGGGCCAAGAGAGAAAAGTAAGAAATGATAAGTGATGAGGCTGTATGTCCTAAATGAGCGTTCTTTATGCAAACAGATGGACTATAAGGAACAAATTGGAAGATTGCAGGCATAAATTTGCCTTGCGGGTATGACATGATAGCCAGTACTGAAACATAGCTGCGAGGTGGGTGGGACTGGGGACAGAATATACCAATTTATAAGATATGCAGTAAAAACCGGGAAACTGGTAAAGGGGAGGAGTAACCTTAATTAAGGATAAAATCACTTCCATATTCTTCTTTGCATAATTCTACTAGTGGTATCAATCAAAGGTAAGCATTCAATGGAAACTTTATGGATAGAATCAATGGGGGATTGTAATTTGCATATGGATTGGGGCAAGCGGGTTAGCACATGTCAGAAAGATAGCAAATTTCTTTTATGTGTGTCCGTAATAGCTTTCTTTCTGTAACAATATATCCTACAATCAGCTAGCGGACAATTTTAAATTTAGTAATGGACAATTAGTCAGATTTAGTTGACAGAATATCAGTGTAAAAATATTATATTAAGGGTAAACAAATGATCAAAAAGGAAACTGAAAATAGGAGCAGGTGTAGCCCATTTAGCACATTGAGCATGCTCTGCCATTCAGTATGATCGTGGGTGATACTCTATCTCAAAGCTTTACTCCCGCACTCTCCCCATACCCCTTCACATCTTTTAGTGTCTAGAAATGCATCTGTTTAAATACATTCAGTGACTTTGCTCCACAGTTTTGTTGTGGCATAGTCTTCCACAGGTTCACCACGCTCGGTGAGTGAAGAAATTATTCCTCGTGTCGGTTCTAAATGGCTGTGACCATATCTTGACACTGTAACTCCTTGTTCTTAACCGCGCCCCCCCCAAAGCCAGGGACAATATCATCCTTGCATCCAATCTGTCCAGCCCTGCCAATGATTTTCATTTGAGATCCACTCATTCTTCCAATCTCTAATGAATATAGGCGTAGTCAACATAATTTCTCCTCGTATGACAACCTTGCCATCCCAGGGATCAGTCTGGCGAACCCTCGCTGCACCCCCTCTTATGGAAAATGTATCTTGGATTAGTAGACAGAAACTGTGCACACTATTCCAGGTGTAGCCTCACCAAGGCCCTGAACAACTGCCGTAAGACACCTTTGCTCTTGTACTCCAGTTCTGTTGCAATGAAGGCCAACATAGCATTTGCCTTCTTAACTGCTTACTGCACCTGCATGCTTGCTTTTAGTGACTGGTGTACAAGGATCCCCAGGCCCTTTGTACATCAACATTTCCAAATTTATCGCCATTTAAATAATGCTCTGCCATTCTGTTTTTGTACTGAAGTGGATAACTTATCACAGAATCACAGAATTACAGTGCAGAAGGAGGCCATTCGGCCCATTGAGTCTGCACCAGCCCTTTGAAAGAGCACTCTACCTAGGCCCACACCTCAACCCTATCCCCGTAATCCCACCTAACCTTTTTTGGACACCTAAGGGCAATTTAGCATGGCCAATCCACCTAACCTGCACATCTTTGGACTGTGGGAGGAAACCGGAGCACCCGGAGGAAACCCACGCAGACACGGGGAGAATGTGCAGATTCTGCACAGACAAGTGATCCAAGCCGGGAATCGAACCTGGGACCCTGGAGCTGTGAAGCAACTGCACACTTGTCCGCATTATATTGCATTTGCCATGTATTTTGCCACTCAACTTCTCTAAATTACCCTGAAGCCTCTTGACACCCTCCTCACCAGTATCATTCCCATCTAGTTTTAGTGTCGTCATCAAATTCACGTGTATTTGAATGGTAAAAATGCAAAACAGCTACTAAGATTTTACATTTGGGCAAAGCTGACTTTGACAGCCTGAGTCAGAGGATGTCCACAGTAAAATGGGCAAGTCTGTTAATGGTTAAAAGGGAACTCGTTTTATACCTCCTGAGAGGCAAGAAGAGACTGGTATGAAAGAGTTAAGAGGCAACATTAAAACAAAAAGTGTAAGAGGATGCCAAATAGTGCAGCAAATGGGAAAGATGCAAAGAGTGACAAAACTGTACAAGCTACAAAGGAGTAGAAAACCAACTTCTAAGGAGGATTTGTTAATTATATTGAACAGTGAGTAACAAGGGCTCCTTGAAAACTGTTTCATATGATACTGCCATTGAAAAGGAAATATTGAAATGACAAAGATTATTATTGAATCTGTCTCACCAAAACAAAATGATGGTAATGAAGAAGAAAATAGCACTAATACTGATAACTGCCAAGGACAAAATGTTTTCAATTGGAGTTTTAAAGGAAGTCGGTAAGAACATTGCAGATGGCCACCTAGAATCTTTTATGTGATTCTGGAAATGTTCATTTTACTGGTAAATTATGCATGTCAAGCCACTCTTTGAGAAAAGTAAGGGGAGGAATCTAGGGCATTCTAAACCAGTTAGCTGAATGACTGTCATTGGGTAAAAATAAATCCCATCTGATTAAGGATAGTGACTGAATATCTTGTAAATTTTCAACTGATTGGAGAGTGCAGACATCTATGTGCCAGACATAATCTACCCCTTTACAATGCTGATTGAAAATTGTTTTTTATTTGAAGAGGTAACTGAAACAGTGGGCAAGGAAGTAGATATATTAGCTCATGAAATTGAAGGCCTATTATTTACTTGGCTGAGAGATTGTCTGAGCAGTAGGAGAATAGTGGGATAATAGGCAGGTACTTAATTGACAGGATGCATTTAGTGGTAACATGCAAGAATTGTGTTAGTGCCACAACTATTCACCTTATTAAGGACTTGGATGATGGTAATAGAAAGACACACCCTGATTTGCTGATTGCTCAAGACAAGTAGCACTGTAAGCAGCGTAGATGGAAGTTTAAAGTCAATAGGTGAAAGATTAAATGTATGGGCAAAGTTATAGCAAATGAATTTCAATGTAGGCAAATATAAAGTCCTCTACTTTGAATAAGAATCTCCTCAATGGTGAAAAATGGAAAATGGTGACGATCCAAACAGATTTGGGGATCCCACACACAGATCATTAAAATGTCATGAACAAGTACAGAAAATAGTCAAAACGGCTAGTGAGTGGAATACAAAAGGGTAGCAGTCATGCTTCAGCTGTGCAAAGCTTTGGTTAGACTGCACCTGTGTATTGTGAGCAGTTCTGGTAACTACACCTTTGGAAGGATGTATTGGGAATGCATCGTAGGTTTACCAGAATGTTACTTGGGCTGGAGGGTTAAAATGCAGGGTGAGGTGACACAAACAGTTTAGAAGGTTAAGGAGTGATGATTTGGTTGAAGTTTTCAAGATATTAAGGGGAACAAATAGACGAGATAGAGAGAAACATTTCCTCTGGTTGGCAAGTGTAAAACTAGGGGGCATGATATAAAAATTAAATTGGGAAACACTTCGGATAAAGGACGTTATGTTATAATCTTTATTGCCACAAGTAGGCTTACATTAACACTGCAATGAAGTTTCTGTGAAAAGACCCGAGTTGCCACATTCCGGCACCTGTTGGGGTACACTGAGGGAGAATTCAGAATGTCCAAATTACCGAACAGCATGTCTTCGGGACTATGACAGACATTTAGAGTGCACTCTTTTTGCCATTTGGCAGTTGATTCTAGAAAGATTGTTAATTTTTGAAACTGAGATTTATTGGTTCTTTAAAACTGTCATGGGTTATAGGGCGAGGGAAGATATATGGAGATCGGTCACTGATCAGTGAGGTTTTTATTGATTGCCAGAGGGGTAATACTTTCCTAATGCGCAATCGTAATCGGAAAGGAAAGAACATTCGCAAAAACAGCTGAAGTCTGTTGCTAACTTTGCTTTAGTTTAATTGCTCTGTTTTATTACCTTTTGCTCTTGAGTCGGCAGGTATCTTTATGATACCGCCACATGGTTCAAGTCCGAGTAATGATCAATAATCCACTACACCGATTGGTAAGATTTAAATCAAAGCACATTTATTATACACAGTAATCACTACTCGTGCACAAATTCTACGTTTAAGCTACTTCTACAACTAACAGGCCTATACTTAACTTGGAACTGGCCCACCAGGTCAGGGAAACAAATGGCCTTTTGTTCAGGTTCTGAGCCTGCGGGATTCAAAGTTGGTACGGATTGATAGCTAGGAGCGCCTATCTCATAGCGAGCGATGAAGTAAGACTTACAGTTTCGACAAGCTGCTGAAGAGTGAAGAGCTGGAGAAGAGAGCGATTTGAACTTGGGGCTCAATTCTTATAGTTCCCAGGGGCTTCCCGCCTTTCGGGGCGGACCCTGTACCTGGTCCCAAGTGATTGGACTTTGTCCCAATCGCTTGGTTCGATTTTCTCCAATGCTGGAGCGGTTCCCTGATTGATGGGTGGTCTTGAGGTGCTCGTTCACCTCCTTTTGTGTAGGCTTCTGCTGGCGCCAAAGAGTCTGGTTTTGCTTTATGTGTCTAAATGTTGCTTTTTGTTCCCGGGGATTGCTCATTAGTATGCAGATGGCTGTTTTGTTATGCTGATGGTTGCTGGTATCGATATTGTCTGGCCTTTCCAGAGGTAAATACACAGTCAACCTACAGCTGCTCGTTTTTGTCTTGTTGGCTGACTTTCCCCATCAGCCTTTGCCGTTCACCATTTTGAATCGGGTGTTGGCCATTTTAAGTGGCTGCAAGTCAGCAGAGGTAATCCTCTGAAATGTACAGTTTTCCATCATGTCATAACCCATATAGGCTCTGAATACATTACAGTATGGCACATACCCATATGACCATACGAATTAGGAGCTGGAATGCGCAATTCAGCCAGTTGAACTTGTTTTGATGAGATTGTGGCCAAAACCCTACTTTTGTGTCTACCTTCTATGACTCCCTTATCAATTAAGAATTTATGTAACTGCTTAAAAAAATATATTCAATGACTGTGTCACTGCCCACTGGAAAGAGAATTCCAAATACTAGATACGTTACTGGGCTGCAATCAAAGACAATATTGGTCTAATGTCTCTACTTGAACCCTCCAGTCAGAACTAGTTTTCTGAAATGTTTAAGAAATAACAAGCTATTACCCAAATTGAGCCAAATTCTTTAGTGTTGCCTCAAGTTTGTGCAGTGATCTGATTTTGTATAGTTGGAAAAGAAAATAACTGCAGGTGAGGCCATTTTTGGTTCCTCCGTCATGCGTTTCTTAGGCAGCAAACATGGAAAGCTTCCAGATTTTATGGTGCTCTGGCCCATTTTCAGGTCCTGTGGCAAGATTGTTGAAAGAGAAGCTGAATATGGTAGTATTAGTCTCCCTTTGAAATTTGTTGGCAAATTGTACCAGAAAAATGTCAATACTGATTTGATGACTGTAACAAGAAGGTACATTTAATCGCTTTGGGTACATGAAAATTAGAAATAGGCAAAGTAGAGAATTTTCAAGCCATTGTGTAGATGCTAAAATTGGATCTGTGCAATCCCCTGCAAGAGGACAAAACTGGACTTGGTTGATATTGTGTAATATAGCATAGCTTTGAGAACCTGATTGTGCATCTAGCTGAGGCTCATGGTGAAATTTTGCTGATCCCAGAAGGGGTAATTATCAAGTATGTAAAGAATTTAAATTCTTATTTTCAAATCTTCCAACATTTGGGGAAGTTATGCTCTGTGAAATTGAGCCAATGGGGGATATGTAAAGTGAATAAGGAAATGAAAGTTTTAGCAAAAAAGTCCTGAATATTTTGGTGAATTCTACATAGTGCACTGTTGCACTGTATAATGGAAGTGAAATGCTGCAGGTACAGTATGCTTTTTAATTCCTTTATTTGATGGGTACTTTTAATATGAAGCATATGCAATTGTACTTCTCACCGAGGAAGACAAAAAAATTAACAGTTGTGCACTGCTCTTGCTTGTCACCAGAATGGACATACTCAAATGTGCCTGTGCTACAACTTGCCAGATGCATTTGAAGCTCTGAAGTTCAGCTTGTTGTGCATTACTGATGCAAAGAAAATGTAAGTACTGAATATAATATTGCAAATCTCCCATGGCCTTGTTCACTGTCTCCGATGTTTGAAATTTTTAAGCTTCCTGAAGAAATAAAACGATTAGTGTAATTAGTTCATCAAATACCTTTTTATACTACCAAAAGGCACTGTTCAACTAAATATTTAAATTCGACTGTTGGAACCTTTTCTAATTGAATAATAGTACTGCCCTTCTGGAAATTAACCTTCATTCCACTGTAATTTTGATTATGTTCTCATAAAATACATGCAGCTGCTCTGTGTTTAGAAGGTATGTTAATTAGAGTTCTGCTCATTGTCTGCTCACTTTCGTAGAACATGGTTTGTTAGAATTCCAAAATCAACGCATTTGTTTTAGTTTGTGGAATCCTAACTGTTTTCAGTAATGATTTCCCTGGAAGCCATTGTTGCTGGGCCTTCTTGAATGATGGATTTCAGATTCAGAATTATGTTATTGACAGTATTACTGTCAAATTATTATTTTTTTAAATAGACCAGCAGCACCATGCGTTTTCTAGGAGCTGTTTACTGCATTAAGTCCCCGTTTGAAGTTGATTTCCTTTAATGTCGGTCATTAAATGGGTCTGTATTCTTTTTTGAAAAAGTTTTTTATTCTTCTCCTTTTTCACATTTTCTCCCACATTTACACCCATAAACAATCAGCAAGATATGTCAATTCCCATAATAACAACGGTCCCATCATCCCACCAACCCCCAAACATCAGCCCGCATGTTTACATAAACAAATGACAAAAAGGAATCAGGGATTACCCGTAGTCACCCTTAATCTACACAGCCCCCCTTCTCCCACCCATTCCCCCCCCACCCCCCCAACTAATGTTCAATATTATCCAGTTCTTGAAAGTGCATAATAAATAGTGCCCATGACTTGTAGAACCCCTCTGAGCTTCCCCTCAGTTCGAACTTAACCTTCTCAAGGGTCAAGTATTCTAACAGGTCCCCCCGCCACGTATTCATGTATAACATTGTGAATTTTGTTTTTTTGCGCCAGCTTGAAGTAGGGCTGACCAATCGGCACCATATTGGAATGGTTTCTCCCACTCTCTGACCAATCCTCTCACTGTTGACTCCTCCTGCCTCTCTGCCCTTCCATGCTTACAGTGAGGGTTCAGGAGACGGGAGTGCGAGAATTTGGGAGTGGAAGATTCAGCGAGGGTAAGGATTAGAGAGTGGCAGAGGCTATGAGTTGGGGAGGGGGTCAGCAGTGAGTGGGTTAAGGATGGGAGAGGCCCCACATGGGAGGTTCAGGAAGCAATATTTATAGTGAAAGTTAGTATATTTCCGTTATATTTTAAACTTCATTTTATTTAAATTGATCTCATTTACAAATATAGGAATTACATAGAAACATATGTAGAAAATAGAAGCAGGAGGCCATTCGGCCCTTTGAGCCTGCTACATCATTCATTACGATCATCGTTGATCATCAAGTTCAATATCCTGATCGAGTCTTCTCCTCTGCAACCCCCCGCATATCCCTTGATCCATTTAGCCCCAAGAGCTATATCTAACTCCTTTGTGAAATTACACAACATTTTGGCCTCAACTACTTTTTGTGGTTGTGAATTCCACAGATTCACCACTCTCTGGGTGAAGACATTTCTCCTCACCTCAGTCCTAAAAGGTTTATCCCCTATCACCAAGCTGTGACCCTTAATTTTGGACTCTCCCACAATCGGGAACATGCTTTCAGAATCTATCCCGTCTAATCCTGTCAGAATTTTATAGGTTTCTATATGATCCCCTCTCACTCCTCTAAACGCCAATGAATATAAATTCTAACCGACTTAGTCTCTCCTCACCGAGTGTAGTGCTACTCGGTAGAGTGAGTGTCGTACTACTCGGTAGAGTATAGTACTACCAAGTAGTACTGAACTACTGTATGCTTCACCGATGTCAGTGTCTATGTATTTACATTGCATATTTTATGTTCGCCCTATTATGTATTTTCTTTTCATGTACTGAATGATCTGTCTGAGCTGCACACAGAACAGTACCTGTCACTGTACCTTGGTGCACGTGACAATAAACAAATCCAATATGATAGTCTTGCCATCCCAGGTAAACCTTCGCTGCACTCCCTCCACAACACGAACAAAGGGAAAGGAAGTACTCGAAGGATTGAAATCCTTGAAAGTTGGTGAATTGCTAGGGCCAGATGGATTACTTCCGAAGCTAATGAAGGAGGTCGGAGGTGATAGCAGACGCTCTGAGGATGATTTTCCAATCCTCACTGGACACAGGGAAGGTACCGGAGCTCTGGAGAAATGCAAACGTGGTTCCACTGTTTAAAAAGGGATTGAAGGAAATGCTGAACAATTGTAGGCCAACTAGTCTTGCATCAATGGAGGGCAAATTAGTAGAATCAATCCTGAGAATCACATGGAAAGGCATGGACTCGTCAGGGATAGTCAGCATGGATTTGTTTTTGTTTTTTAAAATAAACATCTTACAGCTACATCACGAATTTCCCCAATATACAAACCCCCCATTAAGCAATAATAAACACAGTAGTAAACACAAAGTAACCCCCCCCCCCAGAATATGGGTGTGGTTTGCTGGGCACCCCGAGCACCTCACACACCTGCTTTCCACCCCAAAGAACCTGCTCAGCCTCGCCCCTGTCATATGCGCTCTGTGAAGAACCTTAAATTCTATCAGGCTAAGCCTGGCGCAAGAGGAGGAAGAATTAACCCTACCCAGGGAGTCCGCCTACATACCCTCGTCTATCTCCTCCCTTTAGCTCCTCCTCCCATTTACCCTTTAGCTCCTCCACCGACGTCTCCTCCTCCTGCATCTCCCAGTAGATCACCGAGACCTTGCCTTCTCCAACCCACACTCCTGAGAGCACCCTATCCTGGATCCTATGTGCTGGAAGCAGCGGTAACTCCCTCACCTGCCGTCTTACAAATGCCCTTACCTGCATGTATCTGAAGGCATTTCTGGGGGGAAGCCCAAATTTTTCCTCCAGCGCCCCAAGGCTCACAAACGTCCCATCTAAAAACCGGTCCCCATCCTTCTTATTCCTGCCCTGTGCCAGCTCAGGAACCCTCCATCCATTCTCCCCGGGACGAACCGATGGTTCTCTCGGATCGGGGACCAAACCGAAGCCTCTACCTCACCCCTGTGGTGTCTCCACTACCCCCAAATTTTTAAAGTCGCCGCCACCACCTGACTCGTGGTGTACCTTGTCGGCGGGAGCGGCAACAGTGCTGTCACCAGCGCTCTCAGACTCGTGCCCACAAAGGAAGCCATCTCCAGCCTCTTCCACGCCGCCCCATCCCCCTCCATTAACCGCTTGCGTATCATCGCCACATTGGCAGCCCAGTAGTACCCACACAGATTAGGCAACGCTAACCCTCCTCTATCCCTACTCCGTTCCAGAAACACCCTTCTCATCCTCGGGGTCTTTTTCGCCCACATGAATCCCATGATGCTCCTGCTGACCCACTTAAAAAAGGCCTTTGGGTTCAGGATGGGGAGGCACTGGAATATAAAAAGGAACCTCGGGAGCACCGTCATTTTCACCAACTGTACCCTACCCGCCAGGGAGAGTGGCAGCATATCCCACCTTTTAAACTCCTCCTCCATCTGCTCCACCTTGCCTTGGCGTCAATTGAGCTTGTGTAGGGACCCCCAGCTCCTGGCCACCTGGATCCCCAGATACCGAAAACTCCTTTCCGCCCTCTTCAGTGGAAGCTCGTCTATCCCCCTTCCCTGGTCCCCTGGGTGTACCACGAAGTGCTCACTCTTCCCCACGTTGATCTTATACCCAGAAAAGTCCCCAAACTCCCTGAGGATCCGCATCACCTCCGGCGCACCCCCCCCCCCCCCCCCCCCCCCCCCCCCCCCAAAAACTGGGCCTGCCACATACAGTAACAGGTCATCGGCATACAACGATACCCGATGTGCCCTCCCCCCCACCCCCTGGGACCAGCCCCCTCCAGTTCCTGGACTCCCTCAAAGCCATAGCCAAAGGCTCAATTGCCAATGCAAATAGCAAGGGGGATAGGGGGCACCCCTGCCTCGTCCCCCGGTACAGCCAAACGTATTCCGACCTCCTCCGATTCGTGGCCACACTCGCCGGCAGGGCTTCGTAAAGTAGCCTAACCCAACTCATGAACCTCTCCCCGAACCCAAACCTCCTCAATACTTCCCAAAGGTACCCCCACTCCACCCTCTCGAAGGCCTTCTCCGCGTCCATCGCCGCCACCCTTTTGCGACCTAATCCCAGCTCCCCCCCCCCCCCCCCCCCCCCAAGGGGTCTTTCCAACCACCGACGCCCACACTCTCTCAAAACCCCCACATCGAACCATTTCACCCTACCCCACCGAGCACCCAAGGAAACAATACAGAACAGAATAGAACATCCCCCAAAGCACAGTAACCCCCCCCGTGACATTCCCTCACAACCGACCCTCTGTCCGTGTCCAACTTTTCGGCCTGGATAAAGGTCCACGCCTCCTCCAGCGTCTCAAAGTAATGGTGCCTTAAACGTGACCCACAGTTCCGCTGGCTGCAGCATCCCAAATTTCACCCTCTTCCGATGCAGAACCGCCTTAGCCAGATTGTACCCGGCCCTCTTCTTGGCCACCTCCGCGCTCCAGTCCTGATATATACGGACCTCTGCATTCTCCCACCTGATGCTCCGCTCCTTTTTTGCCCATCTTGGGACACACTCCCTGTCCACCAAATGGTGAAACCGCACCAATACCGCGGCTCGTTAGACTTGGGCCTCCTCACCAGGACTCGGTGGGCCCCATCCAGCTCCAGGGGCCTCGGGAAGGCACCCGCGCCCATCAACGTGTTCAGCATCGTGACCACGTATGCTCCAGCATCCGACCCCTCCACTCCCTCCGGGAGTCCCAGAATCCGCAGATTCTTCCTCCTCGGCCGATTCTCCATGTCCTCGAACTTCTCCTGCCATTTCTTATGGAGCGCCTCGTGCGCCTCTACCTTCACTGTCAGGCCCAATATCTCGTCCTCATTCTCCGAGGCCTTCTGCCGCACTTCATGGATCGACGCCCCTTGGGCCTTCTGGGTCTCGACCAGCTTGTCAATCGAAGCCTTCATCGGCTCCAGCAGCTGTGCTTTCAATTCCGTGAAGCAGCGCTTGAGAAATTCCTGCTGCTATTGCGACCACTGCGCCACGCTGCCTGGTCTCCACCCGCCGCCATCTTGGTTGTCCTCCCTCGCACTTTTCGCTGCACCAAAATCACTTTTTTCACCGCTCCACTCCTGGTCCAATCCATACAGTGCTGGGGAAATCGTACTGTCACCATCCCACACTGGGAACCGTCGAACAAATGCCGCTGGGGCCCCTAAAAAGAGCCCAAAAGTCCGTTTCTGGCGGGAGCTGCCGAACGTGCGACTTAGCTCAGCATAGCCGCAACCGGAAGTAGCATGGATTTGTTAAAGGAAGACCTTGCCTCACAAATTTGATTGTATTCTTGTAGGGAGTACACAATACATGGGAATATACTAAGAGGCATTGATGAAGTGAGAGATCTTGGCATGTAGGTATGCAGGTCCACAAAGGCAGCAGTTCAAGTAGATCCGGTTGTTAAGAAAGCTCTCCTTCACTGGCAGAGGTAGAGAATATAAAAGCAAGGATATAATGTTAGAATTGTATAAAACACTGGTGAGGCCACAACTGGAATATTGTGTGCAGTTCTGGTTGCCACATTACAGGAAAGATGCTATTGCTCTGGAGAGAGTGCAGAGGAGGTTTACAAGAAGGGTGCCAGGGCTAGAAAAGTGTAGCTATGAGGAAAAATTGGATAGGTTGGAGTTATTTTTCTTGGAACAAAGAAGGCTGAGGGCTGAATGAATTGAGCTGTATAAAATTGAGGGGAAGAGATAGGGTGGACAGGATAAAATATTTTCTTCCGGTGGAGAATTCTAGAACCAGGGGACATTGATTCAAGATAAGTGGCAGAAGGTGTAGAGGGGACATGAGAAAAACTTTTTTTACCAGAGAGTGGTGGGCTCTGGAATTTGCTGCCCGAGTGGTGGAGGCAGAGACGCTAAACTCTTTTAAAAGGTATCTGGATCTGCACCTTAAACGCACTAAGCTACATAACTATGGACTGGGTGCAGGAAGGTGGAATTAGGAAGGGCACCTGGGTGTCCTATGGCTGGCATGGGCAAGGTGGGCCAAATGGACTCCTTCTGTGCTGTAACTTTTCTATGATTCTATCCAATACACCAAAACTGCACCCACTACTCCAGGTGTGCCCTCACCAATGCTCTGTACAATTGCAGGGAAGCATCCCTATTCCTATACTCAAGTCCTCTCACTATGAATGCCAACATAATATTTGTCGTCTTTACTGCCTGCTTGTACCTGAGTGTTTACTTTCAGCGACTGATGCACGAGGACATCAAGATCTCGCTGAGTATCCACCTCTCTCAATTTCCACCCATTTAAATAATCTACTTTTTATTTTTTCTGCTGAAGCAGATAACCTCCCATTTATCGACATTATATTGCATCTGCCATGCATGTGCCCACTCAGGTTGTCCAAATCCCGCTGAAGCATCTCCGCATCACAGCTCACCCTCCCACACAACTTTTGTATCATCTGCAAATTTGGAGATAATACATTTAGTTCCCTCGTCCAAATCTTTAATATAATACTGTGAACAGTTGGGGTCCTAGCACAGATCCCTGTGGTATGCCAATAGTCACTGCCTGCCAATTGGAAAAAGACCCATTCATGCCAACTCTTTGCTTCCTGTCTGCTAACCAGCTTTCTATCCATCTCAAAACCCTACCCACAATGAAAAAATGAAAATTGCTTATTGTCACAAGTAGGCTTCAAATGAAGTTACTGTGAAAAGCCCCTAGTCGACACATTCCGGCGCCTGTTCGGGGAGGCTGTTACGGGAATCAAACCGTGCTGCTGGCCTGCCTTGGTCTGCTTTCAAAGCCAGCGATTTAGCCCTGTGCTAAACAGCCCCTATTCCCATGCGCTTGTAATCTGCTATGTGAGACTTGTTGAAAGCCTTCTGATAAGTCTAAATAAACCACATTCACCGGTTCTCCCTGTCAACTTACTTGTCATAGCTTCAAAGAATTCCTGGAAATTTGTCAAGCATGATTTCACTTTCGTAAATCCAAGCTGACTTTGTCTGATTATACCACTTCTTTTCAAATGAAACAGTATGTCGCTGGTTGTGATTTGTTTGCTGATTGAAATTTGACCGAAAGGTGATGCAGTTAGGAAAGTGAATCTAATATTTGACATCTTAGTGAACGTTTTGTTCATTACACTATTCACAACTTTTTATCTGTGTAAATTTTGAGTATTGAACATTGGGACAGGCATGGGTCATTCAGTCCCTTGAGCATGTTGTGCCCATGTTTGCAGGAAATGGTTGAAAGAAAATGTAGCTGAATCCAACCAAGCATTTTTAAGGGTAGAAAGATGTCTGTGAGTAGTTAAATGGCTTAAGATTTTACATCAATTAACAAATCTGGGTTTGCAAATCCTTCAGTGATTCATCATGAGTTATGAGAACAATAATTGTACGTTGTACTTTGGTGAGATTTTTGAGTGCAACATTTTTTCCCTATTGACTCACTGAATAAATGTGAAGTACAGAACATGCAGCAACTTATTTTCAAGTCACTAGAGGTGACTTCTTAAAGTCATTACTAAATAAGGTAATTTCAAAATGTTCTAAGAACATTTGGTTAGAAATCCTTCATTTGCAGTTGAAGTTTGCACAATTAAAATAGTGTCACTAGTTGAAGTAAGCAAACTGTTGGCCTTGGTTGGTAATCATAAGATGGAACAAAACCAAAATTCAGAAACCTCCAATATGGCTATGATTTGAAAGGAAACATGGGGAACAGAGAAGATAATTAATTGTGTATTGACAGCTATAAAATGGAGCTGCATCACCCCGTGACTTTCAGTGGCATTGTCATCACTAAATCCCCACTATCAAAATCCTGGGGGCTACATTAACTGGAAATTCAACTGGCTAGCCATGTAAATGCTGCAACAGGTCAGAGGCTCGGAATCCTGCAGTCAGCAATTCACCTCCTGACTTCAAAGCCTGGCCACCAACTACAAGGCACAAGTCAGGGGTGTGATGGAATACTCTTCACTTGATGAGTGTAGCTCCAAATTCACTCTAGCTTTGACACCATTCAGGACAAAGCCTGCTTGATTTGCACCCCTTCCACAGACTCATTGCCTCCTCCACTGATGCATGATAGCAGCAGTATGTACCATCTACAAGATGCACTGCATCTTGTCTAACTCCGCTCTAATATTCAATTACCCAGATTTCACAACTCTCTGGGGTAGAGAGTTCCAAACATTGTTCCAGCTCTGAGAGAAGAAATTTGGGACAGGGACAAAAGGAACTCCTGGTGAGGCGGTGGCATAGTGGTATTGTCACTGAACTAGTAAACCAGCAACCCAGGGTAATGCTCTGGGGACCTCAATGGGCCGAAAGGTCTCCTTCTGCACTGTAAATTCTCTGATACTATGACCCGGCTTCGAATCCTGCCACTGCAGATGGCGAAATTTGAATTTAGTACAAATCTGGAATTCAAAGTCTAATGATGACCATGAAACCATTGTCTATTATCGTAGAAAACCATCTGGATCGCTAATGTCCTTTAGGGAAGGGAATCCGTTGTCCTTGCCTGGTCTCACCGACATGTGACTCCAGACCCACAGCAATGTGGTTGACTCAACTGCCCCTCGAGGGCAATTAGGGATGGGCAACAAATGTTGGCACAGCCAGAGATGCCCATGTCCCAGGATTGAAATTTTTTTTTTTTTTTTTAAATCGCCAAGTTTCCTTAAATAGCACCTTCCAAACCCATGACCACTACCATCTAGAAGGGCAAGGGAATGAGATACTTGGGGACACCTGGGCACTTCCCTTCAAGCAGCTCACCATCATGACTTGCTGTTCCTTCACTGTCGCTGGGTCAAAATCCTGTAACTCCATCCCTAACAGTGCTGTAGTTGTCCCTAGACATGGACTGCAGCGGTTCAAGAAGGCAGTTCATCACCACCTTCTCCAGGGCAGTGAGCAACGGGCAATAAATCTTGGTGAAGCCTGCGAAGCCCATATCTCTTGAGTGAATAAAAATCTGTTGCGATGGTGATGAAAGGTTACAGAGATTCAGTTCATCGCTTGATTTCTTTTTGAGTCGTTCAGGAGAGATCGGGCAAGGACATTGTTTTTATGAAGAAGGACGGTGTGGGTGAAAAGTCCATCGAGCTGGTGGATGGAGTGGCCTTATACTTCTAAATATCTGTTACTGACCAGTTATCTTTTCTGTCTGTTAGACCTGAAAATGGCTGTTTCTAAACTTAATCTGTTGTCTGAACTTTTATAACCAGATTGAAGTTAATCATAAGTCCAGAAGAAAATTTCAACAAATTCACTTTAGAATAAAGCTAACTTGTATTAAGTGAATGATTGATTATAGGGGGTAGGCCATTGGGTACTGCTCCACCATTCAACATCATGGCTGATTGATCGTGACCTCGACTCTTTTCTATCTGCGCTTCACTCCCTTTTGTAGGTCAAAAATTCTGTCTAACTTGGCTCTAATACATCCAATGACCCATATTCCACAGCTCTCTGGGATAGAGAATTCCAAACATTGGTCCAGCTCTGAGAAGAAAAAATTTGTCCTTCTAAATAATAACAGAAAATGCTGCAAATGCTCAGCAGGTTATGGCAGTATCTGTGGAAAAAAATATTTCAGGCTGGGCGAAGTTAAAAATGTGATGGGCTTTGAAGGGTTGGGTGGGACAGGGGCAAAAGGAACTTCTGTGATGGGGTGAAAGATAGCAGAGATTGAATAACGAGCTAGTCTTCTCGGGCCAAAGGGAATGGTGATAGGGCAAGAAAAAACCCAAAAGATGTGCCTAGAGAATGTTTGCTGCAGACTGCACTGCTGCGACAGTGAAGGAACTGTGGTCTGAAATTATTGAACTCAATCAGTCCTGAAAGTCTGTAAAGTGCCTAATTGAAAGATTTTTCAGCTTCATTGAGCTTCACTGGAACAATGCAGTAGGTGAACAACAGAAATGTCAGTGTGGGAGCAAGCTGGAGAATTAAAATACCAGGCTTTCGGAAGCTTGAGGTCATGCTTGCAGCTGGATTAGAGGGAATAAACCCGTAGAAATGCTGAGAGAAGAGGGGAAAATGTGTTGGAGGTGGCTGTAAATGGTCTGTTGAAGCTCCTGGGGTGGGATGTGAGGACGAGGGGAACCCTCTTGTGGAGCTGTTAGAATATGGGTAGCACAGTGGTTAGCACAGTTGCTTCACAGCTCCAGCGTCCCAGGTTCGATTTCTAACTTGGTCACTGTCTGTGCGAAGTCTGCACGTTCTCCCTGTATGTGCGCGGGTTTCCTCCGGGTTCTCCGGTTTCCTCCCACAGTCCAAAAATGTGCAGGTTAGGTGGATTGGTAATGCTAAATTGCCCTTGGTGTCCCAAAAAAAACATTAGGTGGGGTTATGCGGATAGGGTGGAGGTGTGGGCTTATGTGGGGCGCTCTTTCCAAGAGCCGGTGTAGACTCGATGGGCCAAATTGCCTCCTTCTGCACTGTAAATTCTATGATCCCCTTCATTCTGTTATTGTGCCCCGTAGTTTTAGATTCCCCGACAAGTGGAAGGTTCCCCATAGCATCTATGTTGTCAAGCCCCTCAGAATCTTCAATAATTCTTCTAAACTCGAAAGAGGATAGACCCACCTTTCTCGCCTTTTTCCTCGTAAGATATAACCCCTTCCATCCCACCCAGGTATCAACTTAACCTTATCTCAACTATCTCCAATGCAAAAATATCTCTCATTGACTAAGGAGACTAAAACTGTTTGCAATACTCTGGGTGTTAACTTTGGGGTTGGGTTTTAAGATGGTGAAAACAGATATTGCCATCAGTGCTATTGGCTTTTGAAAGATTATGGAATTCATATAAAAGAACTCTTGAACATGTCTGCTGTTAACTTTTCACCTCCATACCTACTCTAATAGTATTACATCAGATTTTGCTTTGCAACCACACCAATGTGATCTCAATTTTGGAATCTGGTACCCAGTTCCAACCTGACTGGTGGAGAGTGGGCAGTGTTGTGCCACATGGAGAGTGGCCAGACCCTTGAAGATAGGGTGGGGAGGAGCCATGTCTTAACATGTGGGTCTGCAACTTCATGGCATCCAACTCCAGTGTGATGTCAAACTGAGTTTTAAAATCATCTGCAGAATTTTAAGCACTTAATAAATTTGTTGCTGCTTGTAGCTATTCCTGCCAGGTGATCTGTCATGGTCTGCCACGTTAGTATGTCTTTAGTCATCCTAAACCGATCCACTGTAGTTTGTCTCCAACCACTATGCCATCAAGGTTGTTTTAAATGTTTTAGAAAAATGAAGTCTGCTTTTACACCTGGTGGATGCTCTGTACTGTTGCCAACTTTGGGTGGCTCTTAATTCGTTCCGATCACGTGGATTTCTCCAATACTGGAGCCGTTCCCTGATCGCTGGGCGGTCCCTGAGTGTCCGTTGGCCTTCCTTTGTCTTGGCTCCTGCTGGCGCCGAGGAGTCTGGCTTGGCCTTATTCACCTTAAATGGTTCAATTGTTCCTGGGGATCGCTCATTAGTATGCAGATGGCTGCTGGTTTCAGTGCTGTCTAGGTTTCTGCAAAGTCTAAGACACAGGAGACTTTGCACCTGCTAGTTTTTGCCTGTGTTGGCTGAATTTCCTTGTAGTCTTTGCGGACCTCCATTTTAAGTCGGGACGTGGCCAACCCAGGTGGCTACAGTACATATGTATAAACATGCATGTACAGAGCTCTGCCCCTGAATGTTTAAACTTACAATGGGGAATTTCCCAGCACTTGGCTCATAGTCATGTTATGACATTTTTTTTTAATAAATATTTTATTGAAAATTTTTGGTCAACCAACACAGTACATTGTGCATCCTTTACACAATATTATAACAACACAAATAACAATGACCTATTTTATAAACAAAAAATGAATAAATAATAAATAACAAAAATGAAAACTAACCCTAATTGGCAACTGCCTTATCACAAGTAACACTCTCCAAAAATATAATTTAACAGTCCAATATATAATTATCTGTCGCAACGACCTATACATATTATACAGTATATATTAACAACCCTGAGAGTCCTTCTGGTTTCTCCCCCCCCCCCCCCGATCCTGGGCTGCTGCTGCTGCTGCCTTCTTTTTTTCCATTCCATCTATCTTTCTGCGAGGTATTCGACGAACGGTTGCCACCGCCTGGTGAACCCTTGAGCCGACCCCCTTAGAACGAACTTAATCCGCTCTAGCTTTATAAACCCTGCCATGTCATTTATCCAGGTCTCCACCCCCGGGGGCTTGGCTTCTTTCCACATTAGCAATATCCTGCGCCGGGCTACTGGGGAAGCAAAGGCCAAAACATCGGCCTCTCTCGCCTCCTGCACTCCCGGCTCTTGTGCAACCCCAAATATAGCCAACCCCCAGCTTGGTTCGACCCGGACCCCCACTACTTTTGAAAGCACCTTTGTCACCCCCATCCAAAACCCCTGTAGTGCCGGGCATGACCAAAACATATGGGTATGATTCGCTGGGCTTCTCGAGCACCTCGCACACCTATCCTCCACCCCAAAAAATTTACTGAGCCGTGCTCCAGTCATATGCGCCCTGTGTAATACCTTAAACTGAATCAGGCTTAACCTGGCACACGAGGACGACGAGTTTACCCTGCTTAGGGCATCTGCCCACAGCCCCTCCTCGATCTCCTCCCCCAGCTCTTCTTCCCATTTCCCTTTTAGTTCATCTACCATAGTCTCCCCTTCGTCCCTCATTTCCCGATATATATCTGACACCTTACCATCCCCACCCATGTCTTTGAGATCACTCTGTCCTGCACCTCTTGTGTCGGGAGCTGCGGGAATTCCCTCACCTGTTGCCTCGCAAAAGCCCTCAGTTGCATATACCTGAATGCATTCCCTTGGGGCAACCCATATTTCTCGGTCAGCGCTCCCAGACTCGCGAACTTCCCATCCACAAACAGATCTTTCAGTTGCGTTATTCCTGCTCTTTGCCACATTCCATATCCCCCATCCACTCCCCCCGGGGCAAACCTATGGTTGTTTCTTATCGGGGACCCCCCCAAGGCTCCAGTCTTTCCCCTATGCCGTCTCCACTGTCCCCAAATCTTCAGTGTAGCCACCACCACCGGGCTTGTGGTGTAGTTCCTCGGTGAGAACGGCAATGGGGCTGTCACCATAGCCTGTAGGCTAGTCCCCCTACAGGACGCCCTCTCTAATCTCTTCCATGCCGCTCCCTCCTCCTCTCCCATCCACTTACTCACCATTGAAATATTAGCGGCCCAATAATACTCACTTAGGCTCGGTAGTGCCAGCCCCCCCCCCCCCCCCTATCCCTGCTACGCTGTAAGAATCCCTTCCTCACTCTCGGGGTCTTCCCGGCCCACACAAAACCCATGATGCTCTTTTCAATCCTTTTAAAATAAGCCTTCGTGATCACCACTGGGAGGCACTGAAACACAAAGAGGAATCTCGGGAGGACCACCATCTTAACCGCCTGCACCCTCCCTGCCAGTGACAGGGATACCATATCCCATCTCTTGAAATCCTCCTCCATTTGTTCCACCAACCGCGTTAAATTTAACCTATGCAATGTGCCCCAATTCTTGGCTATCTGGATCCCCAGGTACCGAAAGTCCCTTGTTACCTTCCTCCACGGTAGGTCCTCTATTTCTCTACTCTGCTCCCCTGGATGCACCACAAACAACTCACTTTTCCCCATGTTCAATTTATACCCTGAAAAATCCCCAAACTCCCCAAGTATCCGCATTATTTCTGGCATCCCATCCGCCAGGACTGCCACGTATAGTAGCAAATCGTCCGCATACAAAGATACCCGGTGTTCTTCTCCTCCTCTAAGTACTCCCCTCCACTTCTTGGAACCCCTCAACGCTATCGCCAGGGGCTCAATCGCCAGTGCAAACAATAATGGGGACAGAGGGCATCCCTGCCTTGTCCCTCTATGGAGCCGGAAATATGCAGATCCCCGTCCATTCGTGACCACGCTCGCCATCGGGGCCCTATACAACAGCTGCACCCATCTAACATACCCCTCTCCAAAACCAAATCTCCTCAACACCTCCCACAAATAATCCCACTCCACTCTATCAAATGCTTTCTTGGCATCCATCGCCACTACTATCTCCGTTTCCCCCTCTGGTGGGGCCATCATCATTACCCCTAACAGCCTCCGTATATTCGTGTTCAGCTGTCTCCCCTTCACAATCCCAGTTTGGTCCTCGTGGACCACCCCCGGGACACATTCCTCTATTCTCATTGCCATTACCTTGGCCAGGATCTTGGCATCTACATTTAGGAGGGAAATGGGTCTATAGGACCCGCATTGTAGCGGGTCCTTTTCCTTCTTTAAGCGAAGCGATATCGTTGCTTCAGACATAGTCGGGGGCAGTTGTCCCCTTTCCTTTGCCTCATTGAAGGTCCTCGTCAATACCGGGGCGAGCAAGTCCACATATTTTCTATAGAATTCGACTGGGAATCCATCCGGTCCCGGGGTCTTTCCCGCCTGCATGCTCCTAATTCCTTTCACCACTTCTTCTACCTCGATCTGTGCTCCCAGTCCCACCCTTTCCTGCTCTTCCACCTTGGGAAATTCCAGCCGATCCAAGAAGCCCATCATTCTCTCCCTCCCATCCGGGGGTTGAGCTTCATATAATTTTTTATAAAATGTCTTGAACACTCCATTCACTCTCTCCGCTCCCCGCTCCATCTCTCCTTCCTCATCCCTCACTCCCCCTATTTCCCTCGCTGCTCCCCTTTTCCTCAATTGGTGTGCCAGCAACCTGCTCGCCTTCTCCCCATATTCGTACTGTACACCCTGTGCCTTCCTCCATTGTGCCTCTGCAGTGCCCGTAGTCAGCAAGTCAAATTCTACATGTAGCCTTTGCCTTTCCCTGTACAGTCCCTCCTCCGGTGCTTCCGCATATTGTCTGTCCACCCTCAAAAGTTCTTGCAGCAACCGCTCCCGTTCCTTACTCTCCTGCTTCCCTTTATGTGCCCTTATTGATATCAGCTCCCCTCTAACCACCGCCTTCAACGCCTCCCAGACCACTCCCACCTGGACCTCCCCATTATCATTGAGTTCCAAGTACTTTTCAATGCACCCCCTCACCCTTAGACACACCCCCTCATCTGCCATTAGTCCCATGTCCATTCTCCAGGGTGGGCGCCCTCCTGTTTCCTCCCCTATCTCCAAGTCTACCCAGTGTGGAGCGTGATCCGAAATGGCTATAGCCGTATACTTTGTTCCCCTCACCTTCGGGATCAACGCCCTTCCCAGCACAAAAAAGTCTATTCGCGAGTAGACTTTATGGACATAGGAGAAAAACGAGAACTCCTTACTCCTAGGTCTGCTAAATCTCCACGGGTCTACACCTCCCATCTGCTCCATAAAATCTTTAAGTACCTTGGCTGCTGCCGGCCTCCTTCCAGTCCTGGACTTCGACCTATCCAGCCCTGGTTCCAACACCGTATTAAAATCTCCCCCCATTATCAGCTTTCCCATCTCTAGGTCCGGAATGCGTCCTAGCATCCGCCTCATAAAATTGGCATCATCCCAGTTCGGGGCATATACGTTTACCAAAACCACCGTCTCCCCCTGTAGTTTGCCACTCACCATCACGTATCTGCCCCCGTTATCCGCCACTATAGTCTTTGCCTCGAACATTACCCGCTTCCCTGGGGCAGCACGGTAGCATTGTGGATAGCACAATTGCTTCACAGCTCCAGGGTCCCAGGTTCGATTCCGGCTTGGATCACTGTCTGTGCGGAGTCTGCACATCCTCCCCGTGTGTGCGTGGGTTTCCTCCGGGTGCTCCGGTTTCCTCCCACAGTCCAAAGATGTGCAGGTTAGGTGGATTGGCCATGCTAAATTGCCCTTAGTGTCCAAAATTGCCCATAGTGTTGGGTGGGGTTGCTGGGTTATGGGGATAGGGTGGAGGTGTGGACCTTAGGTAGGTTGCTCTTTCCAAGAGCCGGTGCAGACTCGATGGGCCGAATGGCCTCCTTCTGCACTGTAAATTCTATAATATAGCCACCCCCCTGTTTTTCGCACCTAGCCCCGAATGGAACACCTGCCCCACCCATCCTTTGCGTAGCCTAACCTGGTCTATCAGTTTCAGGTGCGTTTCCTGTAACATAACCACGTCTGCCTTAAGTTTCTTCAGGTGTGCAAGTACCCGTGCCCTCTTTATCGGCCCGTTCAGCCCTTTCACGTTCCACGTGATCAGCCGGGTTGGGGGGCTTCCTAACCCCCCCCCCCCCATGTCGATTAGCCATCCCCTTTTTCCAGCTCCTCACCCGGTTCCCACGCAGCTGTATCTCCCCCAGGCGGTGCCCCCCCGCCCATCCCCTCCCATACCAGCTCCCCCCTCTCCCCAGCAGCAGCAACCCAGTAATTCCCCCCGCTAGATCCCCCGCTAGCGTAATTACTCCCCCCATGTTGCTATGTTATGACATATTAAGTGCTCATCCAAGTACTGAAATTTTTTTTTGAGGTTTCCTGCCTCAACTACCCTCCCTGGAAGTGCATTCCACATTCCCACCACCCTCTGGGTGGAAAATATTTCCTCAAATCCCCTCTAAACCTCCTGCCTTTCACCTTAAAATTATGTCTCCTTGTTGTTGACCCTTCAACTAAGCGGAACAGCTGCCTTCTGTCCACCCTGTGCATGCCCCTCAAAATCTTATGCACCTCAATCAGATCCCCTCTCGACCTTCTCTGCTCCAAAGAAAACAAACCCGAGCTTATCCAGCTTCACTTCACTTGGTTTTACTGATGGATGCAAATTGTTGATGCATTTTCTTTGTGTTACTCAGGTTCCAGTCTACTCGAGGTCTCAGCATTTTAAGAATAAAGCATTAAAGAATAAGACCAATATAATTAGCCTATTAAAGATTAGATTTTTTTCCGGAATTGTGAATCAATGGATAAGCTAATGAAAATTGGTGGGTGTAATGCGTTGTATAGCCTCCTTGTAAATTATATCAGCAGAGTTGGAAAAAATCATTAGTTTCCATTAAAACAAATAATAAATTGTAAGTGGGGATTACAGATGCATTAAAATAACTTGAACATCTCAAAGTGTTATCTTGCAATTTTAATGAGGATTTGGTGCTTGGAGATGGGGGGGGGGGGGGGGCGGGGGGGATGTGATCATGCCACTGGACTAGTAATCCAGAGGCCCAGGCTCATATTCCGGGGATGATGGTTCAAATCCCAGCGCAGCAGCTGGTGGAATTTAAATTCCGTCAGTAACCTGAAACAGTCTCAGTTTGTGGTCACCATTATTGTCACTGTTGTGAAAACCCACCTGGTTCAATAATGTCCTTGAGGGAAGGAAATCTGCTGTCCTTGCCTGGTCTGATCCTACATGAGTCCCACAGCAATGGGGTTGACTCCTAAATGGTGTGGCATTCTACTGAGTTCCAAGGTAAATTAAGAATGGAAATGCTGGCATTACTAGTGACACCCATATCTCATGCAAGAATAAAGAAAAAATAATTGGAATATTGTTTAATAAAGGTATTTATTATAACCTGCCTGCTTACCACTGGCTGGGGACTAATGGCAATCCCACAATCCTTTGGGAGTATGAGCTTCCCCAATGAGGGGGGCGGGGAAATCATCAGCCGATTCCCTGCATAAATAAAGCTGGCCAGTTTGGAACCTGCCTGCTAGAGGAGAATGAGCAGCAAAGGAGTTGCTGCTGTTGTGTATGTATGTTATTGTAAATAAATGTTACTTCTTTCTATCCTTCAACTCGTCCTGGATTCTTTGTGGCCCTCACAAAACTGGCGACGAGGGTTAAAGTGAATAGCTGTCTACGCTGCTGAAGCCACCTCCCTGGATTTTTGTTGGCTACAGGTTGGAAGCTGTTTTCTATTACACCATGCCTCTGTGTGGACGTTTGGATGTTTTTGATGCTGCGCTGGAAAGCTGGAACCAGTACGCACAACAGATGCGTTACTATTTCCGGGCAAACAACATCACCGAAAACGAGCGCCAGGTGGTCATATTGCTCACCGCCTGCGGCCCGCATACGCCTGGGGCGTTTAGGGGCCTTGCGTACCCAGCTGCGCCGGACACCAAAACATTTGATGAACTTAGTGGGGCAACATTTTAACCCAACTCCATCCACGATAGTCCAGCGTTACCGGTTTAATACCGCTGAGAGGACCGCAGGAGAATCCCTTGCCGAGTTTCTATCCAGGCTACGCAGGATTGCGGAGTACTGTGACTATGGTGAAACCTTGTCAGAAATGTTACGCGACCGTTTGGTTTGTGGTATTAACAATGCTGCCATCCAGAGAAAGTTGTTAGCTGAGCCAACATTGACTTTTCAACAGGCCATCCAAATGGTCAGAATGAGGAGTGCAGGAGCTACAGGGAATGGAGTAGCATGCCTTGGGAGCAACCCCTTCCGTCCGAAAGCGTCCACCCGCACCCCTGTGGTACCTTGGGCGAGGCGACGCCCGGATAGACGCCAGTGGCCGTCGGACATTCCTTTCCGAAGAGAGCCTTCTCCAGAACAATGGATGAGGAGCCATGTCCATGTCAGACTTGTGAGCGCCAACCCTGTCACGGACCCGGTCCTGGGGGCCGTTCCGACCGAAACTGGGGCCAGCCCGGGGGCCATACCTTCCATCTGGATGAACCTGCGGCGACTACTCCCGAGGACGTGGAGATGGAGGACAACTGCCTGCAGCTGCATTGTGTGGCAGCTCCCCATGTGGCACCCATTAAGATGACAGTACGGGTCAATGGTCACCGGCTTGAGGTGGAGTTGGACACTGGCGCAGCGGTCTCTGTGATTGCCCAGAAGACATTCGACCGCATCAAGCAGGGTATACAGACCCTTACATTAACCGACACACAGGCCAGGTTGGCCACCTACACGGGGGAACCATTGGACATTGCAGAAACTACAATGACCCCTGTTGTTTATGGACACCAGGAGGGGCGTTTCCCACTTATCGTGGTGCGCGGCCACGGGCCCAGCCTGTTGGGTCGGGACTGGTTGCGCCATTTGCGGCTGCCGTTGCAGCACATCCTCCAAACAGTTTCTGGAGGGTTGACTGAGGTGCTAGGACGGTACCCAGATGTATTCCAGCCCGGTTTGGGGAAAATAAAAGGGGCCGTAGCCAAGAATGGCAGGGACATGGTTTTTCTCGGCATCGGCTGATTCAGCAGTTTGCGCCCGGTGACCCAGTGTTCGTTCGGAATTTTGCTGGTGGTGCCCAGTGGGTCCCTGGCGTAGTCTTTCGCCAAACGGGCCCTATCTCTTGCCAGGTGCAAGCCCAGCGTCGTCTCCAGCGCAAGGATGTAGACCACGTTCGGTCCAGAAGACCATCCCTTCCAAAGATTCCCTGTCCCCGGAGCTCATTTCTACAGCCACAGAGACCAGACACTGTGGAAAGTATTGCTCACAATCTTCCTCTGGTGCCGCACTCAAAGCCTGCGCGGGTCGTTGCAGAACCGCGTGAAGATAGAGACGCCGGGATGACGGAGGCAGCGGACTCCGACTCCGAGATGGAGACGCAGGACGCCTCAGAAGGGGAATCCTCGGGCCCACGGGCTGTGGATGTACAATTGTTGCACCGTTCTCCATCTCGTTACACGCTGCCCAATCCAGTGCCTCGTACAAATGGTGTCCGGCCTGCGGCAAAACGAGTCTGATGCCCTCCTTCGCCAGGGTCTTCGGTGGATTCCTTGGACTTTGGGGGGGGGGGGGGAGAGGGATGTTATAACCTGCCTGCTTACCACTGGCTGGGGACTAATGGCAATCCGACAATCCTTTGGGAGTATGAGCTTCCCCAATGAGGGGGGCGGAGAAATCATTAGCAGATTCCCTGCAAAAATAAAGCTGGCCAATTTGGAACCAGCTAGAGGAGAGTGAGCATTTGTTTGTGTGTGTGTGTGTGTGTGTGTCAACTCGTGCTGGATTCTTCGTGGCCCTCACAAAAGTATTATTGTCTGAATTCTGTGCATTAGATGTCACAATTGAAAGCTTAATTATGGAAGATTAATGAAGACTTAATTACAAAAGGGTACTTTTATTTTTGAATAATGCATATTTAACTATCATTGCATATCTGTATCATTTATTCTGCCAATGAATTTTGGGTTTAGATTTCGATGGGCACATTGTCTCAATAGAATGATGCTTTTTTTTTTTACCTTTTGAATAGAATCTAGAAGCATGAAACTGAATAGAATCTAGAAGCATGAAAAGTATCCCGTGTCTGTAATGTTCAGTACTGCGATTTAGCTCGTTACAGTTCGACACTGACATTACAGCCTGTGTAAGAAAGCAGTTTTGGTTCATTGAAGACTCCAATGGAAACTGCCATTTTTCAAAGTGGGTCATCCAGGAATTTTAAATGAGTGGAAAAACCTACTGGCTTGTCCAAGGGGAACAGCTGCCTTCTATCCACCTTGTGCATGCCCCTCATAATCTTATGCGCCTCAATCAGGTCCCCTCTCGGCCTTCTCTGCTCCAAAGAAAACATCCGAGAAAACAAACCCGAGCTTATCCAGCTCACTTCATAGCTAACAAAGACAAAAGTTGGCTTTTCTGGTTTTATTGATGGATGCAAATTGCTGATGCATTTTCTTTGTGTTACTCCGATTCCAGTCTCCTGGCACGATGGTATGACAAATAGTCATCCACTTTGCGGGCCTGATAGTGGCTCCGCAACCGTAGACCAATGTAGCTCAGAAAAGCTTGGGGTGTGGCTTCATGCGCCTGTCATTTTCTGCACTATGGTTGGAGATGTCAGAGAGATAGTTACATCACCCAGGCAGCTTGTTGCAGAATCCAATAATTTAGCTTTGTATTGTTGCTAACTTTGCCTTAGTTCAATTGCTCTGTTTTATCACCTTTGCTCTTGAGTCGCCAGGTATCTTTATGATATCGCCACGTGGTTCAAGTCCGAGTAATGATCAATAATCCAATACACCGATCAGTAAGGTTTAAATTAAAGCACGTTTATTATACACAGTAATCGCTACTCATGCATAAATTCTACGACTAAGCTACTTCTACAACTAACAGGCCTATACTTAACTTGCACTGGCCCACCAGGTCAGGGAAACAAATGGGCTTTCTTTCGGGTTCTGAGCCTGCGGGATTCGAAGTTGGTACAGATTGGTAGCTAGGAGTGCCTATCTCTTAGCGTGCGTTAAATTAAACTTACGATTCGATCTTCACTGCACCGGTCACGGTCAATGTTGGTTCATTGTTGCTGGGTGACCCGGGCAGGACGAAGAGCTCGAAGAGGTGGAGAGGAAGAGACGAGAGCGATTTGAACTTGGGGCTCAATTCTTATAGTCCCCAGGGGCTTCCCGCCTTTCGGGACAGCCCCTGTACCTGGTGCCAAGTGGGTTCGATTTTCTCCAATGCTGGAGCGGTTCCCTGACCAATGGGCGGTCTTGAGGTGCTCGTTCACCTCCTTTTGTGTAGGCTCCTGCTGGCACCGAAGAGTCTGGTTTTGCTTTGTGTGTCTAAATGTTGCTTTTTGTTCCTGGGGATTGCTCATTAGTATGCAGATGGCTGGTGTTTTGTTATGCTGATGGTTGCTGGTATCGATCTTGTCTGGCCTTTCCAGAGGTAAATACACAGCCAACCTGCAGCTGCTCGTTTTTGTCTTGTTGGCTGACTTTCCCATCAGCCTTTGCTGTTCGCCATTTTTAATCGGGAGTTGGCCATTTTAAGTGGCTACAGTATTGTACTTGGGATCAGGACGTCTATCTGTTTTTGCTCCAGATTTGAATTCTGGCATGATTAAGGCCACCCAAATGGAAGCCCACAGTCTTGAATTCGAAACATTGCACTTAATTCCCAAAAGCCTTTTAAGTTCCATGCGCATTAGTTGCCACCGTAACTGGCCCATCAGTTCAAAGAAAATTATTAGAGTGCTGTAAAATCTTGCTGGAATTTAAAAAAAAACAGTTTTCAGTTACAACAGTTAATATTTCAGTTTGGTTGATCTTAACTAATTTTAACCTGGGTACGCTGATGTGGGGAAGTGCAGAGGCATGACAGAATTATTACATGCAATGCATGAGAAATCAGCAGATTATATGGCCATTAACTAAATGGCTTTGCAACCATATATTTGGTTTTCATATATTCCCATTTCTGAGTTCAGGAGCTCTGACTGCCCTCCCCCCCCCAAAATCAAGGAAGTTCTGAAATCTGGCATTGACTTGGTCCTGAGGTTGCTAGCTTTGAGACAGTTTCTTTCAAAAAAGAAAATCTACATCTGGATTTTTATTTGTTGCTGTAGAATCCCATTTTATTTTGCTGTCTGTATCTGATAATTACTGGACATGGGTGCATGATGACAATGGCCTCCGGTTTTAGATTCAAAATGGTACAAATAAAAATCAGTGTAGCACAATACATTAAGGATTTTTGTGTTCTGGAAGATGCATATTCAGGTAACTTAATTATTTCCGAATAAATTCTCTATTTATGTTTGTAGCTGTTGGACCATCTCGTACACAATTCTACTATCCACTAACTTTGATCTTGGGTAAACTTGGTCAGTTAATGAGTAACTAGTTTATTTAACTTCCTCTTTATTCAGCATACACAAGATCTTATTTCTTTTGAAAATATCCCAGTTATCACTAAACATAAGAACTCCCCAAATTATTTTTTTTGTATAGTAACAATTTGATTTATGTGATTATTTTGGGTATCATATTGTGTTTTTTTTCCTTTCATAAAAGTTGAACCAAGTGCAACACAAAGATGTTGGCCACAGATAAAGGGGTGGTGGAGGATTGGCTATCCGAATTTAAGGTACAGTTTTCACTACTTTAAACTACCTCTGTTCAAATTCAGCAGACAATTAGTCTAAGCCATTCATTGTAACATTGTTGTCATTTACTGAATTACCACTTAAAGCGTATAAGTAAACTGAGTCCAGTTCGATGGAGTGCTGCTTCTTGGGTGATTGGAAAGCAAAGAAAGGGGTGTTTTACTGGTATTTAAAGAAACGCGAAGCACTCCCAAGAGAATGAACGGAAGTCAGTGTTGCCTGAGAGCTATTTTTAACATGGAAGGATCAGGGAGGTTGAGAGTTTCTTGGATTGCGCATTCCAGGAGGTGACCACCACACGGGTAGAATGTGTTTAGGGTATTAGGCGGGTTGCCATTTGGAAGAGTAAGAAGTGGCAAGAATTGTAGGAGTATTTGGGATGTGTGCATTGGAGATTGTTGAAAGTGATGACACAGGAAAGGAGTGCAATCCAGACCATGATGCCATTTGATAAGTGACTGCACAGGAGGGAATCAATGTGCAGAAATGCAAATGTTGGTACAGGAGATTCATTGTTGGGGAAACAGATATATCTGTAACATGCATAGAAACCTAGATACAGAGAAGATAGGAGCAGGTGAAGGCCTTTTGGCCCTTCGAGCCTGCTCCTTCTTTTGATCATCGAACTCAATAGCCTAATCGTGCTTTCTCCCCATAGCCTTTGATCCTATTCTCCCCAAGTGCTATATCCAGCCACCTCTTGAATATATTCAATGTTTTAGCATCAACTACCTCCTGTGGTAATGAATTCCACAGGCTCACCATACTTTGGGTGAAGAAATGCTTCCTTGTCTCTGCCTGAAATGGTTTACCCTGAATCCTCAGACTGGTTCTGGACATACCCACCATTGGGAACATCTTCCCTGCATTTATCCTGTCTAGTCCTGTTAGAATTTTATAAGTCTCTGAGAACCCCCCCCCCTCATTCTTCTGAACTCCAGCGAGAACAATCCCAACCTAGTCAATCTCCTCGTATGACAGTCCCGCCATCCCTGGAATCAGTCTGGTAAACCTTCGCTGCACTGCCTCGAGAGCAAGAACATCCTTCCTCGGAAAAGGAGATCAGAATGGCACACAAATATTCTAGGTGTGGCCTCATCACACCCTGTATAATTGCAACAACACATCCCTCCTCCTGTACTTAACCTGTTGCAATGAAGGCCAACATACCATTAGACTTCTTGCATGCTTACCTCGAGCGACTGGTGCACAAGGACACCCAGGTCCCACTGCACACTCCCCTCTCCAATTTGCAACCGTTCAGGTAGTAACCTCACACTTATCCAAATTATACTGCATCTGCCATTGATTTGCCTACTCGCCCAACCTGTCCAGATCACGCTGTAGGATCTCTTCATCCTAATCACAATTCACCCTCCCACCCAATTTGGTGTCATCTGCAAACTTTGAGATGTTACATTTTGTTCCCTCATGCAAATCATTAACATATATTGTGAATAGCTGGGGTCCCAGCACCGATCCCTGTGGCACTGTAACTGTTAGTGAGTCTGAGTCGCACATGGTATGTTTCCTTCCTGATGCCAGATAAAGGACATTGGTGAGCAGATGCAGCATATTCTGCAAGAGAGGTGAGCAAGCCCGATGTTGTGATACGTTGGAACCAACGGAATAGACAGCGTAAGTACAGTGCTGAGGTTCTAAGAATAGACCTTGAGGGACTGGGTCGTGAATGTTTGGCGGGATGGGGGAAGGTGTGTGTGTTGCGTGCGCGTGTGCACTGGTACTTGGGATAGTACCGGGGCAGTGTGTGCGTATTCAACAGGGACATGTTGCACCTCAATAGTACATGCAGCTAAGGTGGTTGGGGAGACTTTTAACTAAGTTGACAGGGGTCAGGCAACAGCATATTGGAGTACAGAAGGGAAATAAGGTGTATAAAGATGTGTTAGATAGTACTAGAGAAGTAAGTGATAACATATCAAATAAGAGAAGACTAAGATGGACTACAAGAAATACACATATGGGTTTAGAATATGTTCGTTTAATTAGCAATATGTGCTGAATAATGCTGTTTACCTACAAGTGCAGAGAACCATGTGGGACTACGATATAGTGGCAATAATTATAACGAGCCTTCAAAATGGTGCGGCCTGCTCACTTAATATTCCGTGTTTAAAAACAGGGAAAGACAAAGTGGTGGGATGACAGGACTGATTTGGGGATGTTATTTTGGAGTCCTTCGGCAGAAAAAGGACAGAATCCCATTTGGTAAGAGTCGAGGCACAATGAGAGTATAATCCAGCTACTGGGGGGTATGCATTAGGCATATGGGGAAAGGAGAAGATCCATAAGGAAATCAGATGTGCAAGAACGTGAGTGGTGATATTGGGGGATATTGATTACCCTAATATCAATTGGGATAATGTTGAACTAAGTAAAAGGCAGAGAATATCTTTAATGTTTTCTGCAGAAATCTTGGTCCAACTAGGAGGCTGGTGCTAGGGAATGAGGTGGGTCGCTCGGATTAAGTGCCAATGGGAGAACACTTTGGGTAAATGATCATTGTGTCATAAGATTTAGATTAGAGCAAGGAACACTTTGGGTATATTATCATCCTATCACAAGTTATAGATAAGAGCAAGGATCAATTTAAAGTAGAGCTTCTAAATTGGAAGATTGACAGGATGAAATGTAAAAGAACAACAGGTGATCTTGAAGGAGATGTTTCCGGTACAGCTCGGGTACATTCCAACAAGAGTTAAGGGAAGGGGAACAAAAGTCTGAGCTCATTGGAAAACTTGGGATAGTAGACCATAAGACCAGAAGATATAGAAGCAGAATTAGGCCATTAGGCCCATCAAGTCTGCTCCGCCATTCAATCATGGCTGATATGTTTCTCATTCCCATTCTCCTGCCTTCTCGCCATAACCCGTGATACCCTTATTAATCAATCTATCTCTGTCTTAAAGATACTCAGCGACTTTGCCTCCACAGCCTTCTGCAGCAATGAGTTCCGCAGATTCACCACAATTTGGCTGAAGGAATTTCTCCTCATTTCAGTTTTACAGGATCGCCCCTTCAGTCTGAGGCTATGCCCTCAGGTTCTAGTTGCTCCTACAAGTGAAAACATCTCCACATCCGCTCATCTAGGCCTCTCCATATTCTGTGAGGTTCAATTCGATTCGCCTTCATTCTTCTATCAAGTACAGACCCAGAGTCCTCAACCGCTCCCCTTATGACAAACCCTTAATTCCCAGGATCATTCTTGTGAACCTTATCTGGACCCCCTCCAAGACCAGCATATCCTTCCTTCGATATGGGGCCCAAAGCTGCTCACTATATTCCAAATTGAGTTTGACCAGAGCCTGATACAGCCTCAGCAGTACATCCCTGCTCTTGTATTCTAGCCTTCTCAAAATGAATGCTAACATTGCATTTGCCTTCCTAATTGCCAACTGAACCTGTATGTTAACCGTAAGCCAGTGTTTTCAAACCTTTTTGCTCGGGACCCATTTTTACCAGCCAACCGACCTTCGCGACCCACGCTGCCCGACCTTTTGTGACCCATCTCTTACCTTTTAATGTGAGAGGTGAGCCTGGGCATATATTCTATAGTCTAGAGTAGGGAAGAATGAGAAATAATCTCTATGAAACAGGTATTATTCTCTCTGGACTCTACAGTGCAGATTCAGAATGTAAGTTTTCCTCAGACGGATAGTTTACAGCCTGGGGATATAGTCTGCAAGTTACAATGTGACAGTTTTAGACCTAGATGAGGAGGAATTACTTAACTCAAAAGTATTGTGAATCTTTTTAATCTCTAAAATTCACTATCAAAGAGAGTTCTGCAGGTCCAGCCATTGAGCATATTCGAGGCAGATGCAGGCAGACTGAATTGAATTTTAAAAAAAAATCTTCTCCTGGGTCAGCGCATTGACATCAGGAGGAGGTGGTGTTTCTCTCTGGGCTGCAGGCATGCGCACTGATGAGCAGGCACGCATGCGCAGCGCTCCCCCATTTTTAAAGCCGCTCGCAACCGATTTAATAAAAAATAAATTTAATTAAAAAAAAATTTTATTCTCCTTTTTCACATTTTCTCCCGCATTTACACCCATCAACAATCAGCAACAGATATCCCCATAACTGCAGCAACGCTCCCATCCTCCCACCAACCCCCATACATCAGCCCGCATGTTTACATAAACAAATGACAAAAAGGAATCGGGGATTACCCGTAGTCACCCCTAATATACACAGCCCCCCTTCTCCCACCCATTTCCCCCCGCCCCCCCAACTAATGTTCAATATTATCCACTTCTTGAAAGTGCATTATAAATAGTGCCCATGACTTGTAGAACCCCTCCAAGCTTCCCCTCAGTTCGAACTTAACCTTCTCAATGGTCAAGTATTCCAACAGGTCCCCCCGCCACGCCAGGGCACTGGGTGGCAAGGCTGCTCTCCATCCCAGCGGGATCCGCCTTTGGGCAATCAACGAGGCGAAGGCTATGATATCTGCCTCCGCCCCCGTTTCCAACCCTGGCTGGTCCGACACCCCGAATATGGCCTCCCGGAGACCCGGGTCCAGTTTCACACGAACCATCTTGGAAATGACCCTAAACACCTCCTTCCAGTAATCCTCTAGCTTTGGACAGGACCAAAACATATGAACGCGATTAGTGCCACCTTCAGCTGTATCAGCCCCAACCTCGCACATGAGGTGGAGGCATTTACTCTCCAGAGCACCTCACACCAGACCCCCTCCTCTATAACCTCTCCCAGCTCTTCCTCCCACTTTACTTTGATCACTTCCAGTGGTGCCTTGTTCTCTTCCAAAATAGCTCCATACACCGCTGACACTGCCCCCTTCTCCAGTCCCCTTGTCGTCAGCAGCACCTCCAGCAATGTGGAGGCCGGTTCCTCTGGGAAGCTCTGTTTCTCCTTCCTGGCAAAATCCCAAACCTGCATGTACCTAAACACTTCTCCCCGCTCCAGCCCATACTTCGCTTCCAGCTCTCTCAATCCTGCAAACCGACCCCGAAGAAACAAATCTTTTGGCGTCTTAATCCCCCTCTCTTCCCATTTCCGAAAACTTCCATCCCACCACCCTGGCTCAAATCTGTGGCTCCCCCGAATCGGCATTTCCCTTGACCCTGCCCCAACCCGAAGTGTTGGCGAAACTGCCTCCAGATTTTCAATGAAGCTATTATTACCGGACTCCCTGAGTATTTCCCCCGGAGCTATCTGGAGCGGCGCTGTTGCTAGTGCTTTCAGTTCCGACCTCCTGCACAAACTCTCCTCCATTCTGACCCACTGGGAATCAACCCCTCTGACCCAGCTCCGCACCTTCTCCACATTCGCCACCCAGTAGTAGTACAAGAGGTTCGGGAGACCCAAACCCCCTGCCTGCCTTCCCCTCTGTAGCAGCACCTTTTTCACTCTGGCCACCTTCCCTCCCCATATGACCGAGGTAATCCTTCCCTCAATCTCCCTGAAGAAAGACTTTGGCAGGAAAATCGGTAGGCATTGAAAAATAAACAGAAATCGCGGCAACACACTCATTTTAACCGCCTGTACCGACCCGCCAGTGACAGAGGAAGGCCATCCCACCTTGCCAGATCGGCTTTCACTCTCCCCACCAAACTAGTGATGTTGTACCTGCGAAGCCTCCCCCACTCCCGGGCAACCTGCACCCCCAGATACCAAAGTGAGTCCCTGCCCCCACCCCCGGCCAAGACACCACAAAATACTCACTCTTATCCGGGTTCAGCTTGTACCCCGAGAAAGACCCAAATACCCGCAGTAGCTACAAGATTCCTATCAACGCACTCCGTTCCGACACATACAGCAGCAAGTCGGCAGCGTATGAGGACACCCTATGCTCTATCTCTCCCCCCCCCCCCCCAGCACTATTCCTTTCCATGCTCCCGAACTTCTCAATGCGATGGCCAACGGCTCAATCGCAAGTGCAAATAGCAGGAGGGACATAGGACATCCCTGTCTCGTCCCAAGGTGGGGAGAAAAGTATCTCGAACTGACATTGTTTGTGCGGACACTCGCCTTCGGCTCCTTATATAATAGCTTTACCCAGTTCACAAATCTTGGTCCAATCCCAAACCGCTCCAGCACTGCCATCAGGTACCCCCATTCTACCCGATCAAACGCCTTCTCTGCGTCCAATGCCACAACCACCTCTGTTTCCTTCCCTTCCACCGGTGCCATAACAACGTTCAAAACCCTCCTAATGCTCGAAAACAGCTGCCTCCTTTTCACGAACCCCGTCTGATCCTCCCTATCACCTTCGGAAGGCACTCCTCCAGCCTACCCGGCAGTACCTTCACCAACACTTTTGCGTCCACATTCAGAAGGGATATGGGCCGATACGACCCACACTCCGTCGGGTCCTTATCTTTTTTTAGCAACAGTGAAATCGATGCCTGCCCCAAACAAATCTTTTAGCGTCTTAATCCCCCTCTCTTCCTATTTCCGAAAACTTCCATCACAACATCCCCTTCCCTATCGCATCTTCAAACATCCCCACCATCAGGGGTGCCAACCTATACCTAAATTTTTCATAATATTCCACCGGAAACCCATCTGGCAATGCCACCTTCCCTGACTGCATCCTCCCAATCGCATCCTTTATCTCCTGCTCCATTATCGCTCCTTCTAATGTAGCCCTGTCCCCCTCCCCTAACCTCGGGTACTCCAACCCATCTAGAAATTCCTCCATGCCACGGTCTCCCCCAGGTGGCTCTGACTTGTACAACCTCTCATAAAATTCCTCAAAAACTTTGTTCATCAGATCCGGAGACACCAACTTCCCTGCCCTATCCCTCACCTGAAGAATTTCCCTCGCCGCTGCCTCCCTCCGGAGCTGACCTGCTAGCATACCATGTTATCTCCATACTTATCTCCATGTTCATGAAGTGCACCCCTTGCTCGTCTCAGTTGGCACACCGCCTTCCTGGTGGACAGTCGGTCGAAGCTCGCCTGTAGTTCCTTCATCTTTTCCAGCTTCGCTGGGTCCCCATCTTCTGCATACCACCTATCTACCTCCAACATCTCATCTATTACCCTCTGCCGCTCCAACCTCTCCTCTTTGTCCACCCTGGCCTTAAACAAAATCACCTCACCCCTCACCACTGCCTTTAGAGCCTCCCAGATGACTGCCTTCGACACCTCACCCGTACAATTGAAACCTGCATATTCCTTAATTACCGTTTCAATTTTCTCACAGAACACTTGGTTCCCCAAAAGCCCCACATCCAGTTTCCACCCCGGTCTCTGCGCTACCTATTCTCCAGCACCACAGCCACCCAATGTGGAGCGTGATCTGACACTGCAATTGCAGAGTATTCTGACCCCTCGACTCCAGCCAGCAAAGCCTTTCCCACCACAAAAAAGTCAATCCGTGAGTATACCTTCTGGACCGCTGAGAAAAATGAGTACTCCCGTTCCCTTGGGTGCAGAAACCTCCAAGGGTCCACCCCTCCCATTTCCACCATTAGCCCAGCCAGCGCCTTCGCCCCCCCTGATGGGACCAGCAAGCGCGGCCGTGATCTGTCCAACCTTGGCTCCTGCATCAAGTTCCAGTCTAAACCCCCCCCCCCAATCAGCTCATGCGTGTCCAAGTCGGGAATGCCCCCAAACACCTTCCTCGCGAATCCCACATCGTCCCAATTGGGACCGTATACACTTAACAGCGCCACTAATCTCCCCTCCAGCGCCCCTGCCACAATCCCATATCTACCTCCTTATCTGCCACCACCTTCTCCATCTGGAAGCGTACCCTTTTGCTGACCAACACCGCTACCGTACCCCTCGAGCCCTTCCATCAAATCCGGAGTGAAACCCTTGGCTGACCCAGCCCTTTTTAATTCTCACCTGGTCCTTCACCTCAAGTGAGTCTCCTGCAGCATTGCTACATCGGCTTTCAAACTTTTAAGATGCGCAAGCACTCTTGACCTCTTGACTGGACCTCCTAGCCCTCTCACGTTCCACGTGACTATCCTTACTGGGGGTCTCTCACCCCCCCCCCCCCACCTTTGTTATCCACCATCACCATACCACCGGGCCCTGCCCCATAAGCCTGACCTGCCCTGTCCATTGTTCACATCAAACCCCCCCCCCCCCCCCCCCAAGAACTCCCCCCTACAAAAACGTTCCCCAACATCCATCCCCCCCCCCCCCTCCCTCCCTCTCGATCGCCTCGTAGGCCCATTGAAGCCTGCTATCCAGGCTCCAACGTCCACAGCCCTCTCACCTCGCCTCCGTTCACTAGCTGACTTTAGTTAGCTAGCGCGGATGGCTCCCCCGCCAAGACATCTCGCCCCCTTCCACCCAGTCCCAGAGAAAGAAACACCAAAACAAACCCAACAATCCAACCCCGACAATTCACTAACATAACATGTAACCGGCGCAACACAGAACGCCAATCGACCCACCATTAACTTGAACTCTGTAACAATGCAAAGAGAAGTAAATTGCAATACAAATCAGTAAAAAGAAAGTTGTAATATTTATACATTTTCCAGCTGCTCAAACACAGTCCACAGTCTCTCTTCCAGTTCCGCTCTTCACGTCTGTCCCAAGCCTTCTGCCCTCACAAACACCTCAGCCGCCTCCGCTGTCTCAAAATAAAAGTCTTTGGCGTTATATGTTACTCTCAGCTTCGCTGGGTATACCATACCAAATCGCACCCACTTCTTGTACAAAGCCGCCTTCACTCGCCCAAACGCCGCTCGTCTTTTGCCAACTCCACCGTCAAGTCCTGGTAGATCCGAACCGCAGGACCGTCCCACAGCACCTCTCGCTTCTGCTTTGCCCAGCTTAATACCTTCTCCTTCAGGCAAAACTTATGGAAGCAGATAATTACTGCCCTTGCGGCTTGTTCACTTTGGGCTTCGGCCTTAATGACCGATGAGCTCGGTCTAGCTTGTACAGGATGGGGCTCTCACCCTCCCCCATCAGCTCCGCCAACTTCTTAGCAAAGTAGTGCGTTGGCCTTGGGCTCTCCATCCCTTCAGGCAAGCCCACAATTCTCAAATTGTGCCGCCTTGAGCGGTTTTCCAAGTCTTCCAGCTTTGCTCGGAGTCCTCTGTTAACCTCCACCACGCTCCGCAGCTCGTTCCCCATCGAGGTGACCTGGTCGCTGTGTCGTGACACGGCCTCCTCCACTTCCTTCATCTTCTCGCCCTGCTCTCTCACCTCGGCCGATGCCTTTGTCACCGCCACCCTCACCTGGCCGATTGCCTCCTCCACCAATGACTTCATCGTGACCGCCGTCTCCTTCCTCAAAGCCTCCATGTGCCTTGCAAACTGTTTTTCCAGCTCCACCGCCATCACCTCGGTCATCTTTTCCACCGTAAGTAGTGCGGCCCCGCCATCCTGTCAATGCTTTTGCTCGTCTTCTCCTTCAGCGGCGAACCCGCGTTTCCTCCTTTCTTCGACGCTGCTCTTCGCATCCTTTAGCGGCTTATTGTTTTTTATCTTCTTTCTTTTGTCCTCTCTCCCCTTCACCCTCCTGTCCTTCATCAATCTGACTTATTCTTTTTTTGAAAAAAAAGGGCAGAGAAAAAAAAACTTTTACCAAACTTCCTTAAACCTTCTTTCTTTCTCCTCTGCATTCACAAAGAGCTCCCTTGGGACCAGGCTTCAGCCTTCTTCCTCCTAGGTGGGAGCCATCCGATGTGGAGCACCCTCCCTACATAGTGCCCTGGCCTCAGGCCTGCCGCCTTGGCCTCCTCGTAGCTCCACCCCCCCGCTGCTCTGACCTCGATGCTGCGCTGGGCCCAGCGCCTCAGCCCCCGCTGCCCGACACCTGTGCGGGGTTCTTCGCCGGTTTTTAAACCGGCTCCGCTGGCTGCTCGTGACGGCCCCACAGGCCGACTATAGTCGGGGGGTGCGTGAAGACTTGGGGCTGTCCCTGAAATCACTGCGAATCGCGGCCACTGGCGGGAGCTCTTGTTGCTGCGGCCGCCCTGCTCGCCCACGCCACCAGAAGTCATAACCGACATTTTTAAAAGCTGTTGCGCCTGAATTCCCGCGATGGATGGCTCCGCAACCCTCGCGACACCCGGTCGCGACCCCCCACTTTGAAAATGCCTGCCGTAAGCGAATCCTGAATTAGGACTCCTGAACTAGGAACCCTACGTTCCTTTTGTGCTTCAGGTTTCCAAAACCTTTCCCCATTTAGAAAATAGTCCATTCCCCTCTACTTCCTACCAAAGTGCGTAACCTCACACTTTGCCACATAGAGTCTGCCACTTTTTTGCCCACTCTCCTAGCCTGTCCAGACCCTCCTACGGCTTCTCTGCTTCCTCAACACTACCTGTCTCTCCAAATATCTTTGTATCAGCCAGGTATGGCAACTGCTCGCCCAAGACCGCAAGAAACCTCAGAGTCGTGAACACCGTCCAGTCCATCACACAAACCTGCCTCCCATCCATTGACTCCATCTACACCTCCCGCTGCCTGGGGAAAGCGGGCAGCATAATCAAAGACCCCTCCCACCCGGCTTACTCACTCTTCCAACTTCTTCCATCGGGCAGGAGATACAGAAGTCTGAGAACACGCACAAACAGACTCAAGAGCAGCTTCTCCCTCGCTGTTACCAGACTCCTAAACCACCCTCTTATGGACTGACCTCATTAACGCTACACCCCCGATGCCACTGTTTATGTCGTTACATTGTGTCCCTTGTGTTGCCCTATTATGTATTTTCTTCTTTTTTTTTTCTTTTCTTTTCATGTACTTAATGATCTGTTGAGCTGCTGGCAGAAAAATACTTTTCACAGTACCTCGGTACATGTCACAATAAACAAAATCCAATTTTTTTTTATAATAAACATTTTATTGAGGTATTTTTGGTATTATAACAAAATAAACATTGTACATGAAACTATAAACATAGTGCAAAAGCCATCTCCCTCCCTTACAGCTCCCACCTTCATTAACCCCCTACTCTAAGCTAAACTAACCCCCCCCCTTCTGCTGACGATTAATTTTCCGCGAAGAAGTCGACGAACGGTTGCCGCCTCCGGGCAAACCCTAACAGTGACCCTCTCAAAGCGAACTTGATTTTCTCCAAACAGAGAAAGCGAGCCATGTCCGATAGCCAGGTCTCCGACTTCGGGGGCTTTGAGTCCCTCCAAGCTAATAGTATCCGTCTTCGGGCTACCAGGGCAGCAAAGGCCAGAACGTCTGCTTCTTTCTCCTCCTGGATTCCCGGGTCTTCCGACACCCCGAAAATCGGCACAACTGGACTCAGTGCCACCCTTGTTTTAACACTGTGGACATGGCATCCTGCAAACCCCTGCCAAAATCCCCTAAGCTTTGGACATGCCCAGAACATGTTGACATGGCTCGCTGGTCCTCCCGCACATTTTGCACACCTGTCCTCAACTCCAAAGAATCTGGTCATCCGGGCCACTGTCATATGAGCCCAGTGAACGACCTTGAATTCTACCAGGCTGAGCCTGGCGCATGTTGCGGACGCGTTGACTCTACTCAGTGCGTCCGCCCATAGACCATCCTCTATCGCTTCTCCTCCCACTTGCGCTTCAGCTCCTCGGTCTGCGTCTCCTCTGACCCCATAAGTTCCTTGTAAATGTCAGAGACGCTCCCTTCTCTTACCCACCCTCCGGAAACTACCCTGACTCCCCCTTAGCGGTAGGAGCGGGAAGGTTGACACCTGTTTACGTAGGAAGTCCCGCACCTGCAGATACTTGAATTTGTTTCCCCTCGCCAACCCAAACTTCTCCTCCAGCGCCCTCATACTTGGAAAGCTCCCCTCTATAAACATATCCCCCATCCTCTCAATCCCTGCTCTCTGCCATATCTGGAAACCCCCATCCATACTTCCTGGGCCAAACTGGTTGATTAGTACAGATTGGGGACCAGACCGATGCTCCCACATGTCTCCTCCATTGCCCCCAGACTCTCAGGGCCGCCACCACCACGGGGCTGGTGGAGTACCGTGCCAGTGGGAACGTTAGAGGTGCAGTTACCAATGCCCCCAGACTGGTACCTTTGAGTGAAGCCTCCTCCATATGTTCCCATGGCGACCCCTCCCACTTCCTGATCATGGCTATATTTGCTGCCCAGTAATAGTTACAAAAATTTGGCAGCGCCAGCCCGCCCTCTGCATGACTCCGCTCAAGCATTACCTTCCTTACCCGCGGGGTCTTGCCCGCCCAAACAAAGCCAGAGATCACTTTGTTGACCCGTTTAAAAAGGGACCGCGGAATAAAGATGGTGGAGACATTGAAACAGGAACAGGAACCTCGGGAGGACCGTCATCTTCACCGTCTGCACCCTCCCAGCTAATGACAATGGAGCACGTCCCATCTCCGAAAATCGTCCTTCATTTGGTCTACTAGTCGGGCCAGATTAAATTTATGCAGCTGGTCCCATTCCCGCGCCATTTGAATGCCTAGGTAACTAAAGCTTCCCCCGACTAATCAAAACAGCAGCTCCCCCAATCGCAAACATCTCACTTTTCCCCATATTTAGCTTATACCCTGAAAACCGGCCAAATTCGCCTGGAATCCTCATGATTTCTTTCATCCCCTCTATTGGGTCCGATACATACAGAAGCAGGTCGTCTGCATAGAGCGAGACTCTGTGCTCCCCCCGCCCCCCGGACCAGCCCCTTCCAGCCCCTTGAGGCTCTCGGAGCAATTGCCAACGGCTCTATAGCTAGCACGAACAACAGTGGGGAGAGGCGGCATCTCTCTCTCGTACCCCGGTGCAGTCTAATATAGTCCAACGTTGTCCTATTCGTCCGTACGCTTGCCATTGGAGCCTGTGCAGCAATCTGACCCAGTCAATAAAGCCCCGCCCAAACCTGAACCGTCCCAGAACCTCCCCGATCAAAAGCCTTTTCTGCATCCATTGTGATCACTACTTACACCTCCCTACCTTCCGGGGGCATCATGATCACGTTTAGCAACCTTCTTACATTGGCCACCAACTGCCTACCCTTAACAAACCCAGTCTGGTCCTCCCCAATAACGTCTGGAACACAATCCTCAATCCTGGAGGACAAAATTTTGGCCAGCAGTTTTGCATCCACATTCAACAGTGATATCGGCCTGTAGGACCCACACAGCTCCGGGTTCTTGGCCCGCTTCAGAATCAGCAAAATCGTGGCCTGTGACATCATCGGGGGCAGCACCCCTCTTTCCCTTGCCTCATTGAACATCCACATCAACACCGGCCCCAATATCCCAGAGAACATTTTATAAAACTCCACTGGGTACCTGCCAAGCCCCGGGGCTTTACCCGACTGAATGGCCTTCAGACCCTCCACTATCTCTTCCAACCCGATCGGGGCCCCCAGCCCTTCTACCAGCTCCCCATCCACCTTTGGGAAATTCAGCCCCCCCCAAGAAGTGCCTCATCCCCTCCAGCCCCATAGGGGGTTCCGACATATATAGCCTACTGTAGAAATCCCTAAACGCCTTATTCACCCCTGCTGAATCTCCAACCAGGTTCCCATCTCCGTCATTTACTTTCCCTATCTCCCTGGCTGCCTCCTCTTTCTAAGCTGCTGTGCAAGCATTCTGCTGGCCTTCTCTCCATACACATAGATCGCCCCCCCTCGCCTTTCTCAGCTGCTCCACCGCCCTCCCTGTGGCTAACAAGCCGAACTCCGCCTGCAGCCTCCGCCGTTCCCTTAAAAGCCCTGCCTCGGGGGTCTCTGCATACCTCCTATCGATCTGTAGTATCTCCTTTACCAGTCGGTCCGTCTCTGCCCTGTCCACCCTCTCCCTATGGGCTCGTATTGAGATCAGCTCCTCTCTGACCACTGCCTTCAGTGCTGCCCAGACCACCGCAGCTGAAATTTCCACCGTGTCGTTGACCTGCAGGTATCTCTGAATACATTTCCTCAGCCGCTCGCACACCCCTTCGTCAGCCAAAAGTCCCACATCTAACCTCCAGTGCGGGCGCTGGTTCCTGTCTTTACTAACCTGCAGGTCAACTCAATGCAGAGCATGGTCTGAGATTGTGATCGCCGAGTACCCGTGTCCACCACCCCTGCCAGTAAGGCCCTGCTCAATATAACAAAATCAATCCGGGAGTACACTTTATGCATGTGTGAGCAGAAGGAGAACTCCTTCACCCTCGGCTGCCCAAATCTCCATGGATCCACCCCCCCCCCCCCCCCCCCCCCCCCCCACCCCCCGCACCCCCCATCTGCTCCATGAACCCTTTTAGTTCCTTTGCCATTGCTGGCACCCTGTCCGTTTTCGAGCTTGACCGGCCCAAGCCAGGGTCAATAACTCCCATGACCAACTGACCAACCTGTACGAGTCCAGGTCCCGTATCTTCCCCAGCATCCTCCTTTATAAACTCCACATCATCCCAATTTGGCGCATACACATTTACTAATATCACTTGCACCCCTCCAGTTTCCCACTGACCATAATGTACTGACCATAATGTACCGACCTCCCACATCCGATACTATTCTACCCGCCTCAAACACCACCCGCTTATTGATCAGGATCGCGACCCCTCTCGTCTTTGAATCTAGTCCTGAGTGAAAGACCTAACTGACCCAGCCTTTCCTGAATCTAATCTGGTCAGTTAATCTAAGGTGCGTCTCCTGCAACATTACCACGTCCACCTTCAGTCCCCTAAGATGCGCGAAACACACGTGCCCTCTTGAACCGGCCCATTTAACTCGCGAACATTCCAGGTGATCAGCTTCATTGGGGGGCTCATTTGCTCCCCCCCCCCCCCTTCGCTGATCAACCATCCCCTTTTTTGGGCCCGCCTCCAGCCCATGCTCCGTGCCTCCACTGGCCCGCCCCCAGGCATTCTCCGCCCCCAACCTCCTCTTTGTCCCTTAGCCCAAGTCCCTCCCTCGTCAGCAAAACATTTTCTCCCCCCCCCCCTCCCCCAGTAACAACATTCTGTAACCCAACCCCTTTAATAAACTGAACATATGCACACCCCCACTACGCTCAAAATCCAAATCTTAACAATGCCCTCAGCTCCTTCTTCCAGATCGTTAATGGATATTGTGAATAGTTTGGTCCCAACACTGAACCCTGCAGAACACCATTTGTCATAGGCTGCCATCATGAAAAAGACCCCTTTATCCCCACTCTCTGCCGTTTGCCAGTCAGCCAGTCATCTATCCATGTCAGTACCTTGTCACTAACACCATGGGTTCTTATCTTATTTATCAGCCTTTTGTATAGCACATTGTCAAAGGCCTTCTGGAAATCCAAATAGATCACATCCACTGACTCGCCTTTGTCTATCTTCCTCATTACCTCCTCAAAGAATATGATGCAACAAAAAAATCATGCATGTCAAATTAATTCTTCAAACAATAGGAGGAGGAGAGAGATCATGGTGCCCCAATCTCTTCCTGCACCGACAAACAGAAGCTTGAAGAAAACAAAAAACAAGTGCCGGGAGCGAGCCCGCTAATTCTGCCCAGAATTAGATAGTGCCCTAGTAAAGGGACCTGCGGTGTTCATGTGCATTGATCATTTGAAGGTGGAAAGATATATTGATTAGCAAAACTTATGGAAGTTTGGACTTCATAAGTGGAAGTTGTTATGGGCCAGGGTTTAGAGAACACCAAAGTATATCATGGAGTTCACCTGACCTGCAACTTTTCATAGATTTTGGTTATGGGGCGCACAAGGGCCCACTTTACAGGTGTGATGCAGCAGAGATCTAAAGTATTTTAAAAACAAAACAATGTTTATTCTATGAATCCAGTTAATATTTTATAAACACACAGTAAACATGTTACCAACTACCAACACTGATAACCACCCAATAAGATACAGTGCTCCATAGGTAACCCTTAGTAACTTTCCTAACAACATCCATAAGACAAAACACTTTTTAACAAAGACAGTAGGTTTGCATTCTCTACAGAGAACAGTTATCACTTTTAAATTATCAAGTGATCTAAACACCTTGTTTAACATAGAGACAGACCAGTATACATCTGCTTGGTTTGAATGCAGCTCTCCAACTGAAAGCAAAACTAAAACACAGAGACAAAAATAACTTCCAGCTCAAAACGAAAATACATAGCAGACTTACATTCCAGCTCCACCCCCACAATGACATCACTGCAGCCTTTTGATAAAACACACTTTTCTTAAAGGTACTCTCGCATGACAAAGTAATGAATGCAAAGGGCTGGAAATCATGCTTAACATTTTTTTTGTATAGCTCCGGTGGGGCCACAACCTGAGTATTGCATCCGCTTATGATTGCCACACTTGAGGAAGGATGTTTGGGCACTTGAAAGGCAACAGGGGAGATTTACCAAATGGTTCCAGAGGAGGGAAATTAGTTACAAGATAGGGTTAGCAAAGCTGCAGTCGTTCTCCTTTGAACAAAGGAGACGGAGTGGAAATATGATAGAGGTGTGTACGATTGATAGGTTCAGATAGAGTAGGTTGTGAGACCTGTTCCTTTTAGCTGATGGTGCAAGGGCTGTTGGATGCATTTCAGATTTTGGGCAAGAGGTACACCAAAATTGGATGGTGGCGGAAGTGTGGGGAGATGGTGTGAGGAAGGGCTTTTTTTATGTAGTGAGTGATGCATGAGGAGATTGACCCTGATGACTTGCACAGGCTTTTGAAGGACAGGGGAAAGGAGCCCGGGGTTGGGGGGGGGGGGGGGGGCGGCGGGGGGGGGGGCGGCGGGGGGGGGGGGGGGGGGGGGGGGGGTTTGAAGTGCATGCTGGCCGCTTCCATGTTTTTTTTACAGTAAGAAGTCTTACAACACCAGGTTTGGAGAAGGCGGCCTTCAGGATGCGCGACAACGCAGAATCACCGAGCAGAAACTTATAGCCAAGTTCCGCACACATGAGTGCGGCCTCAACCGGGACCTGGGATTCATGTCGTATTACATTCATCCCCCACCATCTGGCCTGCGAAATCCTACCAACTGTCCTGGCTTGACACAATTCACACCTCTTTAACCTGGGGTTACCCCATCTCTGGATCTGTAAAGATTTAATCACCTGCTAATGCTTGCATTCCAAGCATTGTCTGCCATCTTTGAATTTGTCTATATATATATATATATATGTTTCTGGAACATACCTCTTCATTCACCTAAGGAAGGAGCAGCGCTCCGAAAGCTAGAGATTCGAAACAAACCTGTTGGACTTTAACCTGGTGTTGTAAGACTTCTTACTGTGCTCACCCCAGTCCAATGCCGGCATCTCCACATCATATTTTTTTTAAGTGACGGATGAGCAGTGTGAGGAGGAGATGGAAAATTTTGCTGCCATTATTCACCTAGTTGCAGATTCTTGGGCTTTCAGACTGAGTCTCTGAAAGACATTGTGTGGTGTAGTTAAAGGAAAGGAGTTTAATAAAGTTGCAGAATGGGTGTATCAGTTTCAATGTAGGTGAATGAGAGGGTCTGGTAGGAATAAGGAAGCCACTTATCTCTTGGATTTAAGAGGTGGAGGAGCAAAGGGATCTAGGTGCCAAATACACCAAACATGAGTAGCGTTGCAGCTGGAATAACAATTATTGAAGCAGCAACGAGGACACTGATTTGATGGAAAGTCCTCAAATTAGTCCTTGCACATTAGATTTGATGACATAACCCACAGAATTGTGATTACAGTGCAGAATTGCTGCAATGTTGATGAAACTCTTCACATATACACAATTCCAGTGAAATTGGTGATGAGTCATTCTTTTCTTAGAAATAAAGAAAGTTGCTAATAGAGTTGGCGAGAGTGCGGGTGGGGGAGATAAATGCAGCTCTTTTATATGATATTGAGCAATTCAGCTTTGCTTCCATATCCAGAGCCCCATGACATTGGCATGATAAAGAAAATATGCTCACTACTATCCTATCGGAGTGAAAAAGCACTCTCCGTGCTCAGTGAAATTGCAGCAGTTTTATTTAACTGCTGATTGTCGCTCTACTATATTGAAGCTTGTCAGACTTCTTCCATTTAAGAAATCCCTTTTATGCATAGTTTTGTTTTGTGAAACTATTAACAACTAGGTTTTCTTTTTCCATTAATTTACTGAAAATGGATTCTTCTGCTGTGGTGAGCCTTTTGTCCTTTTTTTCATAATGAAGTTTTTTGAATAATTAACAGATTAGCAAGAATTGGGATTCACAACAAAGGCACACACCAGCCCAAGAGAGATGTGACCTCTGACAAATAGCTTTAATAGTTATCAATACTGAATAAGCACAATAAATAGTACAACAATAGTCCAGTATTCAAACTGTAGGAAGTACTGACATATTTTGCATGCAACCACAGCACAAACAAAAGTGGAATAAATTCACATGTAGTAATGCAAAGACTTATAAACAAACAACATAGATTCATATAAACTGTCCAGTGTGTATAGGGGGAAAGTCATGTTGGGCCATAAGATATAGGAGCAGAATTAGGCCATTTGGCCCATTGAGTGCTCCGTCCATTTGATCATGGGTGATATGTTCCTCATCCCCATTCTTCTGCCGTCTCCCCATAACCCCTGATCCTCATATTAATCAAGAACGCCAGATATGTAAGGCCTTTGATTGGGTGGAGTGGGTATATTTGTTGGATCGGTTCGGGTTTGGCCAGAGGTTCATAGACTGGGTTTGGCTATTGTGTAGGGCGCCGTTGGCAAGTGTTGGGACAAAGAGGACGAAGTCTGGGTACTTCGGGTTGCATCGGGGGATGAGGCAGGGGTGCTTGTTCCCCCCCCCCGTTGCTTTACACCTTGGTGATGGAGCCGTTTGCAATGGCGCTTAGGGCATCGAGGGATTGAGTGAAGTGGGGGCGGCTGAGTTTTGCTATATGCGAACGATCTGTTGCTATACATCTCGGACCTGGTGGGCAGCATGAAGAGGATTATGGAGATTTAGAGGGAATTTAGCCAGTTCTCTGGGTACAAATAGAACATTGGGAGGAGTGGTGTTCCTGATCAATGTTAGAGTGTAAGAGAGAAGGTTAGGGGACCTGCTGTTCCAGATGGTATCTGGGAACCCACGTAGCACCGAATTGGGCCCAGCCACGCAAATTGAACCTGGCACAACTGGTGGAGGGTATGAAGCGGGATTTCAAGAGGTGGGATGTGTTTCCGCTGTCACTGGCTGGGTGTGTGCAGAAGGTTAAAATAACGGTGCTGCCCAGGTTGTTGTTAGTGTTCCAGAACTTCCCCACCTTTGTTGCCAAGTCCTTTTTCTGGAAGGTGAATGGAATAATTTCAGGGTTTGTGCGGACGGGAAGACCCCGCGGGTAAGAAGAGTACTCCTGGAGAGGGGGCGGGGGTGCAGGTGTTGCTAAGTTCGCTGAATTATTATTGGGTGGCGAACGTCAGAATGGTGAGAAAATGCGCAGTGGAAGAGGGGTTTATGTGGTGACAGATGGAGGCATCGCCGTGTTGGGGGACAAGTTTGAGGGCACTGTTGGCACCCCTTCAATCCTCGCCTGTGGTTTGGGTAGCATTGTGGATAGCACAATTGCTTCACAGCTCCAGGGTCCCAGGTTCGATTCCGGCTTGGGTCACTGTCTGTGCGGAGTCTGCACATCCTCCCCGTGTGTGCGTGGGTTTCCTCCGGGTGCTCCGGTTTCCTCCCACAGTCCAAAGATGTGCAGGTTAGGTGGATTGGCCATGATAAATTGCCCTTAATGTCCAAAATTGCCCTTAGTGTTGGGTGGGGTTACTGGGTTATGGGGATAGGGTGGAGGTGTTGACCTTGGGTAGGGTGCTCTTTCCAAGAGCCGGTGCAGACTCGATGGGCCAAATGGCCTCCTTCTGCACAGTAAATTCTCTGTTGAAATTCTATGTTATGGATGTGGAGCCAGTGTGGGCAGCATTTTGGCTTGGAGGGCATGTTGTTGTGGGCGTTGATATGTGACAACCATAGATTTGTGCCAGCAGGGCTGGTTCCGGAGGTGTCAGCAGGTGGGACTAGAGTACTTTCAGGACTTGTTCATTGTATGAGTTGCAAAAAGGGATTGGTTTTAGGTATCTGCAGGAGAGATATTTCATCCTTCCCAGGGCTGCCGCCTCAAGTGTTGCAGGACAAATGGTTGCCAGAGGATGATATAGGGAGGGTGTTGGATATCTATAGTGAGTTGATGGCGAGGTAGGGCGAGAGAGAGAGAGGTGTTCTCCGATGTTATGTCCAAGACGGTGGGGGTGGTCCTCAGTCCGGAGGTGGCGGTATTCAGGATTGCGAACCCCCCCCCCCCCCCCCCCCAAAACCCGGAGTCGGAGATGGATTCTGTTGTGTTGGCGGGACACAGAGCTGCTGAAGGTAGGGGTATGGGTGAGTGACCTGGTTGAATTCCTACGGTTGGAGAAGGTCAAGTTCACTTTGTGGGGTCAGAGGAGGAGTTCACCCGATGGTGGAAACCGTGCATTGATTTCTTCCAGGTGAATTGAGGGGTCAGCAGGGGCGGGATCATGTCTGCAGTATAATGTTTCTAAATATTTCTGTGTGCCCCACTGGACCACCTTTCGGAAATGTCTATATTTAGTCTCAATTTAGCGGCTTTGTTACTTGGGAGGAAAGTAAAATGATCCAGATCTTCAGAAACATTTACTGCTACTGAGGGCTGCATTGGATGTTCGAGGGAGCTGATTTAAAAAAAACATTTGAATGCTGGAACCAAGAACTTCGATACTTTAGCAGTGCCATTGTGACAATTTATCGACTCCTCGCTTCTTTGGGTGAAGTTGGAAGGTGGGCATTCTCCGATGAGGAGGATTAGCAGTACTGGTGGTGCGAGAGGTGGGCAATGTTGAGGCTGCAGGGGTGGGTGCAGGTGATGAACAATGTTGGGCAGGGATGAGCAGTGTTGGGAGGAGGGATGTGGGGAGGGGGCGAGTAGCATTGGGGACACCAGAGAGGAAGATGAGCATTGGCGAGCAGAGTCGGGGTGCAGAGGGAGGTGGTGAGCATTAGCGAGCAGTGTCGGGATCGATGGCAGGAACCAAATAAAGACTCTGTCAGACCTCAAGGAGTCTCTCGTCCGTTCATGATGTAAAAGGGTGGTTGGCTTCATTGGAATAGCGTTTCGCCATGAGTCCTCCCCATTTGTTCATTCTTGAACCCAAGCTGGACAAGAAGGTCGAAAGGCTCCAGCATAAAGTTAAGGAGCAGTTCCCCAGTTTAAGATGTATCTTTTAAGCACGTTGATTTCCCAATACATTATGCTGAATAATGGAGTAAAAAGATGTGAAACCGCTGCTTATTAATGAAGTTGTTTTTTCAGACTATGAGCACATTTGGTTTGTATCCTATACTGATCAGTCAAAATGCACGTAATTATTTACCCACAAGGTGTGCAATTTTTTCCTTTTGCAACGATTCTAAAACACTGCAGTATTTGTAGATTAGCTGAAATCCCGGGTTGCTGTAGATTATCCAAAATCTCGGGTTCGTACTTATAACCATCTCTGCAATGGCTGATGGGCCATTCGGAAGAATATGCCGTGGTGTTGCCACATTCTCTGATGTGAGGACCGTGGCAGAATGTTGCCATTACAGGAATGGTTCAGAATTTGCTCTGGTCATGGTTGAAGCTCCACTCGGTTCTTTTGTTTATTTTATTTCATTTAAATCAGAGAATAATTGAACCGCAATCCATAGTGCATGAGATGAGCAATTCCTAGTCAGTTTTGTTGTTTTGAAAAATGTTGCTCAGGACGTCGGCATGGGATTTTAATGTCCCATTAGAAAAGGCTGATGTAACCTCTGTTTAGATTCTAAAAGAAAATACCTTTTGACAGTGCCACACATCTTAAGTACTGTATTGGATTGGCAGCTTAAATGAGCTGCTCCAGACTATCGTGACCCTCTATCTACCAATGAACTAACTGACACCTGAAGGTTGCATATTAAATTATTCATATTCAAGATTTAAAAATATATCTAAGTTGCAGGCCAATTTTAGATGTATTTGACAGCTGGGTTCTTTTGTGGAATGCCTCCTTTTCCATGAATGCATTCAAATGGTTTTTGATTGTATGCTAATTTTTATCTGTATAAAGCAATGTATACGATGACTTGCATCTCGATGGTGGGGGAAAAAATAGATTTGCAACTAAAGTTTCCTGGTAGCAAACGAGCAGGTTACTGATGGTCTGTTTTGAGCAGAATTGCGATGAAACCTGAACTGTATTAGATGCTCCACAACAGGATGTAATAATAATCATCTTTATTAGTGTCACTAGTAGGCTTACATTAACACTGCAATGAAATTATTGTGACAAGCCCCTGCTCGTCACATTCCGGCACCTGTTCGGGTACACAGAGGGAGAATTCAGAATGTCCAATTCACCGAACAGCATGTCTTTCAGGACTTGTGGGAGGAAACCGGAGCACCCGGAGGAAACCCACGCAGACACAGGGAGAACATGCAGACACCGCACCGACAGTGACCCAAGTGGGAATTGAACCTGGGACCCTGCTGCTGGGAAGCAACAGTGCTAACCACTGTTACCGTGCCGCCCTGTGACTGTATATATGGAGCATAAATGACAATCCAAGGCCCTTCTGTGTCAAAAGCTCTCCCGTTGATAGTCTTTTCATTTTTGGTAAATGAAATGGACATTAATTTTATATTGTAGTTTTAACTTGCTTTTTACTTTGAATTCAGACATTGCCTGAGACTTCTATATCCAGCTATGCTTCAAGTTTAAAAGGCAAGAAATCCTTGGTTTCGGAATTATACACAGTCATCTGTGAGCCACATAGTGAGGTAAGAATAAAAACAAGTCAAAAGTGGCTCAATTTTGTATCAAAAGTCTGCTTAATTCTTCAAATACCTAGAATAATCTTTATTAGTGTCACAAGTAGGCTTACATTAACACTGCAATGAAGTTACTGTAAAAATCCCCTCGTCGTCACACTCCGGCGCCTGTTCAGGTACACTGAGGGAGAATTCAGTCATATCTGTGTACCAGGTTTCCTGCCATATACTGTCCCTTTTAGGATCTTCCTTGAAATCCACATTGTGCGCTGTCACAGTGGTTAGCACTGCTGCCTCACGGTGCCAGGGACCTGGGTTCAATTCCAGCCTTGGTTGACTGCTTGTGCAGAGTTTGCGTGTTCTCTCCGTGTCTGCGTGGGTTTCCTCCTGGTGCTCCGGTTTCCCCCCCCCACAGTCCAAAGATGTGCAGATTAGGTGGATTGGCCATGTTAAAATTGCCCTTCGTGTCCAAAGGTGTGTAGGTTATGGGATTGGGCGACGGCCTAGGTAGGGTGCTCTTTCAGAGCGTTGGTGCAGACTCGATGGGCCAAATGGCCTCTTTTAGGAATTCTATGTTTCCATCTTTGATCAAGCTTCTTGTCACCGTTATTACTCTTTGCTCTTTTGGATTGACATTTATTATTTCTCATGTGTCTCTGTTGCGTCTTTTAGATGGTTTATCTAACATTAAAGCAGAGCAACTTCACTCCACTGCTGAACCTCTTTTTTTAATTCATTGACGGCATGTGGGTGTCGCTGGTTAGGCCAGCATTTATTGCCCATCCCTAGTTGCCCTTGTGGTGGTGGTGAGTTGCCTTCTTGAACCGCTGCAGTCTTCAGGTGCAGGTGCACCCACAATGCTGTTAGGGAGGGAGTTCCAGGATTTTGTCCCAACGACAGCGAAGGAACAGTGATATATTTCCAAGTCAGAGTGGTGATTGACTTAGAGGGGAAGCTCCAGGTGGTGGGGTTCCTGTCATGATATCCACATTAACATACCATGATGCAATCACATACACACACTGATGGACAGGTAGTTGGACCAACCAACACACACACAACATCGCAGCCAATCACCAGTGGGAGCACACGCACTATAAAACAGGGAACACCACGGTTCCCGCTCAAGCTACCAGGCGATAGCTCAGAGCACAGAGCTCACAGCGTGCCTCTCAGATATACACCATGTGCTGGGTGCCTCACTAAGATAGTGCTGGGGCTGGGTCCACAGGTTAGCTGGTGAAGTACGAACCACAGCCAGAAGTTAATAGTTATTATTGTACAAAATAATAAAACAGAGTTGTACCATCTACAACCGTGTTGGTTCGTTTGTGTATCGGAACACCCAATACGACATGATACCAGGACAGGAAACTCGCCAGCGACTGTGAGACCTACCTGCACCTCTTCAGAAACCCGCCATACTGCGCCATGGAAACCATCAGCCCGCCGCAGCCGCTCCGGATCGCTGGAAATCTTGGCGTCAACTGGAAGCTGTTTAAACAGCGCTTCCAACTCTTCCTAGAAGCCACAGACAGGGAGAATGCATCGGACACCAGGAAGATCGGCCTGCTCTCCACAGCGGGGCAACACGCCATCCACATCTAAAACTCCCTGGCATTCGGAAGGCAAGGACAAGACGAAATACAAGACGGTCCTTCTAAAATTTGAGGAACACTTCAGCGTGGAAGTTAATGAGAGCTTCGAGAAGTGCCAGTTCCAGCAGCGCCTGCAGGGTAAGGATGAGCCTTTTCAATCTTTTTTGACACACCTCCGTATCCTCGCGCAGTCCTGCGGCTATGAGGCCACCTCCGACTCCATGATTCGGGATCAGATAGTTTTTGGGGTCACCTTGGACACCCTATGCCAGCAGCTCCTCAAAATGAAGCGCCTCACCCTAGCCACCGCCATGGAGACCTGCGTCCTTCACAAAAACGCGACCAGCTGGTACTCCCAAATCCAGGCGGCCGAATCGGCACAGCAGGGGTCCTACGAGGCCGAGCGGGTCCAGTCGATCGAGTTCCTCCCGGCCCGCGGCCCGGACGAGGGCGGACATTTTGCACGCTTTCCGAGCCCTCCTGCGCTTGTACGCGCCAAAAGAGGGGACGTCGACGCACAGGGACGGGATGTGCAGGCGTGCTCTACGCAGGACCGCACCGCGCATGCGCGGTGGCGCAACAAACTCCATGCCGTCACGACGTGCGGCAACTGTGGATCCGCACACTTAAAGCGGCAATGTCCGGCCATAGTGCGACAATGCCTCCGCTGTGGCAGGATGGCCACTACGCTGCCTGCTGTCGAGCAGCTCAACCTGCCAACTCTCCGCAATTCCGCCAGCCTCGCATGGCGTGCGGGCCATTCAGCCCCCATACACTGAGTCATACCCTGACGACATGCAGACCGGGGATACCGACGACCGGGAACCCTTCCGCGTTGCGGTAATAAACAAGAACCGGATGTCCCCAAGTCGAACCCACCAGCCGATGCCGGTGCACAACATTGATCCGGGCGATGAATGGTGTGCCACCCTAACGGTCAACCGTTCACATTCCGCTTGGACACTGGTGCCTCCGCCAATCTCCTTGCATGGTCAGCCTTCCACACCTTGAAGGTTAAACCACCGATTCTGCCATCCAACTGTCAGCTGGTTGATTATAACGGAAATGTTATCCCGGCCATGGGGTCCTGCCAGCTCGAGGTTACACACGATTCATACACAGCCACACTGTCTTTTGAGATAGTTGGATCCTTGAAGGACTCTGTTAGGCGCATAGGCGTGCAAGATCCTCCACCTCGTTCAGCGGGTACACACTCTGTCTCCAGAAGGCACGTCCGATTTCCCGGATGCAGACTTTAGGGCGCAGCTCCACTCATTCCTCGCCCACAACCAGGAAGTTTTCGAGGGCATGAGCACACTGCCCTACACATACCGAATACGGCTCAAACCGGACGCCACCCCGGTCATTCACGCACCTCGTAGAGTCCCAGCACCACTCGAGGACCGCCTCAAGCAGCAGCTGCAGGACTAAGGAATGCTTTCCCGGGTCACGGAGCCAACGCCATGGTGTGCGTTCCGGTGAGCTCCGGATCTGCATCGACCCGAAAGACTTGAACAACAACATCATGAGGGAACACTACCCCATACCCAAAAGGGAAGAAATCACGAGCGAAATGGCCCGGGCGAAAATATTCACCAAGCTTGATGCCTCAAAAGGTTTTTGGCAGATTCAACTGGATCAGTCCAGCAGGAAGCTGTGCACTTTCAAATTCCCTTTGGCAGATACTGCTACAATGGGATGCCGTTTGGCATCATCTCTGCATCCGAGGTGTTCCATCGCATCATGGAACAGATGATGGAGGGCATCGAAGGGGTACGCGTCTATGTTGACGACGTTATCATTTGGTCCACCACACCACAGGAGCACATCAGTCGTCTCCAGCGTGTCTTTGCATGGATACGAGATCAGGGCCTGCGCCTCAAACGAGCCAAGTGCTCTTTTGGCCAGACTGAGCTAAAGTCTCTGGAGGACCATATATCCCGGTCAGGGGTGTGGCTGGACGCCGTCAAAGTGGCAGCCATCGCAGCCATGCCGCAGCCGGCAGACAAGAAGGCAGCGTTACGCTTTCTCGGGCTGGTCAACTTCCTGGGGAAGTTTATTCCCAACCTTGCCTCGCACACAACGGCTCTTCACCACCTGGTCAAGAAGACAACGGAATTCCAGTGGCAGCCTGCACACCAGAAGGAATTGGAGGAGCTCAAGATTAAGCTCACCACCGCCCCGGTATTGGCGTTCTTCGACACCACTCGGGACACAAAGATCTCGACTGATGCCAGCCAGTCCAGCATTGGGGCGGTACTCCTGCAACGGGACGACACTATCATGGGCCCCGGTCGCCGATGCCTCGCGGGCCATGACCCCCACAGAACAGCGCTATGCGCAGATTGAAAAGGAGTGCCTAGGTTTGTTTTTTCATAGAATTTACAGTGCAGAAGGAGGCCA